>NC_061808.1:28093451-28438034 GCF_021462225.1 Girardinichthys multiradiatus
TCTGTGGTGCTGAAATTAGTGAGTTTGAAGACAGAGTCTCATCCATGCACCCTATGGAGATGAATTCTTGGGGAGGCAATGAATGGATTTTCTTGGGTCGAATGACAACTAAAATCTTCTGATTTCTTCTTATAAGCGAACAGGCACCAATGCCTGTCAAGTAAAGCCGGAAGTGTTGTTGTCATGTGTCTCAATAGTTACTGACTTCCAGAGGCTGAAGGGTTAAAGGAAACCCTTGAGGTATTATTGAGGTTGGTTCAGGATTTCCAGAAGCCTGAAACTTAGTACAATCAGTTGTTCACTGACCAAGTTCACTTCAGTTCTCTGGGTAAAAATCTAAAAGATAAAATCAGATTCTCAATTTTGAGCTACAGTCCTCTCAGGGCACCTGGGTTGATCCTCTTTTCAATGCAGAATTATCAGCAAGGCTGGGTCTCCAGTCCTCTGATATATCTCTAGCGTTTTTCTCCGTGCGATCTTGTTTGCTGGTCTTCTGCGAGGAAACAACCGCAGTTCCCTTTTTTTGGCAGCGATTTTATAGTGCAGGTATTCTCACTAGCCAGCCCTTTTTAGGCTTTTCCGTTACTGCACAATATGTTATTGCCCAATACTTAGTCATGTGGTCACAGTGATATTTCTGTGCTGTTTTGCGGCCTTCAAGATACTTGTAGTCAGCACACAGCTGGCTCTCGTTGCCTCCTCCCTCTCTTGTGTTGTTTGTTGGCCTTCAAAAGACTCGCTATCACCACACAGCTGGCTCTCGTCACTCCTAGTCAGCATACAGTTCTCTAACTTATCTGCTCAACCTTAAGCTTTACACAGTATTACACATTCCAATCTTAAAGCTTTTTGCTTTTACTCTACTCATAGTTATAAGACCATCACTTCATTCTTTTTATTCATACATCACAACTGGTTAACATTTTATCTCTTCTATATATAGCTGATTAATAATAATAATCTCTAAACCTTAATGTTTTTTAGTCATCAGTTCATAATCTTTATTTCAATCATATTACTATTTATGTGTTTTAACTTCATAGTCAAAGATCACTCATTACATTTACTACTGTGGAAAATCATCATACATCACTCTTTGGTTACACTTGTAGTTTCTGATTCTGCAAAATACAAGACAGTAATATATGACTCCATACAGGCCTCTCCAGTCTTTTAGTCCCAGAATGTGAAAATATACTTATTTTACTTTTTTTTATTGATTTAACAGTTAGCATTTAATAAATGTTGCACGGATTACATGGAAAGATCTCACCTTATTTTGACAATATGTATGATCTTTAATGGTCTTCTATTTTGGAATATCAGCATATGCAATGAAACTAATGGGCAAAATATTTATTTAGTACTTGTTAAAACTTTGATCCTTTGGTCTCTTGGAAAGTATCAGGGTGGCAAATTAAAGTGGCTTGCTGTATCGGTAAAATATTACAACAATATGAACAAACTAAACTGAAATTGGCCGTTTTCCAAGAAAAGTAGCTCACAAAATCAAAAGTGAGACTAATGTTCAAAGTAGCAAATACATCTTTTAATAAAAATAAATTACTGATATAATGCTAATCTTAGAAAAGCATGATGAAGGGGACATTTTATTCAACATGCAGACTCATTTGTTTTTCTTCTCTGGAGAGATTTTGTTGGTGGTATTGCAAGTGGAAACTAGTAGAGACTATTTTAGGCAGGCAAATTATGCTAGAGATTTTTAACCCTGGAACATTAAGAGGACATATTAGATATAATCCCTAAATAAAATTCTTTCACAGCCTTTTTCCTTTTCGCCACAAAGAGTAAAACCTAATGCAATCTCAAACTGCGTGTACATAATAAAACTTTTCACAGGTAATTGCCTTCTCATCCAGTTCTAAGTAAAGAGAGCCCTGTGCGACAATGTCATAAACCATAATGAAACATGAAGCAAAACGCTGTGGTGCTGTGCTTTAAAACAAGTTAAAGTGATGCAGCCCCGTGGAACATATTGTGTGGTAATGATATCATTTATGCAATAGTAGAGACTATATTGCCGCTACAACAACTTACAAAAGTATCCTCCTTGAGGTTTTTCACATTTTGTCATTGTTGGGTCCAGCCATGGTGGATTTTCGGAGGAACTTTATAGTTTGTTTTATATTTTGAAAGAACAGGATTCATTGCCAGATTAAAACCCAAATTTAATCTTAGCCACCCTGCCATATAGGGGGGGTGAAGAATCACTAGAATCACAAAATTCCCTTAAAGAAAGGTTAAGAATATTGCCTAATCACTAGTTCCTCCCAAAGAAAGGTGAAGAATTAATGCTAAAATTACAAAATATCTCTAAAGAAAGAATTAGCATTGTAACACCAAGAGCATAGTGTTGTCATAAGTCACAGGTTGAATGGTCAACTAGTGCACCCGTTTACTCATACAAATGTTTGCAATATATCTATAGTCAAAGATACATATAAAGCTGGACATACATTTGTTGTGTGCTGTTGTTGTTGCTTTTAGCAATGTCTTAACTTTGTTTGTAGTGTCTGCCAGAATGATGGAGATACACTCCGTTATCAACTCTGCAAACACAGAAATGCAAAAGGTTGTTGTTGCTGATCTCATCTGTTTGTCTCCAAATGAGTGGAATGCTTTAAATCAATTTAACCTTGCTGCAGATGATAAAAAGATTCAAGAATTACTTGACCTAACTGAAAATCCAACTAGAAAGATTCTGATTTCAGATGTTGTTGGTAGGCTTACCTTGTTGTATCAGCAGAAATCACAACTGAAAGCTAAAATATGTTATAGTTACAGACTGCCCATCAAGTGTTCAGCTTACTTCCAGAGACCCTAGCAGAAGTTTTCGAAGTCAGACGGTCTCCAGTGGTGTCCTGCCACCTCACATTGCAGTGAACAACCACCAAGATTACCGAGTGCCAGACTCAGCTTGTGCAAGTGGTCTAATTGGGTGGAAGGAGCAGCCTTCCAAACTGATCTGCACCTCCTCTCCCTTCTGATTCTGTATCGACCCCTAGGGGCCAGGAAAGATGCACATGGTTCTCAGGTTACTCAATCCAACCTTTCCCACCACCACATGCATAAGCCCTCTTATTAGAGAGCTCTCATTTAAATCATGAGAAAACTAATTTTCTTCCCAGAGGTTAGATCATGATCTTCCACCATTTCATGAACGTAACCAGCTTGGCTTCTCAGATGGACATGGTCCACCTTGGGAGCATGGTGTCCGTTTTAAGCAGCTTGAGTTCCTTGCTAAGGGCATAGAGGTTTTGATCCAGGGAGTCAGGAGTCAAACATTATCTGCTTGAGGTTGAACATTGTCTTCTTGACTTCTGTTTCCCTTCTTCTTGTGAGAAACTCAGGCTTATTTGGAAAACAACAGTTAATATTGTTCATGTATTCATAAGAACCCTTCCTCCAGAAATTAGTGACAGCCATCCAGCTTTGTGCCAAGCTCTAAGAGAAGAGTACTATGTTTACAGAGAGGAGGTCGCTGCCACTATTGATGCTTTGGCATTTCTGCAAAAAGAGCAAAACCTCCCAGAGAATATTTCCACCGTTTGAAGACTGCTTACTTTCAGGGATGTTATGTTCCAGGTCTTGAAGAAGACCACAACTTTAAGGCTTTGTTTCTTCACAACCTCCATGAAACGTGCAGTATGATGTGACCATGCATTGCATAACAGAGAATCTCTCCATGCAGGAGATTCTCAGGTATGCTCAGCTTGTGGGAGAAACACGTGTCCGTTCAGACAGAGCAGGAAAAAGCTAAGTTAAATAGTCATGTTACAACCACAAAGTTACATGTATTTCATTGGGATTTTTTGTGATAGATCAAGACAAAGCAGACCATAATTTTGGGGTAAAAGGACAAGGGTGCATAGTTTAAAAATAAATGCTAAACAAATAAAAATTTGAAAAGTTCTGTATGTATTGGTCTTCACTGCACCTGAAAGACCTTTTTTGCAGCAAAAGCTGAAAGTCTTTTTGAGCACGTCCATATCAGCTCTAGATAATGGAGGCTTCGCGCAATTAATAGCTACTTCCCATCTAATCTGATTTTGGGCTATTTTACAAAGATTTTATAAAATAGCCCAAGATCAGTCAGATTAAATGAAAAGTAGCTATACACACTATTCCATTGTAGCTCTTGTTTAATGTTTAAGTATTTCTGAAAGTTGAAGCTCCAACCCAGTCTAAAGTGTTCTTCAGCCTCCAACATATTAGCTTTCAGTTTTTCTGTACATTTCGCTGCATCCATCTTTCCATCAACCCTCATCAGCTTCTGTGCCCTTGTTAAAGAAAAGCATCCCCACAGCTTGATGCTGGTACCGCAATGATTCACAGTGGATTTAATATGTTCAGGTTGATTTGCAATGTTAGTTTTTCACCACATAGCATTTTGTCTCATTACATTATTGTCTCATCAGACCAGAGTATCTTCTTCCAAATATTTGGTGTGTCCCCTATATGGCATGTGGCAAACTGCAAACAGGACTTCTTATGACTTTCTTTAACCCATTACAGACTATTGTTGCACTTATGGCCTAAACCGCCTAAACTACTACTCTGTAGTGGTCAGTGTTTATGTCTATTGAATGTGCAATATTCAAATTAACAATGCCCACTTAAAATCTGTGTAAGAGCAAAAACAAATTTCCTTAAAATAAATTTGGGGATTTCTTCCTGCCACCCTTCCATAAATGCCGGATTTGCACAACTAATAGTTGTTCTACTGACAGAGTCTCCCACCTGAGTTTTGGATCTCTGCAGCTCCTATAGTTAACATGAGTTTCTTCGCTGTGTCTCTGAATAATGACCTCTCTGTGTAAGTGGGTGGGCATGCAGTGGTAGGTTTGCAGTTCTGCCATACGTTTTACACCAAAAGTCACCATGGATCTCTGCTATTTTTTAAGACACTTTTCTAACAGACCTCTAAGGCTCTCATAAAAAAATCAGGATCTATGTTGAGATTGACCTTAAGTCCTTACAGAGAAGGCAGCTGTTTCAGCAAACAAGAGAAGAAGTCGGATTGCCTTCTATATAAGCACGTCAGATTGTCATGTCCGGAATGACTGAGAATCTACACAAGCTAAATGCTGAAATTGAAAAAGACACAAGTAGACTGAAATTAAGTTGTTTCATGACATTTTAGGGGTGTAAAAGTTAAGGGAGCTGAAATACATTAATATTTATTAAATTACAATATACATTCCAATGAGACTCATTTGTCAGATGAAAAGTAAAAATAATCTTTAAGCAGGTACTAAACATACTTCTCATTAAGCCCACATTTCTGCATTAAAAATGTTTTGTATAGGTCTGATGTAATATTTGAATCTTAAATATCTTGTTTTCATTAGGTGTAAGTGACAAATCATCATAATTGACATAAATACAAGCTTTAAAATATCAGTCTGTGTGTAAATAGTCTATATAATGTGCTTTAATTTAAGAAAAATAGTCAAATTTATGGTTGTATTGTGACAAAATGTGTAAACGTTTAATGGGTTATTGCAAGACACTGTAGATGTTTACGATTTTTAAAAATATTGTAAATATAATTTGTTCTAATAAATTTTGATAGATTTAAAAAGAAAATGCAATATCAGTGAGCCAAAACCTGACAAATGCATTCAATATCTAATTTGTCTTACAGTTACAGACATATACAGAACTGGGTAACCATCACACAGTTATAATTTACATAGTTTACAGTAGAATTTTCTTTCAGTAAACAGTGACTTCATTGGTCATAGAGAAGATAATTTTGCAGGTTTTTCTTTGCTGAATGTAGAATGTATTTGAGATGCATCAAAAAATCCTTGGAAAATCAATTTAATTCTAATAAAGGCACCAGATGGGTTTCGCAGGTGGCAATAAGCAATGATGCCTCCCCGATATTACATTTACATGCCACTAATTTTTCAAATAGGTTTAAAATTCAGAATTATGGAGCCAAAAAAAAATCGCTGCTTTCCTACCATCTCCTCTCATGCGCTCTCAGATAAAGGTTCAACCAGCTTCCCTAATTAGTGAACCATGTAATTAACCAAACATTCATCAAGTCGCAGTGAGCACAGAGATTGCACCCAGACTTGTTCAACAGCAGTTTGTTTCAAGTATATTACTAGCTAAAGGCTGTACTACATGTTCACATACTAAATCATTCTAATACTGCACACTTGTCACTGATGAGTGTAAATTGCTTTGTGCCTTGTGTCATCGGGGATGAATTACACCAGCACAGGTTACTGACATCAGCTGCCTGTGGCAAAGCTGGTTTTGGTGCACACATTTTGAAAAGCCAAGTATGACTGTGTGTTTGCGTCCATGCTTTGCTTACCTGTCGCATTACAAAGAAACAGTGCACTCACACACCATCCACCACCTCTACAATCAGCCTGAATGCCTCCTCCAATCCTATCACCATGCACCCATCTTATTCTTCGCAATGCCATGTTCACCACCTACCCCTCTAAGCAAAAAGTCGTAAATTAGCTCTGACCTTCTCTAATGAAAAGTGGAAGCTACACTGTGGCTTATTACAGTGTGCAGGGCTGAGCTTCTGAAATAGCATGCTGCTATTTACCAGCACCCAAGTGGCAATTACAAGTCCCTCCATACATAGCTATCCACTGCTTTTTCTAGCTAGCAGGTGGTCGTTTTTTTTTTAGAAACAATAGACACAGATAACAATGAGACAAACAGCTGCTGCTCATCTCCTGGTTCTCCCATGTAAATGAAATCATCACTGAAAAGAATGATGAAGAATATCTGTCAAAAAAAAATAATAAAGCTGTGTGAAAAAACTTACAAGAAAACATTTTTTAGATTTTGATTGCTAACAGGAATGTACATACAACGATTAATGTTTAACTCTCCTTTTGTTTGTGTCTTTTGCTTCCAGTGAGTCAGTCTTTCTGTGATCTTCCAAAGAACCCTTGATCAGTGTCTTCTATCAGCTTTCTTTGGGCCAGATGCAAACAAATCCAACAAAGACCTGACAAAAGACCTAAGAAATGCATCAACTTTTGGGTCATCTACTGTATACAAAGTATTTAGTCTTTAGCTGTTTGGTTATAATAACCTTAGTGTGAAGTTTTAGGAAGAACTTTAACCTTCAGAAGAAAATGTTATTGAGTACTCCTGAATGGCTTAGGCTGTTGTACCAATAGGTGGAGTAGAGTAGTGATTTCGAAACCTTGTGATGGTTTTCTGTAGGGCCCAGAGGAGCGCGGACTTGGGTGGTCAGGTAGTTGTGATTTTGACATAAGACCAGAGGCAAATGACCAGTGATCAAAGCCGGTGGAGGCAATAACGGAATCCAAGTGAGTATTGCAGAGATAGTGTGGCACGTGATAGGAATTACGCACCACACTGGTAAAGAATTGAGGGAGGTTCCAGGTTACTTACCATATACAGAGAGGCACAAGGTAAGTATTTCAAAGTAGATTGTGATATAATACAAGGAGGTTGAATGCTAACACATTGGTGACAATCAGACATTGAGTACGTGTGCTGCTGATTCTTTTATGCAGCAAGCGTGATTAGAGTAAGTTCTTGTAGGGGGCTCTGCAGCTTAGCAGGACAGCCCCCACCACTTTAAGCAAGTGATCAACACAGAAAATGTAGAACATTTAAGAGTGAAGGACAAGTGAAAAAACAAACACAACCAACCCCAAGTACATTACAGGAAGTTTCATAAAGTGGCTGAAACTGTTGAAAGGTGGACCCAAATGAAGGACGAAGAAAGCACAAGATGAAGTTAACAAAAGGCAGGCAGGAATGCCTCAGGGGAGTGAAGAAGTCGATTATTTCCAACCTTCGGCATAGGTGGAGCAGGTAGGTTCTCTGGAACCTTCTTGATACTGCGGCCTCACTAAAACTGAGAAAGTAGAGCCCATCAACCCAGTTTGAAGTTCTTACACTGACTCCTTGTGTCTCAGAGAATAGACTTGAAAATACTTCTCTTACTTTATAATTCACTGAATGGCTTGGCTCCAAAATAATTAAAGATCTATTGCTGTTCAACCTTCCAGACCTCACTGGGCTTCTGGTTCATGTATACTGTGTATTCCCAGAACCAGAGCCGAACATGGAGAAGCACCATTCAATTCTTATGTTCCACTAGTCTGGAACAAACTTCCAGAAAACTGCAAAAATACTGAAACCCCGAGTTCATTTAAATCAAGATTAAAACCCATTTGCTTAGAGTTGCCTTTGACTGTTAAACATAATTAATTTCAAACTGTAGTCCAACTTTTTTTTTATTTTCATTTATTATGCCAATGCTATGTACTTTTTGTCCCATGTGTTTTCTTTTCTTAGGATTTTATCATGTAAGGCACTTTGAATATGGAGGACCGATCTTGACAAAATTAAAAATAAAAGCAGAAATATATATATTTTGTTTTTCCTTTTCCTTACACATGCCTTTTCATCAAGAAATGTAAATGTTTTGTTTTTCCTTTTCCTTACACATGCGTTTTTCATCAAGAAATGTAAATGTTTTGTTTTTCCTTTTCCTTACACATGCGTTTTTCATCAAGAAATGTAAATGTTTTGTTTTTCCTTTTCCTTACACATTCGTTTTTCATCAAGAAATGTAAATGTTTTGTTTTTCCTTTTCCTTACACATGCGTTTTCATCAAGAAATGTAAATGTTTTGTTTTTCCTTTTCCTTACACATGCGTTTTCATCAAGAAATGTAAATGTTTTGTTTTTCCTTTTCCTTACACATGCCTTTTTTCTTTTGACATTTCCTCGTCTCTCTTCTTCCTTTACCGTATGCATTTCTGCTTCATTATGCAAATGAGGAGGGCTGCCTTCTTCTCTCCAGCTCCTCTCCTATTGGTCAATATACAGGAAGGAGGAGGATCCATGTGCAGGCCGAGGGTGTGTCCCAATTCAGGGGCTGGATCCTTCCAAGTCCGTACTTGTGGGCTGACTACATCACAGCGCGGCGCGGAAGGTCTGTCAGATGCTGCCGACAAATGTGTCCTTCTTTTGCCCGATTTGAAGGATGCGTTGTGAGTATCCTTCACGGTCCATCTTTTCCCATGATTCATTGCGGGTCGAAGCGGTTTGGTCAAACAGGGGCAGCCATGGTGGACCACACTGGCAAAAGCTGTGAGTAAACTGAAAAATTACACTTTCTGTGACACAAATTAACTTTTACAATGTTTTTAGTGCGGGAATATAACTGTGTAGACGTGAAAAATCTGCTTGATTCATCAAGACATCGCTTCATTTCAAACGTGCTCCGACGTGTTCGGAGTTTTCTGCTCCCACCATAGTAACTGCCGGTTTGCTTCGCCAGCCCTACCGGCAGTGGGGCGAGCTAGCCCGGTAGAGATCTGACCGGACTATCAGCACTGAGCTCCTGCTGGCAGTCATCACAGTGAACGTTAAACACAAGTGATTTCTAACAGTTTATGTTAGTATTATTTTAATGTAATGTGTCATTTGTTCATGTAAGTTGATTTGACATTACAGGTGATATTAAAGTTAACCTGAATAAATGGACGATTTTATGTAATCTTACCGTTTCGCTGAAGAGTGTGATTGAGAATAAATAAGCTTTTAAATATTCATTTTTGATAAAGAAATGTGCTATATGTGTTTTTAAAAGTGTCTTTATAATTCAGCTAGCATTAAAATTTGTGATTCCAGGTACAGCTGAAGAAAAATACACTTTCAAATGCAAGCAAATCTCAGTAAAGAAGTGAAAAGTTTTAAAGAGCTTGTTTTAGGCATCTGCATAGAAATATTTTAATATGTTCTGCAAATTAAGACAAATGTAAAATAAAAAAAAGACTTGTTTTACCCTGATATTAAGCAAGATGGTTTTTTTGTTTTTTGTTTTTGTTGTTTATGAACAAAGGAGCAGACGGGCCAGTTTATTAAGCTCATGGGTGAGAACCACCACCTTTTTACTGGAGCTAAAAACTCAGCCACCGTGGCTTGGAGGTACAATAACAACATTCTTTGCAGTCAGTTTCTGTCCAGTTTCAAAAACTCCTATCTTTCTAACTTTCATAAATATCCATCCAGTGATTAACATACTTCTTTTGGTTTTCCCTCGTTCTTTTTGCTTGTTTAGGACAATTCTGGAGAAGATGGACCAACAGGGGAAGGTCAGCCCCTTGCAGGCCAAAAAAAAGTTGGACAATATGAAAAAGAAATATAAAGTTTGTTCACAAGTTCTCATGTCACACAAATAAAAAATATTTATAAAAGTCTTGTTGGTTTCTCTGTTTAGTCAACTCTTCTTTTATTCCCTCTAACTTTAGGATTGTAAGTATCCAGGGTCAGGAGAGGGAGTCAGTGAAAAGCCCACTGCTGCTACTTGGCCGTGGTTTGTCCTTATGGATGAGATGTTGGGACAGAGGTCTTCCACAACACCTCCTGTCCTGATTGCCTCCATCCCTGAGGACACTACAGGGCCAAGCAGAGCGGTGGGCAACCAGATGGAGAAGGAAGACAGTGAGCCAGCAGGAAGGGGTCAGAAAAGAAAGAGGGACAGAGATGAGATGATGGAGTTGATCAGGGAGGACATGAGGGCACAGAGAATGGACAGACTGTTTTCCATCTTAGAAAGAATGGTACTGAAATAAGGTGCTTTATAAGAAATAATATTAAGTTTTGTTTCTTAAAGTTTTAAGCTGTTCTAATAAATTTCAATATTGTTTTTGTCACCAATGTATTTTATTTCCATTTGACCTAACAATATCTTCATCAACTTCATTTAAATTTCTAAACACAGTTTATTTTGAAAATTACAAATAGCATTTTAAACAGAATGTGGAAAAAAACAACATTCAAACAGATCAAGATTACAAGACAAAAGGCATAAAATAAAACTATGTACAAATATTTACAATGGCGACAGCAGGATCAACTTGTGTGACCAGTTCCTGGAAAAACCTCTTCAACAGATCAAAGAGGCAGATGTCTTTCTGAACAGAAAGTCTGGAGGTGTGGCTAAATCTCTCACAAGGTCAGAGACTTGGATGGGAAACTGCAACTGAGACCTGTGGTTTGTCTTTCTGGATGGTGAGCGAAGCATCACACAGTGGTGCCAGCTCTCTTCAGATCATTGACCAGCTCCTCCCATGTAGTTCTGGGTGGATTCCTCACCTTTCTTAGGACCATTGATACGCCATGAGGTGAGATGTTGCACGGAGCCCCAGTCCGAGGGAGATTGACTGTCATGTTCAGCTTCTTCCATTTTCTAATAATTACTCCAACAGTTGATCTTTTTTCTCCAAGCTGCTTGGTAATTGCTCCGTAGCCCTTTCCAGCCTTGTGCAGGTCTACAATTTTGTCTCTGGTGTCTTTGGACAGCTCTTTGATCTTAGCCATTTTAGTAGTTAGAGTCTTACTGATTGTGTGGGGCGGACAGGTGTCTTTATGCATCTAACAACCTCAAACAGGTGCTTCTAATTTAGAATAATAAGTGGAGTGGAGGTGGACTTTTTTGAGGCGGACTAACAGGTCTTTGAGGGCCAGAAAGTTTGCTGATTTCTAAGTGGGACAATTTGCAAAGTTGCAGGGTGTTCAAATACTTATTTTCCTCTCTCTCTCTCTATATATATATATATATATATATGTATATATTTATACACTGCTCAAAAAAATAAAGGGAACACTCAAATAACACATACTAGATCTGAATGAATGAAATATTATCATTGAATACTTTGTTCTGTACAAAGTTGAATGTGCTGACAACAAAATCAGACAAAAATCATCAATGGAAATCAAATTTATTAACCAATGGAGGCCTGGATTTGGAGTCACACAAAATTAAAGTGGAAAAACACACTACAGGCTGATCCAACTTTGATGAAATGTCCTTAAAACAAGTCAAAATGAGGTTCAGTATTGTGTGTGGCCTCCACGTGCCTGTATGACCTCCCTACAACGCCTCGGCATGCTCCTGATGAGACGGCGGATGGTCTCTTGAGGGATCTCCTCCCAGACCTGGACTAAAGCATCCACCAACTCCTGGACAGTCTGTGGTGCAACGTGACGTTGGTGGATGGAGCGAGACATGATGTCCCAGATGTGCTCAATCAGATTCAGGTCTGGGGAACGGGCGGTCCAGTCCATAGCTTCAATGTCTTCATCTTGCAGGAACTGCTGACACACTCCAGCCACATGAGGTCTAGCATTGTCTTGCATTAGGAGGAACCCAGGGTCAACCGCACCAGCATATGGTTTGACAAGGGGTCTGAGGATCTCATCTCGGTACCTAATGGCAGTCAGGCTACCTCTGGCGAGCACACGGAAAGAGATGCCACCCCACACCATTACTGACTCACTGCCAAACCGGTCATTGTCAGGTTTAAACAACCTAAAATACTTATAACATCACAAAAAGAAGAGAGAGAGACAAAGAATTAATTATATACTCGAGTCGAGGAGAACGGTCAAGATGTGTTCAGTTACAAATCTCGCACCGCTCTGAACAGCATCTGCCTGTACCTCTCTTTTTATGTATATAGCACCTTATTTCAGTACCATTCTTTCAAAGATGGAAAACAGTCTGTCCATTCTCTGTGCCCTCATGTCCTCCCTGATCAACTCCATCATCTCTGTCCCTCTTTCTTTTCTGACCCCTTCCTGCTGGCTCACTGTCTTCCTTCTCCGTCTGGTTGCCCACCGCTCCGCTTGGCCCTAGAGTGTCCTCAGGGATGGAGGCAATTAGGACAAAAGGTGTTGTGGAAGACCTCTGTCCCAACACCTCATCCATAAGGACAAACCAGGGCCAAGTAGCAGCAGTGGGCTTTTCACCGACTCCCTCTCCTGACCCTGGATACTTACAATCCTAAAGTTAGAGGGAATAAAAGAAGAGTTGACTAAACAGAGAAACCAACAAGACTTTTATAAATATTTTTTATTTGTGTGACATGAGAACTTGTGAACAAACTTTATATTTCTTTTTCATATTGTCCAACTTTTTTTTGGCCTGCAAGGGGCTGACCTTCCCCTGTTGGTCCATCTTCTCCAGAATTGTCCTAAACAAGCAAAAAGAACGAGGGAAAACCAAAAGAAGTATGTTAATCACTGGATGGATATTTGTGAAAGTTAGAAAGATAGGAGATTTTGAAACTGGGCAGAAACTGACTGCAAAGAATGTTGTTATTGTACCTCCAAGCCACGGTGGTTGAATTTTTAGCTCCAGTAAAAAGGTGGTGGTTCTCACCCATGAGCTTAATAAACTGGCCCGTCTGCTCCTTTGTCCCTAAACAACAAGAAACACCATCTTGCTTAAAATCAGTGTAAAACAAGTCTTTTTTTTATTTTACATTTGTCTTAATTTGCAGAACATATTAAAATATTTCTATGCAAATGCCTAAAATAAGCTCTTTCAAACTTTTCACTTCTTTACTGAGATTTGCTTGCATTTGAAAGTGTATTTCTCTTCAACTGTACCTGGAATCACAAATTTTAATGCTAGCTGAATTATAAAGACACTTTTAAAAACACATATAGCACATTTCTTTATCAAAAATGAATATTTAAAAGCTTATTTATTCTCAATCACACTCTTCAGCGAAACGGTAAGATTACATAAAATCATCCATTAATTCAGGTTAACTTTAATATCACCTGTAATGTCAAATCGACTTAAATGAACAAATGACACATTACATTAAAATAATACTAACATAAACTGTTAGAAATCACTTGTGTTTAACGTTCACTGTGATGACTGGCAGCAGGAGCTCAGTACCGATAGTCCGGTCAGTCTCTACCGGGCTAGCTCGCTCCACTGCCGGTAGGGCTGGCGAAGCAAACCAGCAGTTACTACGGTGGGAGGGGAAAACTCCGAACACGTCGGAGCACGTTTGAAATGAAGCGATGTCTTGATAAATCAAGCTGATTTTTCACGTCTACACAGTTATATTCCCCCACTAAAAACATTGTAAAAGTTAATTTGTGTCACAGAAAGTGTAATTTTTCAGTTTACTCACAGCTTTTGCCATTGTGGTCCGCCATGGCTGCCCCTGTTTGACCAAACCGCTTCGACCCGCAATGAATCATGTGAAAAGATGGACCGCGAAGGATACTCACAACGCATCCTTCAAATTGGGCAAAAGAAGGACATATTGTCGGCAGGATCTGACAGACCTTCCGCGCCGCGCTGTGATGTAGTCGGCCCACAAGTATGCACTTGGAAGGATCCAGCCCCTGAATTGGGACACACCCTCGGCCTGCACATGGATCCTCCTCCTTCCTGTATATTGACCAATAGGAGAGGAGCTGGAGAAAAGAAGGCAGCCCTCCTCATTTGCATAATGAAGCAGAAATGCATACGGTAAAGGAAAAAGAGAGACAAGGAAATGTCAAAATTAAAAAGGCTTGTGTAAGGAAAACAAAAAAGAAAACATTTACATTTCTTGATGAAAACGCATGTGTAAGGAAAAGGAAAAACAAAACATTTAAATTTCTTGATGAAAACGCATGTGTAAGGAAAAGGAAAAACAAAATATACATATTTCTGCTTTTATTTTTAATTTTGTCAGGATCGGTCCTCCATACTTTGAATGGTCTTGTTGCAGAAATGCGCTATAAAAATAAACTTCCCTTGCCTAATGATAGAAGTAGAATTTGGAGCAGAACCAGATTGAGGCAGGCCCTGAGGATTCCCATCAATGACTATAGCTGTGGTTGTTTCTGTAGAGAAGACTGATGTAAAAGTCTGTCAAGCTGTGGCTACTGTGATAAAACCCAGGAGTAAATCGGTTATTGTGGAAAGACCTGAAAGTATGGTCATATTTTCCCTATATCTGGGTCTTAGAGGGGTGTAAGAGAACTTCAGAGCTCAACTGAAGAGAAGCAGAAAGTTGGTAAAACAGACAGACTGGCAAAGGGAGAAATAAAGACAAGACCATATATACCCACTTTCAGCCTGATGAGACACAGATGCAGACAGTAAGGACAAAAACAAAGGCCTTTTTTTGACAAACACTTTATAAGAGACTTACATATTTTGGCTAACGCTGAGGAGAGATTCAAACCTTATTAAAGTCCTGGATGGCACTCTTCCTAAGAAGGAGAAAACCCCTGCCACTAGAAAACAATCCAGCATTTTATGCTGACTTATGTTCTATAAATTCAAGGCCTGGCAGATGTTCTTTTATTCAAGCTTTTCCAAACCCTTTTTGAGTTTTTTGGCAGCACAAAAGCATTCACCAAGGTGGTTTCATGAGTCACACGTTGATTTTGTGAATTTTAACACAACTCTTGACAATAAAGCCTTTACCATCATTAATGATAAATTTGCTGTACATAAATCGCTTCGGTTTCATGGTTTACAATGCCTTGAAAAAGTAGTTATACCTATTGCACTTTTCTGTATTTTGTCATATTACAACCAAACTTCAATGAAAAATTACTATTGTTGGACATTTTCTGATAGACCCACACAATTTAGTGCATCAATGTGATGTAGAAGAAGTATTATATATAGCTTTTAAAATGTTTTACTAATTAAAATCTGGAAAGTGTGGCATACATTTCTATTCAGCCCCCTTTATTCTCACACAGATAAAAACCAATTCTCCCTTATAAATCACCTAATTAGTACCTTGACAGCACTGCTGCAAGTCTTGGGATATGTTTCTACCAGCTTTGAACAATTAGAATCTAAAATTGTTTGCCCTTTCCTATATGCAAATAGCTCATCCCTGGTCTGTTTGGATAAAGAGCATCTTTAAACAGAGATTATCAGTCAGATTTCAGTTCGAACAGTGTCCATTTGAACACATGAATGTGCTTTGGTATATACCATTTCATTGTAGCTCTGGCTCTATGTTTACGGTTATTGTCTTGCTGGCAGGTGAGCCTTTGCTCCAGTTGCAAGTCTTTTACTTCCTCTAGCAGGTTTTTTATCGGTCTAGATTTAGCCCCATCCATCTCCCAATCAAATCTTACAGGTTCCCTAAAACCGCTAAAAATAAGAAATCTGTTCTTGTCTCATCTGACCAAAGTACATTCTTATATATATATATTCTTATAAATAAATATATATATATATATATATATATATATATATATATTCTTATAAATATATATATATATATATATATATATATATATATATATATATATATATAAATATATTGTTAAAAAAAAGCTATGAGAAATTTTTTTTCAAAACTTGTTAGGGGGCACAACAAGTATGCGTAAGAATGTACTTTGGTACATATATATATATATATATATGGTACTCCGGCTTCCTCCCACAGTCCAAAGACATGCCTGTTAGGTTAATTGTTCTCTCTAAATTGCCCTTAGGTGTATGAATGAGTGTGTGTGTGTGGTTGTTTGTGTGTTGCCCTGCGATGGACTGGCAACTTGTCCAGGGTGTACCCTGCTTCTCGCCCATAGAGTGCTGGAGATAGGCACCAGCTCCCCCGTGACCCACTATGGAATAAGCAGTAGAAAATGACTGACTGACTGACTATATATATACATATATATATTTCTGCTTTGCTATAAGGGCAGGAACATATGTAGTTGTACCTTTAACCTCCTATGTGAGCTGTGGATCTCTCCAGAATTATCCTGGGCCTCTTGACTTCTTTGATTAATGCTCACCGCCTGTAGGTCTAGGTGGAAAGCCATGTCTTGGAGACTGTGCCATACCGTTTCCATTTTTGGATAATGCATTGAATAGTAGATCACCTGACCCTCATTTGAACTTTGCCACAACTGTATCCATGAACTGCCTTCTATTCTAAGAACTGTCCGATGCTGGTTGAATTGCTATATGCTGTTGAAATAATTTCTGCTGGTATGTTCTCCCCTTTTGAACAATTGATGAAATGTGTAACCATGAAAAAGGGAAAGTTATTTGCACTTGGGAGTAGTTAATTAAGCTTTCAAAAGCCAAAGTAAATCCGGCAATAAAACCCCCAAATCCAAATAAGTTATGAGAAAATGTCCCAGTGGCAGGGTGGGAGCAAATGGAGGGCAATGCCAAATTCTAACCTTTTATGTCTTTTATTGTCACTAGCAAAAGCAATCACATAGTGCTTTTAAGGACACATCAATGAAAATGTATGCAATGATTCAGTGGGGTATGGTTGCAGTACCATAATTTGGAAATATTTCACAGGTTTCACACCATGTGGAAAGACATAGAGACTAAGGGCAGAACTCTACACAAGAAAAAACAGGGATTCAATTTTTGATTACCTATTGATAGTCATCTTCTATGATTTGTGCATTGATAGACAATAACTAATGGACAATACCCTAAATATAACACAAATTGCTGAGCCATGATTCATCATTGCTTAGAAATAATGACTGAACGCAATTTCCTGAGATTACCGGTACATTTCCCTTTTCTCCTATTGACGTTAATAAATTCCATGGAGAAATTGAACAATTCTTCAAGATGTTGAGTCATCATCAGTTCCTCCCTTGATTCCTTTTAGATAAATGACACATTATAATTTTTTGTGTTTTTGATCTGAAAAATATGCATTTTAGACAGAACTATGTTTTCATTTTGTTTTTCTTGCACACACAAAGAGCAAGATGTATTCATCTGTGGTTTTTGCACCATCTATGACAAGCTAATACAAACTCACTGGGTATTAGGCTATAGGTCATTAAGCAACAATTTTGTAGTCTGCCTATACGCAGACTACAACATTGTATACTGCCTATAAGCAAGTATACTTTGACAGTAGTTGATATATCAAAAATAGATAAAAAGATTGTTTATCACTGTAGCATCGACTGAATTCTACCTCCATTGGCAATAACCATGTCTATTAAAGGCAATATTGTCCAACTAAATTGCTTCCAAAACAGTAATAGAGGAAAAAAAAACATCCAGAGCTTTCAAGTTAACGGAGGTGAAATTGACATTTGAGTGGCTACATGAACAAAACAAAATAAGAATGACCTCTTGCCTCAAGATTCTGTCTATAATATCTACGTTTTATTTCAAATTCCAAGACCGATGTGAACTAAGAGCCCCATTACTAACAGTACTGTGGCTAATATACTTTTTGGCTTTAAAGTAACACAAGAATGCCAAACAACATAAAGCAACTGGTTGTCTTTAAGTCTACAATTACATCAAAATAGACATTTGAACATACAAAGAAAGAAAAAGTTGAATTTAACTTTTTCACCTCATGTTTACTTTTTTTGCACTTGCTCACTGTTTGTAATGTTGAACAAATGAAGAGCTCCTTTCTATGAACATGAACAGATTCAACAGTAATCCTTTCCTTAATTAATTTAAGAGTCAGAAAAAGTAAAACATCAAAGCTTGCTCTTTGACAGCAGTTTTTTTAAATCAAAAGTTACTCACAGATGGGTATTTCTTTGTTTTGTGTGACTGTGCAGCTGCACAGTGAATGTCGGTCATCAAAACACAGAATAATTATATAAATATCACAGAGAAATAATGGAGGCTTTTATCTTTTTGGTGTCTTTGTTCTGTAAAGCACCTGATTCAGCTGCATGCGGTCGGAAAAGATGAGAACCCCTTTCATCAAACAATGTAATAGGACTGTGTATGTAGACAGCTTTTTTCAGAAGACCTTAGTATCTGCCCTCACAGAAAACTACATGCACACTGTTATCTTTTCTCTGGAGCACCTGAAATCAGCAGGGGAGGAGTAAATTACAATGAATTAACAACAAAACTGACAAGTACCCAGAGCTTCTACACTTTTGTCCACTCAAATACACTTGTTGGAACAAATCCAAAACCTAGCTCCTTCCACAACTGCACAGATAAAACCTTAAAATAGTGCTGCACCGTGCCATTTTAAAACAATTATGAAAAAAAATCTTTTAGGTACCTTTATCTTTTTATCCATTCCTGCATTGTCTTCCGGGACCTCGTGCGGTCACAATCCATATCCCATGACAATATGTGGTGGTCAGAACTACATCAATGGAATGCAACAGGGTTGCTGGAAAAAAAAAAAAAAAGAAAAATCCTAGTTCCTCGTCATAAATTTCAACGGGAATGCTCACTTGGAAAGTGGGAGTAACTTAGTTTATAAAACAAGTTTCAACACCAGTTATATGCATAAAATACCACATAGAACAGTGTTATTATCATTGCTATTGTTGTAACTCTATGCCCATAAAGGAGCAATACAGAATATGAGAATCCATGTTTTTTTCCAACTTTCAGACAAACCAGAAACTGGAACATTATCACCTCGGAGATGACGCCACTCAGACTTCCCAGTTTTGAGTTCCAAGGTAAATGGAATGCAGCAATAGACGGACTGGTAAATTAAGTCATTTTTGGCTCAGCTCTTTCTTCACCTTAACAGACCATTTAAGTATTTTAGTACATATAGTTAGTCTGGAAATAAACCACACAATAATTTTGTTCTACAAAATCAGAATTATTATCATTAGTTTTGCAATTATTGTTATTTCTTTAAGGTTGTTAGGATTATGAATCTGAGAATATTATTTAATATTTAATATTTTATGAAATAGTATTTCGGTCTGTTAAGGGTTATCCTGTGAATACCAGCCCAGTAAGGCGATGGTATTAGGACAAAATAAAAACATGTGAGATGAGCTCTGACATTATTGAACAGCAAAAACCGTGCACACACATGGAATGAATTCACACAATTTCTTAAAATACAAGAATTTATTAACAAAAATAAGTCAACTCAAAGTCAAACATATTTCAATCAACAAAATCTTTACTATGCTAAAACAATCGAACTAAACTACCAAGCAGAATTAAAGAATAACGAAGACTAATTGGCCATGTACAATATAAACAAGTTGATTAAAGATGATTGAAAACCATGACCAAAAGAGTGATGCAACATTACCATGTAATATTTATGTTTGAGAACCAAGGATTATATTGAAGAATCTGGAAATGAAGTTAAGTTAGTCTTGGAACCAACTTAGGCAATAATCAGCAAACGTTTAGACAACCATTCACAATGCAAGATCAGATAAAATATTATTTTAATAAAATAATGTTTTAAGAATGATCTGCTGAATAACACCAACCTTCTGGATGACTAATTCTCAACGGTGTCTCATTAGCTGCCTTTATTTATTAACATAATATTTAAAGAAAAATATTATTAAGGGAATATTTTGCAAAAGAGCCAAATCTTTCTGGGTAAATATTATTTGGCAGCAAGCACATGTCCTTACTTGTTAGCAGTTGAAGCTAACAAAGGAGGCTGAAAGCTTAGCACCAGAATCAAACACACACCTTTAAAAATACTGCCAATAAAAGGCTTAAAATGCATAAACACAGATGACGCGTTATCAATCTTCTGTTTAAAATCACCCTTCAAGTAAAGTTTGTGTTAACTTCTTTAAAAACATACAAACAAAGAACACAACCTGAGCACGTATGCTGCAGATCGCCTGCTAGCACCAAGATAGCTGAGTTCAACACAAACAAAACCAAATTTCATAAAAATTAAAAATGTTTAGATCATTTCAATCTAAATCCTTCACTATTACTCTCTGCCCAAAACCTAACCTCATGAACCATGCTGAGGAGTTGTCTGGGTGACGACGAAGTTTGAAGAGACGTCCACAGTCTTTAAACGGTTAGCTACAGCTAACCTCCTTAGCTGTGGGGAGTGGCGGCTGTTCCGTCGGCCGGCCAAACTGCATGTTACCGTAACCATGGTGATACGACTCCTGTTGTCCTTCTCTCAGGCAGGGAAAACCGCTTCACTTGGCTTGTAGAGACAGCTTCTCTACTGGGACTCCTCTGGAACACCGTTTGCTTCTGCAGGCCTCAGAGAGAAAGTCAAGCCAGGCGTGTACCTTAATTGCCTTGAATTAATGAATACACAGAATGAAGGAATACACAGAGTGATTCATTTGTACTTATCTCAGTGCATAAGATCGATGATCGTATGACATCCTTGGATCCAGTTTGAAGAGTTCATGTCTCTATGCTAGCATAGAGACATTCCTCTCCGGCCAGTCTCTCAGCGGAGTACCGGGTGTACCCCCCCCCCCCCCCCCGGTACAAACTCCAGAAAAGTTTCTACCGGAGTTTTAATGTTGTTTCCATGGCTGCGGGTCCCAACAAGGTGTACTTTAATGAAGTTGATAAGAGTCTATAACATAGGATAGGCTCAACAAAAAGAATCCCCCACAGCATGATGCTACCACCTTTGTGTTTTAAAGTGGGGATGGTGTGGTCAGGATGATGTCTTTGAATGTGATGGAATGTTATATAAAAACCCTACTTTAAAGGTTTCCACAACTTTATTCCAGACCTGTCTGGTGTGGTCATTGATCTTCATGATGCTGTACTTATACTCAGATTAACATTGCTAATTAGGTGACTTGTGTGGGTAATAGGTTGCACTGGGATTTATTTAGGGGCATTAGGGGTGCAGAACAAAGATCCTTGCCACACTTTTCATTTTCTTTTTTTATATTGTTAAGATACCCTTACATTTTCAACATTCATAGTGCCAAAAGTTCTGGTAGGGGATTCCACAAATGTTGAATGTTGATTGTTGCTAATTTGTTGCGTAATACTTATTATTATACTCTAAATTATTATACTCTAATTACGTCACAACACTAACGAGCAAATAACCACCCCAATGATAAATATAATAAAGGTTTTTGAGCAGGATCCATTACTATTTCAGTATACAGCATATGCTATTGACAGTGTATAATTTAAATCTGATCTCAGATTAAACAGCATCCAACAGCAGTTGATCATCTCACAGTAATTTATTTTCCCCAACTGCTCAATTGGAGTGCTCGCAGGATGGCTAGCAGCCCCATCCATCTACCCGTCTGCTTGTTTTTAATTTCCTTGGGCAAGTCAGAGGCATCCGGGGAGATGACAGGTTTCCCAGTAGGGTGGTTTCAGTGCCATACAAAAAGAGATTCGGTAAACACGGGGAGCAACTATTGGTCTCAGAATTGATCTGGCATAATATGTTCACACATTGTTATTCAGATCTTTCCATATCTACATTCTGAAAACTTTGTTTTTTGAAGAAACCATCCATCACTGAATTAAATGCATGTCTTCAATATGCTTTTTTAAAATATTTTTTTACTGTTATCCTTGCATTATTTAAAGATGACATACTCCTTCACCTCTCACTTCACACTAAAGCTATGTTGAACCACAGCTGTCAATTAGTTTCTCCTCACTCTTACTCAGCTGGGATAGGTGACACAAGTCAATACAGGCAATTCTGTAAAGGTTGCATACATTGTCCATCAGTACTGAAACATCACCAGCAGTCTGGCAGGTGAACCTCTCATATGGAATGGAAGTAATCAGGAATCGCTGTATACAGCTGCTGTGGTAAAACAACATCCATATGTTTTCACATGGTTAAGTAGAGTCAATTCAGATGCTGTGGATTTTTTAATGCTTTTATATAGCTGATAATATGTTCTGGAATTTTGCTGCTCAAGGTGGCAGCAAGTTGGAGTAGCTCTGTTACTTTAGATTCTGATTTATTCTTTTCTGAGAACTATTCCTCTTGTGGTGGATACAGTTGATTTTTTTTGGATGACTGTCCTCTCCGGTGTCACATGCTGTGCAGCTTGGAGGATTTTTCCTAGTACTTTCTATTTTTGGACATTTGTTATGATGCATTGCCATGGCAACGGGGTTGTTTCTTACAACCGGGAGCAGCTGATTAATATCTCAAAAGCTCAAATAATACTTCAACTACAACCCCAAATCCCCGATAAGTTGAAAAGGAGACGCCGTGGATGCAGAGCAGGAGCTAAGAGAAAAGAGAGAAGGAGGAAGTTCAAACCATCTCTTCTGTCGATTACGATGGGCAATGGGAGATCGTTGGGAAACAAGTTGGATGAAGTCCAAGCCCTACAAAGGACCCAGCCAGAGTACCGGGCATGCAGTATTATGTGTTTTACTGAGACATGGCTGCAGGATCATATCCCCGACTTCAGTGTCTCTCTGCCGGGCTTTTTAACCATACGAGCAGACAGAGATTTAAAGAGGAGCAGCAAATGTAAAGGAGGTGGACTGGCAGTACTTGTGAACAACATATGGTGTAATCCAGGACATGCAACTGTGAAGTGTTGTCTCTGCAGTCCAGATATTGAACTGTTGGCAGTAAGTTTTCGTCCATATTATTTACCCAGAGAGTTCACCAGTGTTATTTTAGCAACAGTTTACGTTCCACCTTCCGCTGTTGCCAACACTGCATGCCATTGGCTCAGTTGTTGCTAAGCTACATACACAAAACCCCAATGCTTTTGTGGCAATTTCTGGTGATTTTAACCATGCTTCACTCTCTGCTACACTTGCAATGTTTCAACAGTTTGTCAGCTGCTCTACCAGAGAAAACAAAACATTGGATTTGTTTTATGCAAATGTCAAGGACTCATACATCTCTACAGCAAGACCTCCTCTGGGCAAATGAGATCACAATCTTGTTTTTCTCTCCTCGAAATATAAGCCCCTTGTTCAGAGGCAACCTGTAATAAAGAGGACTGTCAGAAAATGGTCACAGGAAGCTGAAGAAGCTCTGCAAGGTTGCTTTGAGGCTACAGACTGGGACGCACTGTGCCAGCCACATGGAGAGGACATCAATGCCATGACTGAGTGTGTAACCGACTATATAAGGGCAGCGCCTGTGAGTGGGCAGCAAAGCCTCGGTGACCCGTCCCCCCCTTTTGGATGGGTTGTACTGGAATTCTAATTTCCCCTCGGGGATCAATAAAGTATCTTTGAATTGAATTGAATAAACTTCTGTGTGAATAACATCATCCACACCAGAACCGTGAGATGCTTCCCCAATAACAAACCTTGGATCACCAGTGATCTGAAGGACCTGCTTAACAAGAAAAAAGGAGCCTTCAGAGAGGGAGACAGAGAATTATTGAGGAGTTTACAGAAGCAACTTAAAGTCAAGATAAGAGACAGCAAGGAGGTGTACAAGAAGAAGCTGGAGAGCAAGCTCCAGGAAAACAATATCAGAGATGTGTGGACAGGAATGAAGAAGATCACGGTCTTCAGGCAGAGGGATGATCGGACCAATGAAGTTCTGGACAGAACTAATGAACTGAACACATTCTTCAATAGGTTCAGTTCAGAAACAAGCTTCGCATCCTCCTCTCCTGCTCACAGCCAAACAGACATTCCACCCTCCTTTGACCCACAGGACCCACAGCTGTCCAGTAACACCTCACATTTTTTATCTTCCACCTCAGCCCTAGACCCTTCTGCTTTTACATGTTTGCCTTTAACCATATCAGAAGATGCTGATGCTTCCTTTGCTTCCCCCTTCCACCTGTGTGTCTCAAGAAGTCAAGTGAAGATGCAACTGGAGAGACTGAATCAGAATAAGGCTGCAGGTCCAGATCATGTCAGCCCTAGAGTCCTGAAGGGCTGTGCAGAGCAGCTCTGTGGGATTCTGCAGCACCTCTTCAACCTTAGCCTGGCCCAGAAGAAGGTTCCGGTGTTGTGGAAGACCTCCTGTCTTGTTCCGGTACCAAAGAAAACTCACCCATCAGTCCTCAATGACTATAGACCCGTTGCCCTGACATCCCACATCATGAAGGTCCTAGAGAGACTCCTGTTGGCCCACCTGAGTAAGCAAACAGTAAACCATCAGGACCCCCTTCAGTTTGTTTATCGCTGTGGAGTTGGAGTTGAAGATGCCATCATACACCTGCTTCAACAAACCCACTGTCATCTGGACAAAGCCAGCAGCACTGTGAGGATCATGTTTTTGATTTCTCCAGTGCATTTAATACAATCCAACCTGATTTGCTTTGTCAGAAACTCCAGAAGACTCAAGTGGAGGCCTCAACAATTTCCTGGATCAAAGACTACCTGACAAACAGACCACAGTTTGTGAGACTGAAGGGTTATTGTCAGGTTTAAACAACCTAAAATACTTATAACATCACAAAATGAAGAGAAAGACAAATAATTAGTTATTTCACTCGCAGCGAGGAGAACGGACAGAGATGTGCTTCCAGTTACAAATCTCTCTACCGCTCTGAAAACCATCTGTCCGCACCTCTCTTTTTATTATCTTTCGGGGGTCCCTAGTTACAAAAAACGTTACTCTCTAAGGATGGGAAAAACAGCTGCATGATGATTCTGCTGTTGTGGGGTGGATCAGAGATGGACAAGAAGCTGAGTACAGGAAGGTGATGGACCGCTTTGTGGCATGGTGTGGAAACAATCATCTCCGCTGTCGCTACATGCATGCTCAGTATGAGGGATTGCTGCAAAGTCAACGCCAGTGACTGTCCACTGTCTCTACATGCTCATCCGGTAGGAGGGAATGCTGCAAGTCACTGACTGGATGCAATCTGCTGGGTTTCCTTAGATAGAAAAACGTTTTATCCAATTTGAATAAAAAGCTAACTCCGACTGCACTGTTCAATTGTTAGGATTAATTGGAATGTATGTACCTGACTGTTGTGAAGTGCCTTGAGACAACATGTGTTGTGAATTGGCGCTATATAAATAAAACTGAATTGAATTGAATTAAATTTTGAACGTGACTAAAACAAAGGAGATGATTGTAGATTTTAAGAGAAACAGGAATAAGTCAAAAACTATTTATATCATGGGAGAAGAAGAGGAGGTGGTGGAGGAGTATAAATACATCGGTGTTCACCTGGACAACAGCCTAGAGTGGAGATGCAACTGTGAAGCCATCTACAAGAAGGGACAGAGCAGATTGTACTTCTTGAGGAAGCTTAGGTCCTTTGGTGTTTGCAGCAAGATGCTGCATATCTTCTATAAGTCTGTTGTGGAAAGTGTGATCTCTTCTGCCATCATCTGCTGGGGAAGCAGCATCAGAGCCAGGGACTTAAAAAAGCTCAACAAGCTGATAAAAAAGGCTGGCTCTGTTCTGGGGACTCCTCTGGAACCTCTGGAGATCATTGTGGAAAGATGAATTCTTCATAAAATGAAGAAAATTATGGAGAACCCTGAGCATCCTCTTCATGAGACTGTCCTACAACAACAGAGTGTCTTCAGTCAGAGGCTTCTTCAGATGTGCTGTAAGACGGAGCGCTACAGGAGATCCTTCCTGCCCACAGCCATCAGCATCTACAACAGCTCTATGAAGAAACCTTCATAATATGAGCTACAACAACATTTAATTTCCCTTTGGGATTAATAAAGTATTTCTGAATTGAATTAATTAATATAATTATTGTGTTCTTCCATATGTTAAATTCTGTCATCTGTATGCATCATGCACTTCCTGATACTTTTCCATCGACTTTTGCCAATGACTGCCTGACAAAGCTAGAATGTTTTTAGGAAGTCATGCACACTTTACATACATAAAAAATCTTTCAACTTGCCCTATCCACTGAGAAGCTTTCACTTTAAGCTCAGGTCCTCCACCACAGACCTGGGGGTTAAGGGGTCTGCACAATATCTTAGCTGTTCCTAGGACTACAGTCTTCTGTACAGAAAGCTTAGAGGTTACTCCTGGAATTCGATGTAGCCACTTCCACAGTTTGGGGGTTACAGCTCCACGTACACCAATGACTACTGGCATGATTGAGGCCATGACTCTCCACAAATTCTCTATTTCTTTATTTAATCATTAGTTTTTCTCAAGCTTCTAACTTCTCTTCTTGTTGATGTTGCTGTTCTCTGAGATTGCTACATCTACTGTTTCTCTACTGCAGGACATTCAGGACATTGGGGTTTTTTGCTCCTGAGGCATTCATCTAAAGTTTCTAAGCTAAACATCGGCTTCTCTCCTTTTTCTTGGAAATCAGTCTCAGAGTGCTGGCCTTTGGGCAAGCCTTTTGGGAATTTTGAGGAGATTCCTTTCTTGATGTCAGTGGCTTCTATGTCTTTCTTTTGGCCATTTCAGTTTAGCTGATGCAGTTTAGTTATTGATGGATTGGATATTGCTTTTAAGTCAAGTCAAGTCAAGTCAAGTTTATTTATATTGCGCTTTTCAGCAACACGGCACTCAAAGCGCCGTACAAGGCACTCAAATCGCTTTTACAATTCAGCTGGCTTCCTGGAACCTGTCGTACTATTTCTAGGTACTTGCTTGTGGCTTACTTCAGCCTCAACACTCCAAAATCCATCTTTGGAGTCTTGGCTGACTCCTAAGTCAACCATTAGCTGGTGTTTGGCTCCACTGGTGTTACTGCCAACCCTCTTCTGGGCTCTGCTCATGTACTGACTCGTACCTTTCTTGGAGACTCTGTCTTGGATGTGTCCCATTGCAATGTGTACTGGGTGTTGCCCTGGAAGACACACACACACACACACACACACACACACACACACAATCTTGTTTAGCTATATGTAGTGGGGACCATCTGTTGACTCCCATTGACGTCCATTGATTTTCAGTCATTTTCAACCCTTTCTATGCCATAACCCTGACAATAACCCTAAACCTAACCATTACCAGTGCTTACCTAACCCTAACCTTAACCTACAGTCAATTCACACCTTCGTCCTAAACCTAACCGTTAGCAAAATAGGTCATGAGGACCAGCAAAATGTCCTCACTTTGGTACAAATGGTCCTCAATTTGATGGTGAAATCAGGAAAATGGTTATCACTGTGATGCCAAGACAGGAACACACACACATACACACACACCTCTTTCTATCTTTACTGGTCAATGCCACACAGAGTTCTAGCAGCAGACACATCTCTAGAACAACTGTTAAGAGGAGACTGTGTGAATCAGGCCTTCATAGTAAAATAGCTGCTAGGAAACCACTGCTGAGGACAGGCAACAAGAGACGTGTTTGGACTAAAGAACACAAGGAATGGACATTAGACCAGTGGAAATCTGTGCTTCGGCCTGATGAGTCCAAGTTTGAGATATTTGGTTCCAAATCTTTGTGCGGTGCAGAAGAGGTGAACGGAGGGACTCTACATGCCTGGTTCCCACCGTGAAACATGGAGGAGGAGGTGTGATGGTGTGGGGGTTGGTGGTAACACTGTTGGTGATTTATTCAAAATTGAAGGCATACTGAACCAGCATGGCTACCACAGCATCTTGCAGCGGCATGCTATTCCACTCGGCTTCTGTTTAGTTGGACCATCATTTATTTTTCAACAGAACAATGACCCAAAAACACACCTCCAGGCTGTGTAAGTGCTATTTGACCAAGAAGGAGAGTGATGGGGTGCTGCGCCAGATGACCTGGCTTCCACAGTCACCGGACCTGAACCCGATCGAGATGGTTTGGGGTGAGCTGGACTGCAGAGTGAAGGCAAAAGGGCCAACAAGCGCTAAGCATCTCTGGAAACTCCTTCAAGACTGTTGGAAAACCATTTCAGGTGACTACCTCTTGAAGCTCATCGACAGAATGCCAAGAGTGTGCGGAGCAGTTATCAAAGCAAAAGGTGGCTACTTTGAAGAACCTAGAATATAAGATATATTTTCAGTTGTTTCACACTTTTTTGTTCAGTATATAATTCCACATGTGTTAATTCATAGTTTTGATCCCTTCAGTGTGAAGCTACAATAGTCATGAAAATAAAGAAAACTCTTTGAATGAGAAAGTGTGTCCAAACCTTTGGTCGGTACTGTATATATATATATATATATATATATATATATATATATATATATATATACACTGCTGAAAAAAATTAAGGGAACATTCAAATAACACATCCTAGATCTGAATGAATGAATACAAAGTTGAATGTGCTAACAACTAAATCACACAAAAATCATCAATGGAAATCAAATTTATTAACCAATAGAGGCCAGGATTTGGAGTCACACCCAAAATAAAGTGGAAAAACACACTACAGGCTGATCCAACTTTGATGTAATGTCCTTAAAACAAGTAAAAATGAGGCTCAGTATTGTGTGTGGCCTCCACGTGCCTGTATGACCTCCCTACAACGCCTGGGCATGCTCCTGATGAGACAGCGGATGGTCTCCTGTGGGATCTCCTCCCAGACCTGGACTAAAGCATCCGCCAACTCCTGGACATTCTGTGGTACAACGTGACGTTGGTGGATGGAGCGAGACATGATGTCCCAGATGTGCTCACTCAGATTCAGTTCTGGGGAACGGGCGGTCCTGTCCATAGCTTCAATGTCTTCATCTTGCAGGAACTGCTGACACACTCCAGCCACATGAGGTCTTGCATTGTCCTGCATTAGGAGGAACCCATGGCCAACCACACCAGCATATGGTCTCACAAGGGGTCTGAGGATCTCATCTCGTTAACTAATGGCAGTCAGGCTACCTCTGGCGAGCACAGAGAGGGCCGGGTCATGCTGAAGGATGTTGCAGGCAGTAGATCGCTCTCCACAGTGTCTCCAGACTCTGTCATGTCTGTCACATATGCTCAGTGTGAACCTGCTTTCATCTGTGAAGACCACAGGGGCCCAGTGGCGAATTTGCCAATCCTGGTGTTCTCTGACAAATGCCAAGCCTCCTGTACGGTGTTGGGCTGTGAGCACAACCCCCATTTGTGGACGTCGGGCCCTCATACCATCCTCATGGAGTCGGTTTCTAACCGTTTGTGCAGACACATGCACATTTGTGGCCTGCTGGAGATCATTTTGCAGGGCTCTGGCAGTGCTCCTCCTGTTCCTCCTTGCACAAAGGCAGAGGTAGCGGTCCTGCTGCAGGGTTGTTGCCCTCCTACGGCCTCCTCCACGTCTCCTGGTGTACTGGCCTGTCTCCTGGTAGTGCCTCCAGGCTCTGGACACTGCGCTGACAGACACAGCAAACCTTCTTGCCACAGCTCGTATTGATATGCCATCCTGGATGAGCTGCACTACCTGAGCCACTTGTGTGGGTTGTAGAGTCCGTCTCATGCTACCACGAGTGAGAAAGCACCACCGACATTCAAAAGTGACCAAAACATCAGCCAGAAAGCATTGGTACTGAAAAGTGGTCTGTGGTCCCAACCTGCAGAGCCACTCCTTTATTTTGTGTGTCTTGCTAATTGCCAATTATTTCCCCGTGTTGTCTATTCCATTTGGTCAACAGCATGTGAAATTGATTGTCGATCAGTGTTGCTTCCTAAGTGGACAGTTTGATTTCACAGAAGTTTGATTTACTTGGAGTTATATTGTGTTGTTTAAGTGTTCCCTTTATTTTTTTAAGCAGTGTATATAATTTCCTTAGTGTAGGGAGGAGTGAACTCTTGTGTCAGGTATTTGCCAGGTGCAAGGTCTCGTTACTTACCTCAGTGTGTAGCATGAAAGCCCCATGAGGAGTAGAAAGCCAGCGAAACACCAGTTCAGATTTGAAAAACAATGATAGAATTGGTTTCATAGCCAAATGAGACAGCTGCAGTGTGAGAGCACTTTGGATTCTAACCCGATGACCGTGGTGAACCACAGTTAACCTGTGTGAGCTGGTATGTCACTTTTGTTGTAAAACAGTAGCAACTAAACATGGCAATACAACAAACATGCATCTGCACCTAAAACAAAGACAAAAAAAAACCAAACTACAACTGGGCCGTCTTCATCTTCCTGACAGTCTGCAATCAATTCAATTCAATTAAATTCAGTTTATTTATATAGCGCGAATTCACAACACATGTTGTCTCAAGGCACTTCACAAAAGTCAGGTACATACGTTCCAATTAATCCTAACCATTGAACAGTGCAGTCAGATTCAGTTATTTATTCAAATTTGAGAAAAAGTTTTTCTAAGGAAACCCAGCAGATTGCATCGAGTCAGAGATTTGTAGCAGTCACTCCTCCTGGATGAGCATATAGCGACAGTGGACAGTCACTGGCGTTGACTTTGCAGCAATCCCTCATACTGAGCATGCATAAAGTGACAGTGGAGAGGAAAAACTCCCTTTTAACAGGATGAAACCTCCAACAAAACCAGGCTCAGTGTGAGCGGCCATCTGCCACGACCGACTGTGGGTTTGAGAGAACAGAGCAGAGACACAAAAAGAACACAGAAGCACTGACCCAGGAGTCCTTTCTATGGGAAGGAAAAGTAACTGTTAATGGATGTAGCTCCTTTAGTCGTTTCATCTAGAAAGAAAGAACAGATAAACTTTGAGCCAGTTTTCAAGGTTAGAGTCTGAAAGAGAGCACATATAATTAGTTACAGTAAAAGCTCAGTCAATTGCTATATCTAGGAGAGAGAAAGGGTTAAACACTGAAAGACAGGGCCAAGTGGATCATCTGTAGAAGGTGAGCATTAAGTTGTTGCCAGCAGAAGCTTGGACGATGCACCTCTCCAGAAAGGTGTCACAGGTAGACACAGAGTCAGGCTAGGTGTAGCTTCTAGGAAGAGAAAAGAGAGAACAAGGTTAAAAGCTGAAATAACAGCAAACAATGCAAATTTGGAGAGTAGTGTGAGAATGTAGCAAAGAGGGTGAAAGTGGTCGTTATGTCCTCCAGCAGCCTAAGCCTATAGCAGCATAGCTACAGAGATAGTTTCAGTTTCAATTTATTTATTTGTATAGCGTTAATTTACAGCAATGTCTTCTCAAGGCACCCCACAAAGGGACCGGAATGGTGCGGGGCCTCCGGGGAGGCCAGACCAAACCACCGAGTGCCACAGCCTGGCCACCCCAGAACGGGCCACGTGTAGGGGCACTAAGTAAAATAATAAACTGATAAAGTTTCTCCATCTAGAGCCCACTGATGGCCATTGTTATACTAAAAACCACAAGGATTGGGATACCTCTCTCTGTCAGACTGATTATAACCATTGGAAAACAGAAGGGGTCGTACAGGTAGCAGAAATGGAGGGTGTGTTTGAACCATAACTGGGCCAGTTTAGGCTAAACCTGACTCCCCATTACTCCATCCAACAGGGAGGGAGGAAGGTGGAGGTAAAAAATAAGAAAGATAGCTCAGGATAACCTAAGCCACTCTAACTATAAGCTTTATCAAAAAGGAAAGTTTTAAGCTTAGCCTTAAAAGTAGACAGGTGTCTGCCTCACGGACCAAAACTGGTTCCACAGGAGAGGACTACACTAAAGGATCTGCCTCCCATTCTACTTCTAGAGACTCTAGGAACCACCAGTAAACCTGCAGTCTGAGAACAAAGTGCTCTGTTAGGAACATATGGAACAATCAGATCTCTGATGTATGATAGAGCTAGATCATTAAGGGCTTTATATGTGAGGAGGATAATTTTTAATTCTATTCTGGATTTAACAGGGAGCCAATGAAGGGAAGCTAAAATAGGAGAAATATGATTTGTCATTTTAATTTTCATCAGAACTCTTGCTGCAGCATTTTCAATAAGTTGAAGGCTTTTAACTGCATTTTGTGGACATCCTGATAGTAAAGAATTACAATAGTCCAGCCTTGAAGTAACAAATGCATGGACTAGTTTTTCAGCGTCGCTCCTGGATAGGATATTTCTAATTTTGGCAATATTCCGGAGGTGAAAGAAGGAAATCCTAGAAACCTGTTTAATATGGGATTTAAATGACATGTCCTGGTAAAAAATAACACCAAAATTTTTACTTTATTACCGGAGGTCAATTTAATGCCATCCAGGTTAAGTGATTGACTAAACAGTTTCTTTTTTAAAGACTCCGGTCCAAAGACGACAACTTCTGTCTTGTCTGAATTTCAAAGCAAAACATTTAAAGTCATCCAAGTTTTTATGTCTTCAAGACATGCTTGTAGTCTATCTAACTGCTTGGGTTCATCAGGATTTATGGATACGTAAAGCTGAGTATGTTCATCGTAACAGTGAAAATTTATCCAATGCTGCCTGATAATTTGACCTATTGGAAGAATATACAGGGGTTGGACAATGAAACTGAAACACCTGGTTTTAGACCACAATAATTTATTAGTATGGTGTAGGGCCTCCTTTTGCGGCCAATACAGCATCAATTCGTCTTGGGACTGACAAGTCCTGCACAGAGGTCAGAGGGATTTCAAGTCATTGTTCTTGCAGGATAGTGGCCAGATCACTACGTGATACTGGTGGAGGAAAACGTTTCCTGACTCGCTCCTCCAAAACACCCCAAAGTGGCTCAATAATATTTAGATCTGGTGACTGTGCAGGCCATGGGAGATGTTCAACTTCACATTCATGTTCATCAAACAAATCTTTCACTAGTCTTGCTGTGTGTATTGGTGCATTGTCATCCTGATACACGGCACCGCCTTCAGGATACAATGTTTGAACCATTGGATGCACATGGTCCTCAAGAATGGTTTGGTATTCCTTGGCAGTGATGCGCCCATCTAGCACAAGTATTGGGCCAAGGGAATGCCATGATATGGCAGCCCAAACCATCACTGATCCACCCCCATGCTTCACTCTGGGCATGCAACAGTCTGGGTGGTACGCTTCTTTGGGGCTTCTCCAGACCGTAACTCTCCCGGATGTGGGGAAAACAGTAAAGGTGGACTTATCAGAGAACAATACATGTTTCACATTGTCCACAGCCCAAGATTTGCGCTCCTTGCACCATTGAAACCGACGTTTGGCATTGGCATGATTGACCAAAGGTTTGGCTATAGCAGCCTGGCCGTGTATATTGACCCTGTGGAGCTCCCGACGGACAGTTCTGGTGGAAACAGGAGAGTCGAGGTGCACAATTAATTCTGCCGTGATTTGGGCAGCTGTGGTTTTATGTTTTTTGGATACAATCCGGGTTACCCAAGCACCCAAACATCCCTTTCAGACAGCTTCCTCTTGCGTCCACAGTTAATCCTGTTGGATGTGGTTCGTCCTTCTTGGTGGTATGTTGACATTACCCTGGATACAGTGGCTCTTGATACATCACAAAGACTTGCTGTCTTTGTAACAGATGCGCCAGCAAGACGTGCACCAACAACTTGTCCTCTTTTGAACTCTGGTATGTCACCCATAATGTTGTGTGCATTTCAATATTTTGAGCAAAACTGTGCTCTTACCCCGCTAATTGAACCTTCATACTCTGCTCTTACTGGTGCAATGTGCAATCAATGAAGACTGGCTACCAGGCTGGTCCAATTTAGCCATGAGACCTCCCACAATAAAATGACAGGTGTTTCAGTTTCATTGTCCAACCACTGTATATATTAAAGAGTATTGGCCCAAGTACTGAACCCTGTGGTATTCCATAATTAGCCCTGGAGTTTAAAGATGATTTATCATTTACATGAACAAACTGGTATCTGTCAGACACACAAGATTTAAACCAGTCTAGCGCTGTTCCCCTGATCCCTACAGCATATTCCAGCCTTTCTAAGAGAATATTGTGATTGACTGTATCAAATGCAGCACTGAGATCTAAGAGGACAAGTACGGACACAAGTTTATAATCTGAGGCCATAAGAATATGATTAGTGACTTTCAGCAGAGCTGTTTCAGTGCTATGATGAGCTCTGAAGCCTGACTCAAACTCTTCAAACAGGTCATTGCTGTGTAAATACTCACACATTTGATTAGCAACTATTTTCTCAAGAATTTTAGATAAGAATGGAAGATTGGATATAGATCTGTAATTTTTCAAGTCATCTCGATCAAACAAAGGTTTCTTAAGTAAAGGTTTAATTACAGCTTCCTTAAAAGCCTGTGGTACATATCCATTTACTAAGGATAGGTTAATTATACCTAAAAGTGGGCTGGTAATCAGAGGGAACATTATCTTAAATAATTTGGTTGAGATTGGATCTAACATACAAGTTGAAGGTTTAGATGAAGCTAATATTTCTGATAACTCAGGAAGCTCCACAGGATCAAAACAGTACAAACACAGATCAAGTTCTCCAGTTATTTCCAATGTTGTCTCACTTGCTGAGGATGAAGTAATCATCTTCGGGAGTATATCAAAAATTTTATTTTTAATAGAATCAATTTTATTTAAGAAGAATCCCATAAAGTCATTACTGCTGAGAGCTAAGGGAATGGATGGCTCAACAGAGCAATGACTCTGTGTAATTTTAGCAACTGTACTAAAGAGAAACCTAGGATTATTCTTGTTCTCTTCTATTAATGATGAGAAATAGCTTGGCGAAGTGTCTTTTTATACAACAGTAGGCTATTTTTCCAGATTAAGTAGGAATCCTCTAGGTGTGTAGAGCACCATTTTCTCTCCAATTTTCTAACATTGTGCTTTAAAGTATGCAGATCTAAATTAAACCAAGGAGCTTGCCTCCTATGAATAATTACCTTCTTTTTCAAGGGGGCTGCATTGTCTAATGCACTACGCAATGATGAAGTAACACTATCAACAAGAGAATCAATTTGTGAAGGCGCAGAAACAAAATTATTGCCCTCGACTGTGCTTTTCTGTGATAATGAGGAAATTAAAAGTGGAACAGATTCTTTAAAGGTTGTTACAGCATTGTCTGATAATGATCTACTATAATGAAATTTTATTTCTGGTGTGGAGTACTCAGTTAAATTAAACTCAAAGGTTATTAAGAAATGGTCAGACAGAACAGGGTTATGAGAAAATATTGTTATATATTTACACTCAATGCCATATGTCAGCAAAAGGTGCAGAGAATGAAGACAAAGGTGGGTAGGTTTGTTAATGTTTTGTGCAAAGCCAATTGAGTCTAAGATAACAATAAAGGCTATATTTAGGGTATCACTTTCAGTGTCAACATGGATGTTAAAATCCCCCACTATAATAACCTTATCTGTATTTAACACTAAATCAGATAAACGGTCTGAAAACTGATCTAAAAATTGAGAGTAAGGACCTTGTGGACGGTACAAAACAACAAACAGAAGTGGTTTTAGTGCTTTGCAATTTGGATGAGAAAAACTAAAGATTAAATGTTCAAAAGAGTTGTAGCTATTGATTGGTCTGGGACTAATCAATAAATCGTACTGAAAGATGGTTGCTACTCCTCCTCCTCGGCCAGTATTTTGAGGAATGTGAAAATTTAAATAATTAGTAGGAGTTGACTCATTTATAGTAACACAATCCTCTTGCTGCAGCCAGGTAGGCTGAGGCAAAATAAATCAATCTGATTGTCACAAATCAGGTCACTAACTAGCAAAGTCTTTGAAGAGAGAGATCTTATGTTCAGTAAGCCACATTTAATTGTTTTATTTTTCTTTTCGGTCTGAGTTGTGTTTATTTTTATGACATTTGCCTGATTTCCTCCTTTTAGATTATTTTTTTAATCTATTAAATTTTGGCCATGGGCGAGACAATGTCTTAATAGGGTAATGGGTGGGTAGAAGTACAGAAGCTGCAGAGAGGAGTGTTAAACCACAACCCTGCTTCCTGGTCTGAACCCTGGGTTGTCAGAGTTTTGAAGAACTAATACATTTGGCCAGATTCCTAGAAAGAAGAGCTGCTCCATCCAAAGTGGGATGGATGCCATCTCTCCGGATCAGACCAGGTTTTCCCCAAAATGTTCGGCAATTATCAATGTAGCCCACATCGTTTTCTGGACACCACCTAGACAGCCAGTGGTTGAATGACAGCATGCGGCTAAACATGTCGTCACTGGTCAGATCAGGGAGGGGACCAAAGAAAATTATGGAGTCCAACATTGTTTTGGCAAACTTACACACCGAAACAACACTAACTTTGGTGACCTCCGATTGACGTAACCGGGTGACATTATCGCCAGCGTGAATAACAATCTTACTGTATTTACGCTTATCCTTAACTAGCAGTTTCAGGTAGGATTTGTCGCCCATTCTGGCCCCTGGCAGACATTTGACTATGGTCACTGGTGTCTCTAGTGCCACATTTCCGTCTATGGAGCTGCCGATTACCAAAGTGGGCTTCTCAGCGGGTGTGTCGCTGAGCGGGGAAAATCTGTTAGAAACGCAGACGGGTTGTTGGTGACCAGTGGGCTGGGATCTAGGACTATGCTTTCTACATACCGTCACCCAGCCACCCTGAGGCCCCGGCTGCGCGGGCTCTGCTGAAGGACTGCTATGGGGAGCCACCCTCCGCGCTGTAGAGGCCTCGGCTATCTGCTGGTTTCTCCAACAGCGCGGAGACGGGCCTCCAATTCCGACACCCTCGCCTCCAAGGCTACAAAATGCTACATTTATTACACGTACCATTATCACTAAAGGAGGCAGAGGAGTAACTGAACATCTGACACAGAGAGCAGGAGAGAGGAGGAGACTCAGAGAGAGAAACAGCAGAACTGGCAGCCATGGTGGAGTTAAAGCTGAGCTAGCAACCCCTTGCCACTATTAGAAAAACCGTGTAAGACACGGAGAGTCCCCAAACGTTAAACGTGGCAACAGAAAGTATGTGTTTTAATGTGCTTATGTATTGGAACAAGTAAGAGATTTCACAGTAGAGAGAAATCAGATCAAACGAGAGAGCTTCACACACCAAACAATCCACCGAGTGCAACAGTGAAAACAGGAAGTGACAAATACCGACCACAGCACTCACATGAGGGCAGTATCACTGGAGTGTTTAATCGTTTTGCTTTTGTCGTTAGTTTGCACTTTTTGTTTATAAAACCAGCAGTTTTGTTTGTTTTCCCTGCATAAGTCTAATGATTAATACTTTTTGAAGGGCAATTTTGTTTACAGAGTCTTGCTGGTATGCAGGTACTGTGACTTGTAATTTATGATTATGATAGTATAATGCAGGTAGGCAAACAGCTCCACAAGAACACCACAAAAATAATAACAAGGAGGCCTATTTACTATGATCAATACAGTACAGCCTGGCAGCACTGAGGAGTCCTGCTGATCCTCCCGTGCTGTGTCTCAGAAATAATTCGAAGTGATGCAGGCAAGAAAAGGGCACCGCAAGAGCAACTTGGTCCATGGAGGAGATCAGCAGCACAGAAACACACAACCACTCCAGGATCACAACAATAATCAGAAATGTTATTGAAGTGAGTTTATTGAATACAAGAAGTTCACAAAATAAGTCTAATGGTTAGTCTGACTGTAGCTCCTCGTAGAATAGATTTCAGAAACAAAATAAACTTAAAAATGTGTACTGCTGAGATTCAGTGCTATGTTAAAGGATTGTAAAGTTTTGCACTTATGCATGAGAGTGTTGTTTGATCTTGTTGAGTCTCTTTATTGCTCCTCTCTCACCTAAACAGTGTCCTTGTTATCATGCAAAATTATACAAACTATAGCAGAGATCACCTGCGCTACAGAGGCTACTGGTCGTGTCAGGTGTCTTCTTGAAATGAACCACAAGTCATTAAGACTTGTGTACTCAATCTATATAATCAATATATGTATGATAGTTTTTTTCTAAAATGAGTGAGAAGAAATATTGAACTTTTTCACAACTTATTCAAACTTTTTGTTTGAGCTGTATTTGTTTGTGCAACAATTCATGTTCAGAAAGCAAAGACAGGACATTCCTCCAGCATGAAGTACATTCTAGTTTGCTGTTAAAAGAAACAAAATATGGATGGGCATTAAAGATGAATCGGTTTGTCACTGGTCTGTGTTTTAGATCTCTAACAGATCTCTTGACTCTGTCTGGCAGACAAACAAAAAACTAAATCAACACAGAAACAAACAATAAAGCAACACAAAGAGACTATGAAATCCACACAAATATGTACAAATATTGCTCCCAGCTTTTGAAGATGAAAACAAACAGCGCACACAGCCATTTCTGAGGCACACTGTGTTTCCAATCATTATGCAAAGAATGTGTGGCAGTAAAACACGAGGGCTGAAATAATCAAATGGTAATGATTTTTTTTTTAACAAAACCAATTAGAAATTCTTCAGCTCAGCTTTTTAAATAACATCGCTATTAAATCAAAATAGAAGAGGCAGGGTCCTATTGATATTTTTCTCACACAAGCAGAATCATGTTCTCTCGTAAGACACGAATCTTTGAAGCAGGTCTTTGAGGCTGACTTCAGAGAAGGCATACAGGCTAAATGATGATGATGTTGAAAAAAACCTTTGGTAGAGCAGAAAAACTGAGCTACTCATACAACATAGGGGATAAAATGATCTAAATATTCATAGACACTAACAAATACACACACACCCTCCGGTCCCCCTTCTTATAAAGGGGGACCACCACCCCAGTCTGCCAGTCCAGAGGCACTGTCCCCGACCGCCACGCAATGTTGAAGAGGCGTGTCAACCATGACAGCCCTACAACATCCAGAGACTTGAGGTACTCAGGGCGGATCTCATCCACCCCCGAAGCCTTGCCACCGCGGAGCTTTTTAACCACCTCGGTGACTTCAGCCTGGGTGATGAAAGAGTCCAACCCCGAGTCCCCAGCCTCTGTTTCCACCACGGAATGCGTGATGGCAGGATTGAGGAGATCCTCGAAGTACTCCTTCCACCGCCCGATAATGTCCTCAGTCGAGGTCAGCAGTCTCCCGCCCCCACTATAAACAGTGTTGGCAGAGCACTGCTTCCCCCTCCTGAGGTGTCGGAGGGTTTGCCAGAATCGCTTCGAGGCCAACCGGTAGTCCTTCTCCATGGCCTCACCGAACTCTTCCCAGGCCCGAGTTTTTGCCTCTGCCACAGCCCGGGCCGCAGCACGCTTGGCCTCACGGTACCCGTCAGCCGCTTCAGGAGTCCCACAAGCCAACCACAGCCGATAGGACTCCTTCTTCAGCTTAACAGCATCCCTTACTGCCGGTGTCCACCACCGGGTTCTGGGATTGCCGCCACGACAGGCACCGCAGACCTTACGGCCGCAGCTATGGGCAGCAGCATCGACAATAGATGCAGACACCGGAGGGTGTGTTCCAACTACAGGGGGATCACACTCCTCAGCCTCCCTGGTAAGGCCTACGCCAGGGTATTGGAGAGGAGAGTCCGACCGATAGTCGAACCTCGGCTTCAGGAGGAACAGTGTGGTTTTAGTCCCAGCCGTGGAACACTGGACCAGCTCTATACCCTCTACAGGGTGCTCGAGGGTTCATGGGAGTTTGCCCAACCGGTTCACATGTGTTTTGTGGACCTGGAGAAGGCATTCGACTGTGTCCCTCGTGATGCCCTGTGGGGGGTGCTCCAGGAGTATGGAATCGGGGGCCCTTTATTAGGGGCCATCCGGTCCCTGTACGAGCGGAGCAGGAGTTTGGTCCGCATTGCCGGCACTAAGTCGGACCTGTTCCCAGTGCATGTTGGACTCCGGCAGGGCTGCCCTTTGTCGCCGGTCCTGTTCATAACTTTTATGGACAGGATTTCTAGACGCAGCCAAGGGCCGGAGGGGGTCTGGTTTGGGGACCAGTGGATTTCGTCTCTTCTTTTTGCGGATGACGTGGTCCTGCTGGCCCCCTCTAGCCAAGACCTACAGCATGCGCTGTGGCGGTTCGCAGCCAAGTGTGAAGCGGCTGGGATGAGGATCAGCTCCTCCAAGTCCGAGGCCATGGTACTCGACCGGAAAAGGGTGGCTTGTCCTCTTCAGGTTGGAGGGGAGTTCCTGCCTCAAGTGGAGGAGTTTAAGTATCTCGGGGTCTTGTTCACGAGTGAGGGAAGAATGGAGCGGGAGATCGACAGACGGATCGGTGCAGCTGCCACAGTAATGGGGGCGCTGTGCCGGTCCATTGTGGTGAAGAGAGAGCTGAGCCGAAAAGCAAAGCTCTCAATTTACTGGTCGGTCTACGTTCCTACCCTCACCTATGGCCATGAACTTTGGGTCATGACCGAAAGAACGAGATCACGGATACAAGCGGCTGAAATGAGCTTCCTCCGTAGGGTGGCCGGGCACTCCCTTAGAGATAGGGTGAGGAGCTCGGCCATCCGGGAGGGGCTCGGAGTAGAGCCACTGCTCCTCCACATCGAGAGGAGCCAGTTGAGGTGGCTCGGGCATCTATACCGGATGCCTCCTGGACGCCTTCCTCGGGAGGTGTTCCAGGCACGTCCCACCGGGAGGAGGCCCAGGGGACGGCCCAGGACACGCTGGAGGGACTATGTCTCTCGGCTGGCCTGGGAACGCCTTGGGCTCCCCCTGGAGGAACTGGAGGAGGTGTCTGGAGAGAGGGACGTCTGGGCGTCTCTGCTGAGTCTGCTGCCCCCGCGACCCGGTCCTGGATAAGCGGAAGACGACGAACGAACGAACGAACTAACAAATACTGCAAAAGGCTGGACACAACCCCAAACCTGCTAAGTAACAAGGATGCAATAAGAGCTAAAACTTCTTAATTGGTTGAGAAAGTGGTATGCAATCATTTTATGTTTTCTTCTCAACCAGCCGTCTTTGATGTGGCCGAACTGTGGGAGGATTTGGAGAAAAAGTTTACTTTTTTTTTATTTGTTGATCGACTCTTACTTGACGTACAAATTCTAAATGATTAAAATTTATTGATATTAAACCTTTTTAAATATCATGCTCCTCTGATGAACAATCACAAAGACAGCACATGCTCCCAATTCTGTAACTGGACACAAAGGCAAATCTGTTAAAAAAAATAGCTCTTCCAAACAAACAGTCTCTCTGAACTGAAGCACACTACCCCAAATAGGGCATCATGCGTTTAAGGGAAAGCCTGCTCATTTTTATGTACAGGTCCTTCTCACAATATTAGCATATTGTGATAAAGTTCATTATTTTCCATAATGTCATGATGAAAATTTAACATTCATATATTTTAGATTCATTGCACACTAACTGAAATATTTCAGGTCTTTTATTGTCTTAATATGGAGGATTTTGACATACAGCTCATGAAAACCCAAAATTCCTATCTCACAAAAGTAGCATATTTCATCCGACCAATAAAAGAAAAGTGTTTTTAATACAAAAAACGTCAACCTTCAAATAATCATGTACAGTTATGCACTCAATACTTGGTCGGGAATCCTTTGGCAGAAATGACTGCTTCAATGCGGTGTGGCATGGAGGCAATCAGCCTGTGGCACTGCTGAGGTCTTATGGAGGCCCAGGATGCTTCGATAGCGGCCTTTAGCTCATCCAGAGTGTTGGGTCTTGAGTCTCTCAACGTTCTCTTCACAATATCCCACAGATTCTCTATGGGGTTCAGGTCAGGAGAGTTGGCAGGCCAATTGAGCACAGTGATACCATGGTCAGTAAACCATTTACCAGTGGTTTTGGCACTGTGAGCAGGTGCCAGGTCGTGCTGAAAAATGAAATCTTCATCTCCATAAAGCTTTTCAGCAGATGGAAGCATGAAGTGCTCCAAAATCTCCTGATAGCTAGCTGCATTGACCCTGCCCTTGATAAAACACAGTGGACCAACACCAGCAGCTGACACGGCACCCCAGACCATCACTGACTGTGGGTACTTGACACTGGACTTCTGGCATTTTGCCATTTCCTTCTCCCCAGTCTTCCTCCAGACTCTGGCACCTTGATTTCCGAATGACATGCAGAATTTGCTTTCATCCGAAAAAAGTACTTTGGACCACTGAGCAATAGTCCAGTGCTGCTTCTCTGTAGCCCAGGTCAGGCGCTTCTGCCGCTGTTTCTGGTTCAAAAGTGGCTTGACCTGGGGAATGTGGCACCTGTAGCCCATTTCCTGCACACGCCTGTGCACGGTGGCTCTGGATGTTTCTACTCCAGACTCAGTCCACTGCTTCCGCAGGTCCCCCAAGGTCTGGAATCGGCCCTTCTCCACAATCTTCCTCAGGGTCCGGTCACCTCTTCTCGCTGTGCAGCGTTTTCTGCCACACTTTTTCCTTCCCACAGACTTCCCACTGAGGTGCCTTGATACAGCACTCTGGGAACAGCCTATTCGTTCAGAAATTTATTTCTGTGTCTTACCCTCTTACTTGAGGGTGTCAATAGTGGCCTTCTGGACAGCAGTCAGGTCGGCAGTCTTACCCATGATTGGGGTTTTGAGTGATGAACCAGGCTGGGAGTTTTAAAGGCCTCAGGAATCTTTTGCAGGTGTTTAGAGTTAACTCGTTGATTAGGTTCATAGCTCGTTTAGAGACCCTTTTAATGATATGCTAATTTTGTGAGATATGAATTTTGGGTTTTCATGAGCTGTATGCCAAAATCATCCATATTAAGACAATAAAAGACCTGAAATATTTCAGGTAGTGTGCAATGAATCTAAAATATATGAATGTTAAATTTTCATCATGACATTATGGAAAATAATGAACTTTATCACAATATGCTAATATTTTGAGAAGGACCTGTATATGAAATTAAATTCAGAGTGAGTAATATGCTAGTATTGACCAGGTGTAATAACTTTACAATCTGTTACTTTTTTACTTCAGTCGATATCTTTTTATCCCAAAATTAATCATCCCACTGTCCTACAATCTGTGGCATCACATATTAATTTAAAGACATCATTGCAATGTTATTCTTCCAGTCAGATGTTGTTCTAAAGGTTTTGAGGAATGTCTGGTCAGATCAGGCCTTGGGGTTCTCCGTTAACTTTCTGGAGTTCCTTCATTTGGTGCTCCAATTGTGTCCTCAGATGGTCTTTTATAAAACTGTTTTGTCCCTTGAATAGTTTTTTTTTCCAATATTTTTTTATGAATGCAAATTTTAAATGCAGTCCTTACCATACATAGCAACTATTTGTTATTTTCATTAGCCAAAGTTATAAAAACAATTAAAAGAAATAATAAATAAAAATAATAATAATAATCTCTTGGGACTCAGGTAGGTTTAAAAAAGCCTTATTCTCTTCATGTCTGCATCTGTTCACGGTTGAAAAGAGAATAACTGCAACACAAAAATAATAATAAAAGTTGGTGGGCGGGATTGCTCCTATACAGATTAAGTGTACACTGCTTTGTGGATCCAGCGTAGAAGGGACAATACAAAAAGGGAAAAGCTTGTACTGCTCAATTATTTCCCACCTGTTCTGTAAATCTATGAAAACTGTCAGTTGTGGAGTGTATTCTTAAGTTAACCTTAGAGTTTAATGGTTTGGCATACACCTGTAAACATTGAGATATATCTTTAAATCTAAGAGCTATATAGTTCAATGTTTTTGTGAGGTTGATGTTCAAACTACAGTAAAACCTGTTCTTTGTCATCTGAAAGCTCTAGGTGTCATAATCCGTAAGTGTTGGAATTTTGGATTTCTGCAGATGTCTTTTCCTTTCCTTGTCGTGTATATTCTCAGTGTTACTATTTTAGTTCATCCAATTGTTTACTTATTTCTTAGTTTATTCTGTGCATTTAGATTTCCTTCCTGTGTTCCCCTCTGCCTGATCCTCCTCATTAAACTTCTCTCCCTCAGCCCTCTCACTTCATTGGTATTAGCATGTCCTAACATCCATATTACTCAGACCTGCATTCTATGTCATGCTTCCACTCATCCTTCAATATTTAAACTCTCCTGTTGCAGTTGCTCCCTGCTGGATTGTCCCGTTACTCTCCCAGCTTCCATGTTGTTCTCTCCTGCCTGTGACTCCACCGTGTTCCTTGTCCTGTTTCCTTGAAAGTTTCCTCGTTTTCATTAGATAAGCTATAATTATCCAACACTCCTATCTGTGCCTAGGTTATGCTCCATACCCACACTTTATGACAGCAGGTCCCCCAAATGTTTCTGTAAATGCTGTAATCCAAATATAAATACACTTTTCTAACTGCTTTTATTAAGAGGTCACAGATTTTACTGTTAACATTGTCATACTAAATACAGAGTGCATATTAGTCAAAGCACAGACTGAGGGTTAGAGTACGGGCTATTTATAGAAAAGAAAACCATATCAAAATGGCTTTATATTTTTCTGTGTTGTTGCAGTCAGAGTACTCCTTCAACACAGCTCAACTTCAAACCATCTTGATTTAACAGGGTATGTAACAATCATGTTTAATCATGCCTTATTTATTTTGTAATACTCTCCACAGCTTTTTCCTCACAACAGAACTACACATGCAGCCCCCTCAATGGACAAAAAAAGAAATTTAAATTGCCCTTCAGAAGCCTCTCCTTTTTTTCATAGCCTGCCTTTTTCTTTCTTTGTGTGTGATTCTTCACTTGTATATGCTAAAGTGTGTAAATACATGTTATTGCATTTTTTTGCTTTGTGTGCTTGAATCTATCCTGGGCTGTTGTGTAATCATACAGTTAGTGCTCCACTGGGTCGAGGTCACATGTCACTGTCTTCAGTCTTTTTGCCACTCCCTGGCATTGTGTAACGCTGCATCCCATTAATCTCTGAACGCAAGTTAAATGGAGTTTTCCTCTTGTTCGAAAGTCAGAAAAAAAAAGGATGCTCCTATATGGCCACTGTTACATCAATCACTTTGACAATAACATTGTTCTAGATGGTATTTTGAGCATAAAAATATAATTGAAACATATTGTCTTACAAACACTGAGAAGTAGTATCTGTCCAAGTGAATAAATTGTACATAAATAATAAAGAACTAATATAGTTATTTGCATTTTTATTGTTTAATCATGAAATACCTTTTTCTTTCCATTAAAAACAACAATGACAAGTCCTTTATATAAGGACTAACTTGTTATTATCTGCCCAAAGGACACTGTTGAAGATTGAATTTTTCATCCTGATGCAGCATAAACCTAAGTTGTTCTGCCATATTGTTTTTGGAAGAGGCTTTCTCCTGGGAACCCTTCTAAATAAGCCATATTTGTTCAGTCTTTTCTCAGTGATCTGTGGTGGACGTTGACATGCTAAGTGAGACCTTTAGAATCTAAACAGTATATGCTGAGTTTTGACAATTTCCATTAACATTGTATGTGATGACAATAGGGATAGGGTTAGGGAGATAATATCATTACTGATGTCTTTCCAACTTGGCACTGTGTAAATACACATCTGTATGCTAAAGAACAGACAACTGTATATTAATGCATCGATAATAGTGGACACATATATAATGATCAGTTAATTAAATTATTTATTAGCAACATCTTTGGTGCTACTTTTCAGCAAAAAGTAATCAGTAAACAATAATTACAAAGAATAAAATTGCAATCAACACATACATATTCATCCATGTAAACTCAAAAACACATTACATTTCCCTGCAGGGCCGGTTCTAGGCATGCATATATGAAGGGGCAGGCAGAAACGTTAAGGGGGCATCATCATGCGTACACATTATGCTACGGCATGTTCATTGTTGTTGTTGTTGATTAGTGCTTTCTTTATGGGATTTGTCATTTTGTTTGTAGCCAATCTGACCCTCATGCAGAAAACACTCGGAGAGATTATGAAGTTTAAAGTCTTTATTTTATCACAGGTCCAATCAAGGCAGGATCTGGGACTGGAACCTCTCGGCTGCATGGAAGGGTAACAGGTAAGTAGAGGATGAGGACAATTAGGATTTGCAGTGTTTGGTATCCTACAGTTTGTAGGTGAAGCTGTTTCTGGTAAGCTTGGTTAGCCTGGTTACTTTGATTAACTAATCCTTCCCACGGATCAGAACTTTGATTCGGTGTTTCCTTACAGTCCAGAGGTGCTGCTCGATGGAGGGTGGACAGATTTTGTTCATCTAATATTCACTGAGGTGCAGCCTTCACTTTGTTCAGCTTTGACTTGATGCTGAGACAGCATCACGCTTAATGGGAAAATACAAAAAATATCCAGAAAGCTAAATCAAACCAGCACCACATCCCAACTGCATTTGGTACTGGCCAGAACATGCAAAGACATTTTTGGAGGCAGGTGCTTGAGCCAAAAAAGGACATCCATTTCCAAATGTATTTATAAAACTAAAATAAAAAACAGGACATATTTAAACTTTAATAGCCTCACTTTCGTGGCATTATGCTGCAAAATGTGCAAATTAAGTGGATCAATGTTCTGCTATGCATCTTAATCAATAAAGACTCACTGAATCATGTGAGAAAACAGTATACATTATTTGACTGTTTTCTGACAGAGATGAAGCATTACACAGAGTAACATTTTCTTATCTATTTAGAATTTTTTGTTTGCTGCCCTATATCATAGAGCAGTATATCTATTATGAACACTTTATTGCGAGAGTTACTAGACATTCAGGGAAATGGTTGTGGTGGACATGCTTTTTCTTTTCTTCTTCAGACTTTAAATTAGTGAAATTATCTAATGTGTCTGTTTGGTTCTTCCTCTTTTTCTCTCTTTATTAAAGCTGACAAACATCAGTCCACAGCTGGACGAAGCTTTGAAATCAGATTTTATGAGGACAAAACATGCTGACAATGGATTATGCAGTTTTTCAGCAGATGTCGCGCCAAAATGCCCTGCTCTCCGGCCCTTTTGTTTTCAGCAGTGCTATAATGTTAAGCATAAGCGGGTATTGTGTGACACCATGTATGCTGTCGTAAAAGTTGAGACAAGTACGCATGACTATGTTTTGCCCTTAAATGTAGGAGGAGGAGAAAGAGGCAAGGCGGGGGCTTGTGCTTCTGTGATTGATAATTGATTTGAGGGGGCCAGGCATTTGTTTGAGGGGGCAGTGCCCCCTCTTGCCCCTGCTAAATCCGGCCTCATATCCATGTATAATTTTTAACATAAATATAAACTAATAGTATAAACTAAATATCCAATTGTATACTCTTGTAAGTATAAATACCCTCAGATGTGACCTTGATTAGTGGAAAGTGTCTGAAAAGGTATATGAAGAAGTAAAACTTATTTTTTCATACGCCTTCTACATCTTATAACCCATAATGTAAATAGGAAACTTTTTGTTTTCTGTTTAATTTATATGCTTCTGTTCCAAAATTCACAAAAAATAAATACATATATATATATATATATATATATATATATATATATATATATATATATATATATATATATATATATATATATATATATATATATATATATATATATATATATATATATATGTTTATAAATACATGTACACACATATTTACATATTTATTCAGATACACCGGTATACATATGTAAATATATACACACACACTATATATACACACACACATACACACACACACATACCTATATATCTGTATATACATACATATAATTACACAAATAAATATATATATATATATTTATGAACCTGCACTGCATACTCATATCAAACCACACGACAAACCCATGTGAGACAATCACACTTAGATACACGAACACACCCATGCACCTCATTTACTCAGAATACAAAGACCTGCCCCAAAGCCCCAATCATCCATGCCACAACCAGACACTACAGTCCCCTGCACCCCACAGGGTCATCAAGAGAACAAGGTCCCACAGACCCTTTCGAACCAGCCAGGCAGCAAAGTGCAAACACCACACCAGCAGAGGCATCCAAGTTCCCCACACTACCGGCCCGGCCCACACTACCGGTCCGGCTCGCCAGGAACTGCAAAGAGGGGTAGGAGACCCCTGCGCCACATCCCTAGCGTCAATACAGAAGACCGAGAAACCCATGGCAGCACTGCGTCCCACTTCAACTCACCAAACCGTGGGTTCAGGAGACCCTGGACGGGCTCAGGAGAACCCCGCCAGCCACCACGAGACACAGAGCAAAGAATAAGTAAGTAAGAATGTAAAAGTTTATTTATATAGCACCTTTCACAGACATTGAGGGTCACAAGTTGCTTTAAAAAAAGTGCACAATTATACAATGAGATAAAACAGTGGAAACATCAGAGGAAAAAATAAAATGTAATTAAAACCATCACTTCAGGAGTAGAGTTTAATATAATAGTCACAAAAGAATAGCCGACACACTGGAGGTGTTAACAAGCTTTGCGAAATAAATAAGTTTTAAGTTTGCTTTTAAAAGCATCCACAGAATCAAGAGAACGTAACAATTGTGGGAAGGAACTGATCTCCTCTAGTCTTAGACCAGCAAGAGAAGCCAGGATTCAACAACCGCAGTAAGAAACTGCAGCAACACAGGACCAGGAGAAGTGAAGAGGGCTAAGCAACCCCCAACTGCCCCACATGCAGAAATGCAGCATACACACATACATATACAGTGCTGTTATAAAACCATTCACCTCCCCTCTTCATCATGGTACATGTTGAAAATAACCAGTTTTAGCCCTTTCTTACAAACTCATGCATGGAATTTGTTTCATGCATCTTTATAGAGTTAATCCAGATCTTCACGCCACTGATTATAATGCACATTCTCTTCATACTAAGATTTTTAAACACAGCTTTTCTATTTTGGCTTCATTTGGTTTTATAATTAATGACCGTGTGAAATCTGTTGTGTTTTTTTTTTTTTACACTCTAGGTTAGCTTTAAGCAATTTTAAATCCGATAAAGACTAAATCATTATTGTTATGTCTTGATTCTTGTTGTACACACATTTGTCTCTTGTCTGCCATGCAGAAAGCATGCAGGTCCAGACATGAAGCCATAACTAACTCTCCAAGCAAACAGAATTACATATACAGACAGGTGTGTACCATCCTGGCCACATTGTTTGTACATCAAACACATGTGGGACACAACAAGGAATATCGGCATGTTGCTAGCATGAGCCATGACAGTTCAGAGTTTACTAAAAATAATAATGCTGCTTATAAATTTTTTCACATAAAAAGAAAATTGCACAATTCACAGCACATCCGGTGTACCCTTTACAGCAGCACACATGGCTTTGCTCAAAGTACCTGTGCTGTCACTGCATATGCTTAGACCTGCAGTAGCCCTATTTAGATAGAGCTATGATAGCAAAAGGACAACCCCCCCCCCCCCTCCCAAAAAAAAAAAACAACAGATCAAAGAAAATCAATCCTGAGCATCAAATGCATGGATACACAATTAGAAGTAGGCTCCTGTGCCATCTGTACTGTGGTGCACTTAGAAAATAATCTATTTAATTTCCTTGGAGACCACAGGTGCCATCATTTACCCCATCCAGAAAGAGTTGTAAAGTAGATAAATGCTCTTCTTAGAATGAAATAAGTCTACCTTACCATATGTGGAGCGGGGGGGTGGGTGGGCAGGGGCAAGGGCAATGCAAATTGTATTTATCAGTGTTGCATGAGTTTGTGTATATACACTATAAAAGCTGCTGGATTATTTCATTGGCCCAAATGCTGGGTTCATGCTGTTGGGACAGAAGCTAGGTCAATCTCTGGGTCAAATATTGTGACCCTGTTTGTTGGGTTAGAGAAGAAATGAAAATGAGCTTTGTCATTCTTCACAGACTGCCATTTTAAACTGCACAAGAGCCTGTAAGGACTTCTCTAAACTTCTTCCACTGAATAAAATTAGAAATGGTACGATGGTAAAATTATGCCATATATTAATATTCTTAATGACTTTAATTAACACTAAGAAACAAATATTTTTTACTTAAAACACAGGTAGCGTTTGGTCTGCTAAGTAGTCAGCTAATAAAGAGCTAGCTATGTTCAACATTCAAATTTTGGCCAAAGAATTGGTCATAAAGTTATTGATTGTCCCCTAAACCTAATAACTGGTTGGGCCACCCTTAGCAGCAACTACTGCATTCAAGCGTTTGTGATAACTTGCAATGAGTCTTTTACAGCGCTGTGGAGGAATTTTGGCCCACTCATCTTTGCAGAATTGTTTTAATTCAGCCAGATTGGGTGGTTTTCGAGCATGAATGGCCTTTTTAAGGCCATGCCACAGCATCTCAATAGGATTCTGATCAAGACTTTGACTAGGCCACTCCAAAGTCTTCATTTTGTTTTTCATCCGCCATTCTGAGGTAGACATGCTAGTGTGTTTTGGATCATTGTCCTGCTGCAAAACACATGTTTGTTTTAGCTTGAGGTCATGAACAGATGGCCGGAAATTCTCCTTCAGGATATGTTGGTAGACAGCAGGATTCATGGTTCCATTTATCAGAGCAAGTTTTCGAGATCCTGAAGCAGCAAAACATTGTGCATGGTTTAGTTTCTCTGTGATGTTACCTGTCAAGTGCGTACCCCACTTATTATACATTGATCGTTGGAGATAGCCACCGCACTATGACTCTGCATGGATTAAATGAATAAAAACCATATATGGATGGATAATTTACTTGAATCAAAATTTTCCTGTACAGTGTTTTTTTCTAACAATTTTTGGGTGCTTTAAAGTTAGACAGTTGACACTTTAACCCACTTTGAAATGTGATTTTTCAATCACCTTAGAAAATAAACTTATTTATATGATTAGAATAAACTGATCAAATATTTCTGTATATAGGTTGGAGCTGTCTGATTTGTAAAGTGCATTCAGATTACATTTATGTTATGATCCAAGGGTCTTAGTGTTTAACCACTTTGTTTTCATTATTGGATTATTTTTGTCACTGATGGTGATTTACTCTTAGTTCTTTCATTGGTTCTCTTCTTTGTAAACCTGTTTAGATGCAGCACTACTTCATGATGATCTGTTGTGAGTTGGAACTATATAAATAAACTAAACTGAAATGAATTGAAATTTGGGGGGCTGAGAAATCTAACCCGTTATGCTAGGTTAAACCCATAACCCAACCCTATTGATTTCAACTACCCCAGTCTTGATAGATCCCTGTTTCTACAAGTTTTTCTAAGCAAAGATCTGTTATCTTCTAGTCTCAAGCATACAAAAAACCCAGTATGAATTTATGGCACAAAGTTTTAGTTATAAACAAGGAACAGGTTAAAACACACAGTGTAAGGTAAGAACAAAGTATGGTTGGATGGATGGATGGATAGAATAATTTTTCCATATTCCATATTTTTCATTAATACTTTTTAATGATGGTGCCTATCGCCAGCAGTCAATGGGTGACAAGAAGGGTACATCCTGGACAGGACCAAAATTAAAACCCATCACCTTCTTGCTGTGACAATGTTAACAACTGCAGCACTATGTTGCCTGGAAATGCAATACTTAAATCAATTCTCTACCTTTCCAGACTTTCCTAAGCTGCACACCCCAATATTTGACAATGGTTTGGCATAACAAAACAACCCAAATTGGGTTATTTTTCACCCAGCAGTTTGAAAAGGAAAGACACATAACCATAAAAAAGCAAACTGCTAGGGTGTGGCCTGTGCTTTAGCCGTACAATGCACGACCCTGTCTACTTTCAAATAACAAAAAAGGTCCCTACTGCTGCAGAAAAAATCTAAAAAAAACAACAACAAAAAACTGCTAGGCTTAATCAAGTTAAGTTTAGAAAGACTTCATAACAATTTTTTTCATTACCTATTCAGCCTATGTAACCTGACAACTTCCCTGCATGTTCTTGTATCACTTAGCTTCACGGATGAAAGTGGTGATTGTGCCCTGTGATGTGTTCACATCCCCTGGAGTTTTTCCTGCTCAGAGATGGCATTTGCATTCATGCTTGCTTGACTGTGACTCTCTGCTGCTCCTTCACCGCCATGTTTTGTGTCTTCTCATTATTAATTTGTCTCTATAGCCATGGCTCACTTGGATATCTTGACCCACTACTCCCTGAGGACCTTCTAACCTGTGGCTGAGATGTATTGGTAACAATATCTACCAAACCACTGTGACTTTGCACCTCATGGGATTATATGATACAAAACCAATCAGATGCTTCATGGGTAAATAGTTGGCCACAGATGTTCATGACAGTTGCAGTGTATATTCCTCAGCAGAATACAATACAATCAATAATTCATAGAGTCAGGCCATAAAGTCTTGAGTAAGGCAGTCATGAACATTAAATGTTGAAAGTTACAAAACAGAAGGACGTACGTGTGCAGCCATCAGCGCAACAGTTAACCCGTAACATCTGATCTAAGAGATAATTAAACATGAAGTGATATGAGGGAAAGTGGAACACGGTGCATGTTGAAGAGCAGTAAGTAAGCATAATGCTCCTGAAAGGAAAGGTGCTTTGATAAAATGGCTGCTCTAGGAGATCTCCAGGGGGTCTTCCGGTGTGCATGTGTTGTAAAGGAAAGTGGATTTGACTGTCAAAAAACACTCAAATGTAACTCATCCGTATTTAAAGATGGGGTATTCTGTTGCATCTTTGCTTGTCCCGCATTCACAAACAGTTTGGGTCACAAGTTTAAATTAGTTTAATATGGGGCAAATTAGTTTTATATACAGGGGCAAATACATACATACAACCCCACCACAAAGTTACAGTAACTCTTAACAAGCTTCTGGCACAATTCTGGCTGACTACCCTTCTTACCCTAAATGGTAGAGTTCACTTAAATTGTTTGGTTTCCTGGCACAGACTCAGCTTTTAAGCATAAAGCATGGGTTTGCCATTACACAAGCATAATAATAGTCTGCTTTATTCCGTAAACTGTTTTTATGTGTCTGTGGTATTGTTATGGAAGCCCTGAAATGCAAGTGATAAAAAAAAAATCTACATTATAGTATTTCTAAATGTTTTTTTTCTGCCCTGAAAGACAAGTGAAGAAAAGTCTAGATTAAAGTATTTCTGAGTGTTTTTTTTATTATTATTTTGCTATAAAAGACAAGTGAACAAAAATCTAGATAAAAGTATTTCTAAGTTTTGTTTTTTTTCGGTTCTGGCCTGAAGGGAAAGAGAGAAAAATTTTTTTGAGAGGTGTTTGTCCTTGTAATACTTTGCTCTGCCACTAGAGGCGCTGAAATAAAATCACCAGCCTTCACCAACAGCTGTATTGTTCAAATGGATGGTTTCCAAGAATCAATGTCACAGTAAAAGCACACAAATAGTGCATTTGTTGGCCATGCTATGTTGTTATCATACAATGCTTGTCTATTCATGTGCGATATAATATAAATATAATCAAGGATATCTGTAGGACAAATGACAATTGCCCACAATGGAAATGGCCTTAAAACTTGCTGTCAGTACATACATAACTTGTCACAATAAATTTGAAAGGAGTATGATAAATCGCTAGTCATAAATTTAAATGACCTGTGTGTATATATACACACAGGTCCTTCTCAAAATATTAGCATATTGTGATAAAGTTCATTATTTTCTATAATGTCATGATGAAAATTTAACATTCATATATTTTAGATTCATTGCACACTAACTGAAATATTTCAGGTCTTTTATTGTCTTAATACGGATGATTTTGGCATACAGCTCATGAAAACCCAAAATTCCTATCTCACAAAATTAGCATATTTCATCCGACCAATAAAAGAAAATTGTTTTTAATACAAAAAACGTCAACCTTCAAATAATCATGTACAGTTATGCACTCAATACTTGGTCGGGAATCCTTTTGCAGAAATGACTGCTTCAATGCGGCGTGGCATGGAGGCAATCAGCCTGTGGCACTGCTGAGGTTTTATGGAGGCCCAAGATGCTTCGATAGCGGCCTTTAGCTCATCCAGAGTGTTGGGTCTTGAGTCTCTCAACATTCTCTTCACAATATCCCACAGATTCTCTATGGGGTTCAGGTCAGGAGAGTTGGCAGGCCAATTGAGCACAGTGATACCATGGTCAATAAACCATTTACCAGTGGTTTTGGCACTGTGAGCAGGTGCCAGGTCGTGCTGAAAAATGAAATCTTCATCACCATAAAGCTTTTCAGCAGATGGAAGCATGAAGTGCTCCAAAATCTCCTGATAGCTAGCTGCATTGACCCTGCCCTTGATAAAACACAATGGACCAACACCAGCAGCTGACACGGCACCCCAGACCGTCACTGACTGTGGGTACTTGACACTGGACCTCTGGCATTTTGGCATTTCCTTCTCCCCAGTCTTCCTCCAGACTCTGGCACCTTGATTTCCGAATGACATGCAGAATTTGCTTTCATCCGAAAAAAGTACTTTGGACCACTGAGCAACAGTCCAGTGCCTCTTCTCTGTAGCCCAGGTCAGGCGCTTCTGCCGCTCTTTCTGGTTCAAAAGTGGCTTGACCTGGGGAATGCGGCACCTGTAGCCCATTTCGTGCACACGCCTGTGCACGGTGGCTCTGGATGTTTCTACTCCAGACTCATTCCACTGCTTCCGCAGGTCCCCCAAGGTCTGGAATCGGCCCTTCTCCACAATCTTCCTCAGGGTCCGGTCACCTCTTCTCATTGTGCAGCGTTTTCTGCCACACTTTTTCCTTCCCACAGACTTCCCACTGAGGTGCCTTGATACAGCACTCTGGGAACAGCCTTTTCGTTCAGAAATTTCTTTCTGTGTCTTACCCTCTTGCTTGAGGGTGTCAATAGTGGCCTTCTGGACAGCAGTCAGGTCGGCAGTCTTACCCATGATTGGGGTTTTGAGTGATGAACCAGGCTGGGAGTTTTAAAGGTCTCAGGAATCTTTTGCAGGTGTTTAGAGTTAACTCGTTGATTCAGATGATTAGCTCGTTTAGAGACCCTTTTAATGATATGCTAATTTTGTGAGATAGGAATTTTGGGTTTTCATGAGCTGTATGCCAAAATCATCCATATTAAGACAATAAAACACCTGAAATATTTCAGTTAGTGTGCAATGAATCTAAAATATATTAATGTTAAATTTTCATTATGACATTATGGCAAATAATGAACTTTATCACAATAGGCTCATATTTTGAGAAGGACCTGTATGTATATATGTTTATTTGTTTATGTACTTATATTTTGGTGACAACAGCTGAATAAAAAAGTCCTTGGAAAAAATAAAAAGTTTTTTTATTAGTGGGAAAACATCTTGGTTTATTTTAAGTCTTTTTTTCTCTTGTTTCAAGGCTGAAAAGGCAAGTGGAAAAAAAAATTCAGTCATTTGAAAGAGTGATGCAATATTACCATGCAATATTTATGTTTGAGAACCAAGGATTATCTTAAAGAATCTGGAAACGAAGCTAAGTTAGTCTTGGAACTAACTTAGGCAATAATTGGTATACCTTTAAACAACCATTCACAATGCAAGATCATATAAAACTGTCACGTTCTGAGTTTGGGTCGGACCAAAGCGCAGACAAGAGCTTGGCAGCAGCATGTTGAATAAGTCAGTCAGTCATTTTCTACAGCTTATTCCATAGTGGGTCGCGGGGAATAAGTCTTCAGCTTTATTCAAAAGCGTTTTCAAAAAACGAAGCAGAAGCACTGCAGGTACAAAACATAGACAAAATCCAACACTTACACAAGTTGACTCTGCAGGCACATGGTAAGCATAGCACTTAGATGAAGGTAGTGAAGGAACCAGCAATGAACATATAAACCAGACTAACTAATATACTGAGGGAATAAAAAGGGGAGGTAATCAAAGGAACAGGGAACAGGTGTGACAAGGAGGCAGGGAGGCTGAAGGAACAGGTGAAACTAATGCATAGACTAAAACAAGGGAGTAATTAACAATAAGGAGACACAGACCTAAGCAAAACTGTAGACCAAGATAAATTAACCAAAAGAAGCACAAATCTAGAATAACCAAAAACTGAAGGAAAAAAAGAAACTGGAGGAAACACAAGAACAACGACAACCTAAGAACTGACAACATAAGTATAAACAAAGAACCCATAAGGAAACACTAAGTACTAAACCAACACAGACTGAAATAAACAGGGAAAGAAGCAGAGTGTGAGGACTAGATTAAGCACAAACCATGATGTAAACAATAACTAAAGCAAACCTATAAGGGAGGCTGGAACTAATAAACATGATACAAAAACCCAAATAGAAACATCTAGACAAAAATAAACCATCAGAAGAAACAACAAACAAAGTCCAAAATGTCACACCCTGACAAAAACATTATTTTGATAAAAAAGAATGATTTGCTGAATAAAACCAACCCTCTGTATGACCAGTTCTCAACGGTGTTTAATTAGCTGCCTTTATTTATGAAAATAATATTTAAAGAAATAGTATTTTGAATAAGAAGCAAACCTTTCTGAATTAATGGGTCTTAATAGTGCTTAATTAGTTATCACGTTTAGTAAATGAATATTTAAGGTAATATTACTTCCTAGATTGGAAACTAACAACCTTCATGGGTAAATGATTTGTAGCTGACTCATACAGTGAGAGCATGTGTTCTTAGCCGTTAGCGGTTGGAGCTAACAAAAGAAGCTTATAGCTGGTTACCAGTATCAAACACATACCTACCACTAATAACTACCACTACTGCTAACATGTAACTACTACTAATAAAAGGGTTGAAATGCATAAGCGTGGACGGCACGTTATGGCCGATCTGTGTTTAAAAACTACCCTTTACATAAAGTTTGTCTTAATTACAAAAGAAAACAACAACACATAACACATCCTTAGCCGAGTGCTAGTCTGCTAGCACTTACTGTAGCTGAGTTTCTCAACACAAACAAACAAATGTAATTAAATGACCATTTAGATTATTTAACTCTAAACTAAATCTTCTCTGCCCAAACACTACTTCTTACGTGAACTGTGCTGAGGAGAAGTTGTCTGGGGCGACGAAGTCGAGGAAAGCATCCAGGGTCAACTTGCAGCTAACCTCCATAGCTGTGGGCTGAACTGCACGCAGATCGGTGTGCTGTGTTGCGGTACCTTTGTCCTTCCTTCAGATCGGGAAAACCACTACACTCTGTGTTGTTAAAACAGGGTCTCTGCTGGGAACTATCTGGAACACAGCTTGCTGCTGTTGACCTCAGAAAGAAAAGTCAAGCCACGCTTGCACCTTAATTGCCCCTCTCATGAATGAATACTGGATATACAAACAGCAACTCATTCCTACTTAACTGTGTGCATATGATTGTGTGATTGTATGACACCCTTGGATGCAGTTTGAAGAGTTATGTCTGTTTGCCAGCAAATAGACATTAGCGCACATTAGTGTGTCTCTCCTTTCAGTTCTGCTGGGGACCTGTGTGGAAGAGATGTGTTTGTTGGGACACAGGGTTTTTATTCAAACAGTGACATCACAGGATGTCTGCTGTTTCTCCCTTGTTCCTGTTTCTGGCTGTGCTGGAAGCCCAACACTGTCCGGTTGAAAAACCAAATTAGTCCCAAATTTCAACCATCTATCTGTGTATTACTGGCAGGTTGAAGAATTTGGAGTTACTCCTCCTTCTGTCATTTGTGCACAGGTCAAAATTACGCTTCTGAAATTTTCCTAATTGAAACTCAGTTGAAAATGTGGGTACAGTTTTGGAGTTGTTAGTCAGTCATTTTCTACCACTTCTTCCATAGTGGGTTGCAGGGAAGCTGGTGCCTATCTCCAGCAGTCTATGGGCGAGAGGCAGGGTACACCCTGGATAGGTCACCAGTCCATTGCAGGGCAACACAGACACACACAGGACAAACAACCACACACGCACTCATTCACACATAATTAAGGGAATTAAGAGAAAACCAATCAACCTAACAGTCATGTTTTTGGACTGTGGGAAGAAGCTGGAGTACCCAGAGAGAAACCACGCATGCACGGGTAGAACATGCAAACTCCATACAGAACGACCCCTGAATGGGAGGCGAACCCAGAAACTCATTGCACCCTGAAAAAATTCACATGTTATGCATCATTAAAAGACCAAATAAAAATTTGTTGTGTGAAACACAAACAAATAAAGGTTAAAAAAAAAAGCTTTAAAAAGGATAAAAAGTGTCACATTCCGGTTTGGGGTTGGACCAAAGTGCAGACAAGAGCTCGGGAGCAGCATTTCAAGCAGTCTTCAGCTTTATTCAAAATATGAAAGTAACAAAAACACTGCAGGTGTAACCCAGAGTCAGAAATCCAAACTTACAAAGTCTCTGCAGGAACATGCGGAACTCACGTATGGACGAGGGCAATGAACAAAGGTGAGAGACAAGAGGAACCAGCAAAGGGCAATGAAACAAAACCAACTAATATACAGAGGGAGAACAAAGGCAGGTAATCAAAGGAACTAAGAACAGGTGAGACAAGGAGGCAGAGGGAGCAGGTGAACCTAATAAAACCAAAGCATGAGGAAAGGAACTAAAGACAAGACAGTAAGCAGACCTAAATGAAACTATAAACCAAGATAAAAATAAAGCATAAGAATCAAGGATAAACATGAACTGAAGGAAACTGAGAAACTGGAGGGAACACAAGAACCTAAGAACTTAGTAAAACAGAAACCATAAGGAAACCCCGACTACAAAGTAAACAAACTCAAACCAACACTGATAGAATAAAACAAAAAATGAAGCAGAGGAAACGAGGACTGGAATAAAAGTAAACAATAACTAAAGCTAACCTATAAAACAGAGGCTGGACAACAAAGATGAACTAAGGGAACATAGCTAAGAAGAACAGGAGAATAAAGGGAACTTAAACCAAGTAATAACTAAAAGGGGAAAACAAATGATGGGAGGAGTAACAGAAAAGAAACTAATAAATAAGAGAGTGCCAGAAAACTCTGATAAATAATAATAATAATCATAATAAGGAAACCATTCTAAGAAAACAGGAAATCAACGCCAAGGGAACTAGGAGCGAGGAGTGCACACTGGGAGGCAGAAGATAACCAAAACAGAAAACCACAACTAACATGAACACAAAACATAAATAAGAAACATCTAGCTAAAAGGTAAACAAAAACACAAAACCAAAAGCAAAGACCAAAATGTCGCACCACGACAAAAAGAGCTTGTTGAAATTAACCGTTGAGTGGGTAAATCAGGAATCGACACAAAGCAACGGTTTTCTAACGTCTCCCAAAGCAATGAGCAGAAACAGAAGGGTGAGAGGGTAAGAAATTATTAAAATGTGCCACAGTTGAAAGTGCTTTCGCAGTAATTAAGTCGACCGCAGCTTGCCTCCAACAGCTTCGTTCTTTTTGTGTAATGTATTTCAATAATGATGGCTCTTGGCTGCAAACTGGCTTGTCGTCACGCTCTCTTCCCCGGATAATCCTGTTACTGCTGACCATCATGACTGGGTGTGACTCCAGATCAGAGCTCCACTTTTCTATGAAAGCAGGGATAAGGGAGAGGTAGAAAAAATAGAGAGAAGGAAAAAAATAAAGCAATCATGAAAGTATCTCATTGAAGAAGTAATGTCAGTACATATTTTTGTTTAAAGTTTATTCAGTCTGAAGTGTATATTCTCTAGCCCCCTGCTGCTGACTGAGAGTATTTTTTTATGCATCATCTCAATTTTGAGCCCATCCACTCCAATTTGCCCACAATGGCTAATCCTGACACAGGCTGCAGCAGGAAGAAATCACAACATGTAGCCTTGAAGATAATGGAAGCCTGCCACTTGGCTATATCTGGCTATATCTGTCCATGCAGAACTGGCAAACTAGCTGCTCATCTGGATGCTAATGTTTTGTGCCTCTGTGCCTGTTTTGATGGTCAACCAGAAAGTGTGTTATACAACTGCTTATGTAAAGTCTGCTGGTCCACGAAGGAGAAGGACAGTGAAGTTTAACAAAATTCCAGAAAACATCATTAAGAGGTATTGTGCACAAATGAAGAAAACATGGAACAGTGGTGAACCTTCCCAGGAGTGGGTGGCCTACCAAAATTGCTCCAACAGTGCAACAGCCCCAAATGAGGCATCCAGGGGGCATCCAAAACCGATGCCCAAGCCACCTCAGCTGACTCATCTCAATGTAAAGGAGCAGAAGCTCTACTCCGAGCTCCTCCCACACGGCCGAGCTCCTCTCCTTATCGCCAAAGAAGTGCCCGGCCACCCTGTGGAGGAGGCTCATTTCAGCCACTTGTACCAGGGATCTTCTTCTTTTGGTCATGGCGCAGAGTTAATGATCATAGGTGAGGGTATGAACATAGACCGACCAGTAAATTGAGAGTTTCGCCTTTTTTGCTCAGCTCTATCTTCATCAAAACAGACCAGAGTAATGCCCGCATTACTGCAGTAGCTGGACCAATCCGTTTGTCGATCTACCACTCCATTCTCCCTTCGCTTGTAAACAAGACCCTGACATACCTAAACTCCTCCGCTTGAGGAGAGGACTCCCCTCCAACCTGGAGAGGGCAAGCCACCTTTTTCCAGTTGAAATCCATGACCTTGGACTTGGAAAAGCTGATCCTCATCCCTACTGCTTTGGAGTCAACTGTGAACCACCCTGGCCAGAGGAAGCCAGAAGAACCACATCATCTGCAAACAGCAAAGATGAAATCCACTGGTTCCCAAACCATGGAGAATCCATGACTAGCACAGAAGTCCAATAACAAAACACCACTCGGGATCAGATCGGGATTGCCATTTCTTCCAATCATTGTCGCAACCCACATGGGCATTAAAGTCCCCTTGCTGAATGACAGAATCCCAGAGTGTGGAACCTCCAGCCAGTCAGAGACCTCTCCCTGACCTGAAGGTGCAGGGATGAGACCCATTCACCAAGGAAAACCCCAGAGTAAGAGGGTTTAGCCTGGGAGGCAACAAGCAAACCCACCCCAGCCTGCCACCTCTCCCTGTGGGCCACTCCAGAGTAAAGGAGTAGCTGAGTTCCAGAGCCCAGGCTTTGCATGGATGTGTGACCAACTTTTTCTAGCCGGTATCTCTCGACCTCCTGCAGAAACGTGAGCTCCTTTCTCCCAAGTGAGGTGACATTCCACGTCCCCAGAACCAGTCTAAGCGCCCAGAGATCAGGTCATCGAGGCCACCACCATTGACCAGTGTCCTATCCTTTTTGCGCAAATCCCTAATAGTTCCCCCTTTGGGGGTTGGCCCACTGTGGGACGGCCTTGCGTCACTTGCTGGTCATCAGGCGCTAGCTCACGAGCTCCAAATCCAGGCCTGGCTGCAGGGCGGGGCCCTGGCTCCACCATACCAGGCAATGTCTCTTGCCTTGTTGTCTTAGTCTCCATGAAGGCTTCTGAACCACCTTTTGTCTGGCGCATCACCCAGAGTCTGTTTGCCATGAGAGACCCTAACAGGGGCAATTTTGCAACATAGCCTCCGGTAACATTCCAGCAATCAAACCTCTACACCTTGTTAAGGTGGCAGTTCATAAAAGGGGAAGAAATAAAATAAAATAATTAAAAAAAGATTTTAGATTGGCCTAGTTAAAGTTTGGACTTAAATCTTATATAAATGATGTGGCCTGACCATTACCAGTTCATTCATGAAAAAAGTTGTAAGAAGGTAAACACTTTTTTACAGTACTGTAAAAAATACTTTTTGCCTTCTGTCTACACAAAAAAAAAAATTGGGTTGAGAAGTGAAAGGTCAAAGGCCACATAAAGATGTTCATATGTAAATGTGGTTTGGTTGAAATAGGCAGACTTTTTGTGTCTTTGCTAAACACAGACAAGGGATTGGTGGACTGTAAAAAGCCATAAAAAAGCTGGCCATGGACAGTGTTTGGGAAAAACAGTCATTGTTGAGTAATGCAGATTGATTTTGTGTAATTTTGTTTTTGTTGTGTATTTTAACTGTGTTTTGCAATATTTTTTTCTATTTCTAGTTACTTTCATGTTTCTTCATGTTCTGTTCTGTTCTTGTCTCTCTTAAGCCTGTGGCTCCTCCTACACTAAACTGATATATTTCCTATGTCATTTTCTGTCACTTATTCACTTCTCGTGCTTTTTGAAAACTTAATGGAACTATATTCAGGACCAACTGAGACTAATGTTGCTCAGATATTGCTGTAGTATCTAACACACTTGAACATTTTGCAAAATAGGCCTCGCAAAATTGTTTTGAATTATTCTAAGATATCCGCTTTCCTACTTTCCAGCCTACCTGCAGTTATTTCCTTAACCACTCCTATTATAATGGCTCTGGTGCATGCTAAGTTCCTATCAAAAAAATTTTTAGCCTGAATGATTTCTTCACATTCCACAGACTGCACTTCCTCCTGCTGACTGAAACCTGGTCGAGTGTTGGTGAGTCCATTTCCTTTGAGCTGTTGCCACTTGACTGCACTTACTTTTATGCCTGAGGACATCAGGCCGTGGGGGTGGAATAGCATTTGTCTTTAGGAACATTCTTAATTGCAAGCATCTGAGCATTCTCAGCACCGATTACTTTCTGCAGCTTTGAGTTGATTATGTTTGGGTTGGGTCGCTCTCACCAGGTCCTGTGTGCAGTGATCTACCAACCTCCTAAGTATAATAAAGTCTGATATCTTAACTTGAGTGATCACTAAATACTGTATGATCGGATCTTAATTGTTGGGAATTTTTAACATCCATGCTTGTTGCGATTAAAAGCCACTGGCTAAAGACTTTTTGAATGTTATTGACTCTTTTAACCTTGTCTAGTTTGTGGCATGCTCAACACATGAACATGTACACACACATTACTTGGTTTTATCATTGGGGTTATTGGTGGACAACATGTAACATTTGTGATGCTGTGTTCTATGATCACATGCCTGTTTTGTTCAACATCTCTGTTCCCTGTGTGGTTTCAGTACCTGCTCAGGCTCTGCTCAGATGTCATGAATTTATGGGATTAACCATGTCAGGAGTGGGATTTGAACCCACGCCTTCATCGGAGAACAGAACCCTCTGAAACAAGTCTTGCAAAAGTCTCTGAGAGGACAGACTAATTTCCATCCGTTTATGCAAAATTGTTTTGAGAGACAAGACAACCACTGAAGTTTAAGTGGATGTCAAGTATTGGTAAACCTACATCAATTAAACATGTTGGGTGAGAGAGAACTGGAACGCCCAATGTGGGTCTCAAACACCTGACCTTGAGGTTAAGAGTCTCAAGCTCTACCGACTGAGCTAGCCAGGCTGAGATAGGTAGGTAGATAGATAGATAGATAGATAGATAGATAGATAGATAGATAGATAGATAGATAGATAGATAGATAGATAGATAGATAGATAGATAGATAGATAGATAGATAGATAGATAGATAGATAGATAGATAGATAGATAGATAGATAGATAGATAGATAGATAGATAGATAGATAGATAGATAGACAGATAGATAGATAGACAGATAGATAGATAGATAGATAGACAGATAGATAGATAGATAGATAGATAGATAGATAGACAGATAGATAGATTACTTTTCCTTCCTTTGAAGTTGCAAGTTAAGTAAATTTTGTGATAAGAACACATACATTTCTTGAGTATTGTGCCACAGACCATTAACTGCCCTCACAATTTATGAGAGTTGCCACTGAAAAATGCAGTAATCTGAGGGCCACTTAGCTATTCCTACTTTTTCACATGCACTAGCAATTGTCCCTCGTTACTTTCTCCATAGGGGTATTGTGCGAACTTCTTTCTGATTGTTGGGAGTCATGATTATTGATTGATTAATCTTGATCAATAATTATAATTAAAAATCATAATTTGACAAAATCAATTTCTTAACCAAAATCCTCATTTATGAATCGAGACCAGAGATGTTTCTGGTGTTGTAATTGTGACGCAACGCCTTTGACAATTACAACCGTTAAATACTCCGTAATAATTAATAACTATTACCAGAGATGTCACTGTTTAATCGACCGTTTCTGTCGAAACGTGTGGAACTTTAACCTTATCTTGACTGATGAATCACTCTTGTACAAAATAAACACAGAACGCCTTCTGTTATCATCTATGTGAATATTTATTAAATCACCTACTCAACATGCAAAGTTATACATAAAACAAAACAGCAGTGGGTGTGTATTGAATCAACCAGCAGTCATGGCAAAAATGAGAATATGACGAAGGGGTGTGGGGGTGAGGGGCGGTGGGGCGCAGCTCCAACTGTAACTCAGTTATACTCAGTCATAAAACCTCCCCCAACTCCTGAGCACACAAAGAGTTATAAAACTTTTGGCAGCAAGCTAGCAAGCAGTGAGGTTGAAGACAAAGAAAAATGGGGAATTTCACCATGAGGTTATTTTAGCAGTCCAGTCTCACAGCGCACTCTCAGGTGGTAAATACCCCACAAAACACGCACAGAGCTGGGAGCGCAACTGCTTCCAGACATCAACACAGCACATCAAAGTTTCAATAACAAGGTTACATGCACATATCGTTCAGAACACATTAGATTCTAACTAGTGAATCTCATCGCACTAAGACCTCCTACTCTGCCCAGACTTTCTAAGAAAGAAATAAAATAAAGGATGGGTATTACTTGTTGTCGGCTTTCTTCTGAGCGGGGTCGAGCGAGGAAGGGGGGGGGAGTTGGAGGTTAACTGTGCGTCCACAATTAACTTCAGGAAAAGCGGTCAATCTTCATCCTCTGGCCTCCTTGGCGAAAAGGAAAAATATGATCTGACCATCAAAGTTGACTTCGGATGAAACACGGTGGTGGTTCGTCTCCTCAAAACTCCGTGTTTTTAGTTACGTGTTAAACTCACGTCTTTGATCGGCAAAGTGAAATTTCTGGTCTTCCTAGTCCAGAAACCTCAGTTATGAAGTGTTCATTGGCCAACGAGAGAGAATAAATGAAATCCACTCGGGACTCTTCTCGAGGTGATGCTTCTGATGTTGGTGATCGGGTCACGATCTCCAGCTGAAGGCGGGGTGTTCAAAATGGAGGCCCTGTTATATAGCGTCTTGTGACGTCAGACTTGGGACGCCTCGTAATATCAGTCGTAGTGTTCGACGGGATATGTCGGAGCAGACTGTCCTGGATACAAAATGGCCGATGCCGTTGGAAAGCATAGTGACGTCCCGCACAGTGCAAGTAGTCCAATATTCAGCAAACAAGTGGTCCAACATGATTAATCTAACAATCCTATGAAAATCTACATCCAATGTAATGTTTAACCCAGTGTCCTTAATTAAACAGTTTTCTTTTCTTGCAACTATAAAAAAATTACTTGCCATGTGCTTGTTGAAAGCGAAATAAAATGAATTGTTCTGTGTGCAAACAAAATTCCCTAAGTACAGAAAAGTGAGTTCTTCATTTGCGTACCATTAAACGTCTTTAAAATGCCTTCTGCATTAAATTTATTCTGATCTGAAGTTTAAGAATTTATGGGATTAACTATGTCAGGAGCAGGATTTGAACTCATGTCTCCATTAAGCGCCCAGATACCTCTGAAGCGAGTAAGGAGTCAAGCCTTGAGTATCAATTCAATTTATTTATATAGCGCCAATTCACAACACATGTTGTCTCAAGGCACTTCACAAAATTCAGGTACATACATTCCAATTAATCCTAACCATTGAACAGTGCAGTCAGATTCAGTTATTTATTCAAATTGGATAAAAAAGTTTTTCTATCTATGGAAACCCAGCAGATTGCCTCGAGTCAGAGATTTGTAGCAGTCACTCCTCCTGGATGAGCATGTAGAGACAGTGGACAGTCACTGGCATTGACTTTGCAGCAATCCCTCATACTGAGCATGCATGTAGCAACAGTGGAAAGGAAAAACTCCCTTTAAACAGGAAGAAACCTCCAGCAGAACCAGGCTCAGTGTGAGCGGCCATCTGCCACGACCGATTGGGGGTTTGAGAGAACAGAGCAGAGACACAAAAGGAACACAGAAGCATTGATCCAGGAGTCCTTTCTATGGGAAGGAAAAGTAAATGTTAGTGGATGTAGCTCCTTTAGTCGTTTCATCTAGAAAGAAAGAACAGATAAACTTTGAGCCAGTTTTCAAGGATAGAGTCTGAAAGAGAGCACATATAATTAGTTACAGTAAAAGCTCAGTCAACTGCTAAATCTAGGAGAGAAAAAGGGTTAAACACTGCAAGACAGGGCCAAGTGGATCATCGGTAGAGGGTGAGCATTAAGTTGTTGTCAGCAGAAGCTTGGACAATGCCCCTCTCTATTACAGATCAGAAACAAGCGGACCCAAGATTCAGCCAAACACAGAACTGAAAGATTAAAGGGTTTATTCAGCCACAATAAAGCGTCACTCTGGTTAAACTCCACACAGCTTCCGGGAATCACTGAAGCAGAAAGAAGGATTAGTGACTTGTAGTTTCTCCAGATCTTGCAAGGATCAGAAAAGTCACTAACCTGCTCTAGTCCTGGGTTGAACTTGAAACCCAGAGGGGAAACCTCAGTGGGTGGCAGGCAGAGATCTCCATAGTACAGGTAAGAGAGGTGGGTGGCTTTAGGCTGGATAATCTAAGGGCTAGGCTGGCTCAATAATCCGGGGACAAAAACAGGGTAAATTATCGGAACAAGAGACGTCAGGCAAGGGGCAGGCAGAGAGGCAAAATCCAAGAGACAAGGCAAGGTCAAAAAACAATGATCAGACAGGAAGGAACGCTGGATATCTACTCACACAATGGCTTTCAAAAATCTGGCACCGTCTGCTTCCCAGTATATATCAGGGAAGACACAAGTGCTTGGAATGCCACAGATTGCACTGCGCTGCAGCAGTCACCAGGTGCATCTCATCTGCTGATTCAAGCCAGGGAGACAGGGTAGAGCAGGACAAGCAGATGTGCCAGATGCGCCGGATCGTGAACACTGGGCCTCCATCAATGACCCGGGTGGGTGGAGGGGCCCCGGAGGTGGGCCCGAGTCGGGGCTCCATGAAGGGCTTGACCTGAGAGACGTGGAACGTAGGGTGAATCCTCATGGAACAGGGTAATCTCAGCCGTACAGAGATAGGGTTGATGATCTTGGAAATCGGGAAGGGTCCAACAAATTGGGGTGCCAACTTCCAGGACTCTACCTTTAACGGTAGGTCTTTGGCGGATAGCCAAACTTTCTGCCCCACCCCTGGTACTTAGGGGCAGGGATCCATCTCCGGTTGGCCGTTCTTGACTGAACCAGTGACATTCTGATCATCGACCTCCTGGCCTTTCTCCATATTCTTTGGCACCTTAGGGCAGCTGCTTGTGCTGAGGGACATTAGCTTCTCTCTCCTGAACCAAAAACATGGGTGGCTGGAAACCAAACACAACATGAAAAAGGGACAAACCAGTGGCACTTGACTGCAAACAGTTCATGGCGTATTCAACCCAGGGCAAATTTTGTGACCACTTGGTCGGGTCTGATTCACATAAAATGCGAAGTTTGGTTTCCACTTCTTGGTTGGCTCTCAGTTTGGCCATCAGACTGAGGATGAAACCCTGAAGAGAGACTAACAGAAATTCCCAACAAAGAACAGAACTCCTTCCAAAACGTGACAAACTGGGGTCCTCTATCGGAAACAATGTCATTAGGAATTCCATGGAGCCTGAAAACTTCTCTGGTCAATATCTCACCCATCTCCTTTGCAGATGGAAGCTTCTCCAGGGGCACCAGATGAACCATCTTCGAAAATCTGTCAATTATGGTTAATAGTACAGAGTGACCATTTGACACCGGTAAACCTGTCACAAAGTCCATAGCAATGTGCGACCATGGGCGAGGGGGGATGGGCAATGGTGCAACCACCCCACGGGTGCGACGAGAAGGCTTGGCTTGACAACATTGAGTGCATGCAGAAACATAGTCTTTGACATCCTTCACAAGCGATGGCCACCAAAACTGAGCTTGTACCGTCTGAACAGTTCTGCTGACTCCAGGATGACAAACGAGACGAGAACAATGACAGGACTCCAGTACCTTAGACACAAGGCGCTCAGGAACGAAACAGCGGTATGATGGTGGGATAGACAGATCTTTAATGGCCTCCTGGACCTCCCTTTCCACCTCAACTCGGGACACAGACAACCTGACGGCCTCGGGAAGGATAAACTCCTCTTCACCCGAGATTCTGCGGGCTCTTGAATCCGGGATAGGGCGTCAGGTTTGCCATTTTTACTCCCTGGACTGTAAGACAGGGAGAAATTAAACCGACCAAAAAACAGAGCCCACCTTGCCTGCCTGGGGTATAGCCGTTTTGCTGATTTCAGGTACTCCAAATTCTTATGGTCAGTCTACACCATAAACGGCTCCTTAGTCCCCTCCAGCCAATATCTCCACTCTGTCAATGCCAACTTGACGGCCAGCAACTCTCTGTCTCCAACATCGTAATTCCGCTCAGCCTGTAGAGTCCTTGAGAAGAAAACACGATCATCCTCACCTCTCTGGCTTAACACGGCTCCGAACCCAGTGCTTGAGGCATCCACCTCCACGATCAACTGTCTTTCTGGGTCAGTAGACTGTAGCATTGGAGCTGACGTGAAGAGTTCCTTCTACCTGTTGAAGGCCTTCTCTGCGTCCTTATTCCACACAAATCTTGTCTTGGAAGAAGTAAGAGCGTTCAGGGGAGTAGCAAAAAGTCATTACTGCTGAGAGCTAAGGGAATGGATGGCTCAACAGAACTATGACTCTGTGTAAGTTTAGTAACTGTACTAAAGAGAAACCTAGGGTTATTCTTGTTCTCTTCTATTAATGATGAGAAATAAGCTGTTCTGGCTTGGCAAAGTTTCTTTTTATACAACAGTAGGCTATTTTTCCAGATTAAGTAGGAATCCTCTAAGTGTGTAGAGCGCCATTTTCTCTCCAATTTTCTAACATTGTGCTTTAAAGTATGCAGCTCTGAATTAAACCAGGGAGCTAGCCTCCTATGAATAATTACCTTCTTTTTCAAGGGGGCTGCATTGTCTAATGCACTACACAATGATAATGTAACACTATCAACAAGAGAATCAATTTGTGAAGGGGCAGAAACAAAATTATTGCCCTCGACTGTGCTTTTCTGTGATAATGAGGAAATTAAAAGTGGAACAAATTCTTTAAAGGTTGTGAAGGTTTGAACACTCACTGCCATATGTCAGAACAAGGTCCAGAGAATGAAGACAAAGGTGGGTAGGTTTGTTAATGTTCTGTTCAAAGCCAATTGAGTCTAAGATAGCATTAAACGCTATATTTAGGCTATCACATTCAGTGTCAACATGAATGTTAAAATCCCCCACTATAATAACCTTATCTGTATTTAACACTAAATCAAATAAAAGGTCTGAAAACTGATCTAAAAATTGAGAGTAAGGACCTGGAGGATGGTACAAAACAACAAACAGAAGTGGTTTTAGTGCTTTGCAATTTGGATAAGGAAAACTAAGAATTAAATATTCAAAAGAGTTGTAGCTATTGATTGGTCTGGGACTAATCAATAAATTGGACTGAAAGATGGTTGCTACTCCTCCTCCTTGCCCAGTATTTTGAGGAATGTGAAAATTTAAATAATTAGTAGGAGTTGACTCATTTATAGTAACATAATCCTCTTGCTGCAGCCAGGTTTCTGTGAGGCAAAATAAATCAATCTGATTGTCACAAATCTGGTCACTAACTAGCAAACATTTTTACTGTATTTACACTTATCCTTAGCCAGCAGGTAGGATTTGATGTTGCCCGTTCTTGCCCCTGGCAGACATTTGACTATGGTCGCTGGTGTCTCTCGTGTATCTACGTTTCTGACTTTGGAACTGCCAATTGCCAGAGTTGGCTTCTCAGCGGGTGTGTCGCTGAGCGGGGAAAATCTGTTAAAAACGCAGACGGGTCAATGGTGACCTGTGGGCTGGGATCTAGGACTATGCTTTCTACGTACCATCACCCAGCTGACCTGAGGCCCCCGGCTGCGCGGGATCTGCTGAAGGACTGCTACGGGGAGCTACCCTCGGTGGCTCGGGGCCTCCAATTCCGACACCCTCGCCTTCAAAGCTACAAAAATGCTACATTTATTACACGTACCATTATCACTAAAGGAGCCAGAAGAGTAACAGAACATCTGACACAGAGAGCAGGAGAGAGGAGGAAACTCAGAGAGAGAAACAGCAGAACGGGTAGCCATGGTGGAGCTAAAGCTAACGCTAAGCTAGCAACCCCTTACCACTACTAGAAAAACCATGTAAGACACAGAGTCCCCAAACGTTAAATGCAACAATAGAAAGTATGTGTTTTAACATGTTTATGTATTAGAACAAGTAAGAGATATCACAGTAGAGAGAAATCAGATCAAACGAGAGAGCCTTCACACACCAAACTGTTAGGTATTGTTGTAATTATGAATCTGAGAATATTATTTAATATTAATATTTTAATATTTTATCAAATAATATTTCGGTCTGTTAAGGGTTGTCCTGTGAATACCAGCCCAGTAAGGCGATGGTATTAGGACAAAATAGAAAGGTGTGAGACGAGCTCTGACATTATTGAACAGCATAAACTCTGCACATATATGGAATGAATTCACACAATTTCTTAAAATACAAGAATTTATTAACAAAAATAAATCAACTCAAAGTCAAACATATTTCAATCAACAAACTCTTTACTATGCTAAAACAATCCAACTAAACTACCAAGCAGAATAAAAGAATAATGAAGACTAATGGGCTATGTACAATATAAACAAGTTGATTAAAGATGATTGGAAATCATGACCAAAAAGAGTGATGCAACATTACCATGCAATGTTTTTGTTTGAGAACCAAGGATTATCTTGAAGAATCTGGAAGTGAAGTTAAGTTAGTCTTGGAACTAACTTAGGCAATAATCAGCAAACGTTTAAAAAACCATTCACAATGCAAGATCAGATAAAATATTATTTTAATAAAATAATGTTTTAAATAATGATCTGCTGAATAAAACCAACCTTCTGGATGACCATTTCTCAACAGTGTCTAATTAGCTGCCTTTAGTTATTGAAATAATATTCGAAGAAATATTATTAAAGGGGTATTTTGGAAAAGAGCCAAATCTTTCTGGAGAAATGGGGCTTAATGGTGTTTACTTAGTTATCAAATCGAGTAAATGATGTTCAGGGACTATTATTCACTAGCTTGAAAACCAACAACCTTTCTGTTGACTAGTCTTAGTGCTAGCAAACACGTGTTCTTACCGTTAGCAGTTAAGCTAACAAAGAAGCAGATAGCTTAGCACCAGAAACAAACACATACCTTTAAAATACCAGGGTTAATAAAAGGGTTAAAATGCATAAGCGCGGATGGCGCATTATGAGCAATCTTCTTTTTAAAATCACCCTTCAAGTAAAGTTTATCTTAACTTTAAAACATACAAAGAACACAAACCGGCCTGTGTGCTACAAATAGCATGCTACAAATAGCATGCTAGCACAAAGATAGCCGGGTTCCACAAAACAAACTTCATAACATGAAAACGTTTAGATCATTTCATCCTAAACCTATCTGTTAATCTGCCCAAACCTAACCTCTGACCATGGCAAGAAAATGTTGTCCAAGGGGCGATGAAGTTTGAAGAAACATCCGCAGTCAACAAGCGGTTAGCTTTCAGCTAACCTGACCTCCGGAGCTGTAGCTTGAAAGATGGCTCTTCTGTCCGTCAATCAGCTGTTCGTTACCGTAACACGTTGGTGCAAGCCGTGGTCCTTCCTTCAGACTCGGCTTGTAGAAACAGCTTCTCTCCCGGGGTTTCTCTTCGACACAGTTTTGCTTCTGCGGGGCTTTGGAGAGAAAAAGTAAGCAACTCTTACACCTTAATTTCCCCATTCATGAATGAAAATACCGGATACACAGACAGTATTTCATTCTACTTAACTTTGCATATGATCGATGATCGTATGGCTTTGGATCCAGTTGAATTTATGTCTTTTGCCAGCAAAAAACATCAGCGCACTGGGCCTTCCCTGACCCGTCCTTCTCGAAGGCCATGTGGAAAGAGAGCGACATGTGGGAAGGGTGGGGGTCTTATACAGGCAGTGGCATCACTGGGAAATCCTCTGCTACCCCCCTTCCCCCGGAGTTTAATGTTGAAATCCATGGCTGTGGGTCCCAACAGTATTAATTAGTCAACTCAGAGGAAAGAAGAAATCGACACAGAGTCTCTGTTCTTTTCTTGCGCAAGAGGTAGCTCACACTCTGCAGTGCACATCTACAAAGTGTTGGCAACCCTCCCTCTTTATTTATACATGCTGGTTCACACACAGTTCAACAAACATTCAGGGGGTCTGTGTGTGTGTGTGTGTGTGTGTGTGTGTGTGTGTGTGTGTGTGCGCGTGGGGTCAGAAAGGTTAGGGTTCACATGTCTTGATTTTAAACAGAGAGGGAGTGGGGACTTGGTACGAGCAGCCCCTAGATGTTGCTGATAGTAGCATAACTCACTCCTGTCCCCCATCTCCCTTTCTGTGGCATGTGGGAAGGAAAAGCACTTTGTCCAGACATGAGTGATAAACAATACAAACGTTTTCAAACCCTAACAGTCCCTCCTTTTTTATCATGAATAAGGTCAAGATTAGATACATGTAAAAGAAAACACTGTGTGAGCTAAAAACCCACGGACGGTAAGCAGATTATATTGTGGGAAAAATACTCACACGCCCCTCTGCCTAAGGTGACCATCAACCATGGTAGAGTACAATAATAATATAATAAATCAAAGAAAACAAAATGTAATAAAAGTAAAAGAATTAAAACAATCATTGTTCATGCCATCATTGTACTTTTTCTCATTCCACTTAAATAGCAACTTCTTTCGATTTTCTGCTATAAAGTCATTTTATGAAGTACAATTATGAGTACACTCAGGCGTCAAAGATATTTTCATTTACAACATGTCATCATAGTCATCTGTCTTTGGGTTCAGTGTGGTGTCAACATTTACACACAGTATTTAAAGAGTATGTGGGTGTTATCTCAACTTAAAAGAGTTTGTGCTTTATGGCCCTAGACCCTCCTCGGGTCAGGGGTAACAAAGTTATCTATGAACAGACCATCTACATTTCCTGAGACATCACCCAAAAGGAATTGGTTTTAACCATTAAACGTCTGATACTGGTTTTTACAGCTTCCTCCTCTAACACAGATGTTCTGAAGAAAGAGAGGTAACCTAAAGGTCATACACTTTGGAACACCTTAGAGCACTTAATACAAGAATTTCCATTACAACTCCTTTCTTCTGATTACAAGGTAATCACAATTAAAAGGAAAATTCTTCAAAACCATCACCCCTCTCAGCTAACAGATAATCCAAAGCCATTCAACTTTGCAAACTCATGTTCTAAGAGCTTGCTGCTCCTTGGTCAGAACAGTGAACCCTTCCTCTCTAATAATGGGCTGATTGAATTATAAGTTGTGACTGTAGGTAGTAAGTGAGCTAGATAACATACTCCAGTCCAATTAGCAAGCAGATACAGATCATTACCACACATCCAACCATGTTCTTAGGACACGAGTACCCAGCTCTACTGGGAAAAGTAACAAGAACCCTGGTTAATTTACCTGCCTGGCCATAGAACTTACTTCCATTTGGTACGTCTGTAAGATTAAGAGTTAACAGAAAGGGATCTGGGACCAAAGATCCTGAAATAGTATAAGCAGCAGTTCTGATAAGACATGACTCAAATTTATGTCTGTTCATTAAAGCACATGAAACAGATATAATAGTTTTGCAACCTTCTGTCTTTCCAAGGAAACAAAGTGTGTTTTCCTCCTGTGCAATACAAATATCTGTACCTATATCTGGATACCTTATTGATTCCTATTATCCCAAAATCTATAAAGAATTCCTTTAGTAGCACATATTAAATTAGTCTCACTAGAAAATCTACTAACATTTCTGCTTTACCTTACAATATAATTCCTCACCCAAGGAAAAATAACCTCCACCAGCTGGTTATGTTGCCTATCTGGAAAGAAAGTAGTATCAATAGGAACAGGTACTAAAAATGGTTGATCATTAATAACACGTGGAATCAAACAACAAACATAGCAACTGTCTTTTCTTATCTTCCTCACAGTTTGATGCATCAGTTGCCACCAGACATTATCAGCATGATCATGGTAGTCAAAAAAGTGATGAATCTCTCTTCGAATCAGCTGATGAGTACTATTGGCGTAATTACTCAGATTAGCCACACATTGTCTTTGCTGTACCTTTCCCCAAATGAACACAAGAGTAATAAAATACTTGCAATACCAATCATTAGCATCAGAACAGACCATCTTCCATATAGCTGCATCGTGACCTTGAAGTGGAATATCCTTTCTTCTGATACTGAAAGCAAACAGTTTTTCTTTTTTTCAAAGAAAACAAATCATAAACAAAACTCAAACATTCTGCTGCATCTCCTGAGTGGCTTCTGCGCTTCAAGCTGCCCTGTTACCAGTCTGGTACAGGTGGGCGGTCGTAGGAAGTTCCTCTAGAAATATGTTTAGAAACAGGAACTCTAACCTGCTGGAAGTTAGGCTTCCATACTCCAACTAAACAACGGTAGACATGAACACATTTAAAATTTGTAATAATACCATATCAAGCAATAAACATGAAAGTTAGATAAAAGAATCCAAGATTTCCTCTTCAGAGTCAGTTTCGCTGTCAAAGTGGGAAAAAAGAATTTGGCTGACCCTTGCTGTCCAGGCAAAGGAGCGCCTAGTAGCCACCAAATGTTAAGAAATTAAGGAGAATAAGCATCATGGCGCATGTTTGACTGTCTCTCTGTTGCAGACGTCGACAGTCCATCATCCAAAGAAAGGTTATGTGCAAATGTGTAGAGGTCTTCCTTGTATGTTTTCTATGTGTCTCTCACTGTGGTGTGTGTGCAGTGAGGCAAATGACCTTATGATTTCTAACTTTCAGGCAATGTGATAGCCTTAAGTAGATTCGGAAATAACGTTGCACTGCTCAAGGGATTATGCCCTTGTAAGAACAGTGTTCTTCAACCACCTCTTCAATCACTCGCCAGTGATCGGCTTACAGTTCTTTGTCTTGTGGTGGTCCGCTGTCCTCACACCTTTGAGCCGTGGATGATCCAGTTGGAAGATGACCTGTGTCCCGGAAGCCAGATGAAGCTGGAGGAGCTGGAGCTTTCCTGCAGCTTTCCTGGGTGACTAGTAGGATCTGATATGGGCCATTCCAGCGCCTGGACTTCCAGTGTTTTCTCCTAGATTCTTAGACCAGAATCCAGTCGCCAGGAATAAAGGACTGGAGGGTGCCTTCACCGTCTGTGAAACTTGAGAAAACACAGTGGACAGGTTTTGACAGTAAAACAACATCCTATCTTCACACAAAGATGTGGAAGAAAATTATCTTGGCAATATCCCCATGCCCAAATTAGGAGACCTGCCACACAGCACTTCAAAAGGACTGAGATTTGCCTGTGTCCTTTGTCTCAATCTCATATAAGTGAGAACAATAGGCAGAGCCTTCACAACGCTTGGCTCATTTTCATTTCAAAGTCCCATTCTCAAACCTAGGTGCTTAACTACATGAACTTCATCAAAACATCCAACAAAATAAAAAGAGAATTAATCTTCTGACTCCACCTAGTATACTAGCAGTGACCATCAGCTAAATATTTTGAATATCAAAAGGGTGACATGATGTTTGTGGAAGGTCTGATTACAGGTCAATATTTCCATAGTTTCAGAATACCCAAAGAGAACTTCAAAAATGGTCTAATCTGTAGAGATGTAAAATTTCACAAAAGAATCAACACCATACTTTCAGACAGGTTTTCAGAATGTGGTCTTAGGGAGCTATGCACCATTTATATAAAACAAAGCACAACGTCTCCTTCGCATTGTCACTAAGTCCTCACTGGAGGTATGAGCTACCCTTTTTCCCATGAGTACTACAACTTTTGGAACCCCATGTTACTTTATTCTGACATTCCCTTCTTCTGGCGCAGGGTCCAACCCATGTGACAATCCAGCAAAAGGTTTGTACAAAAATGTTCTAGTAACCAAGATCACATTACATAGAACCAAAGAAATGAATTCTGACATAACTATGTGTCACTATGAATTTAACAAAAGCAACATAAAGAAAATCCAGATGTTTTTAACTGCAATTCAGTTCCATTAACAACAAAACACAAACTTTAGTTATTGTGCAGTTCATCAATATCTCACTTAGAAATAAGTCACATATCATCTTGATTTGTCTTGTATGAAGATAAGTATTAGATTAATGGAAATCTAATGTAATTCTGATGCATAAACCCTACAAATTGAATCTAATAAATAATTCCCACCAAGTATGAAATCATAACTCTGATTCTTTATCAAAAATATATTATTACTTTAGGCATATCTTTAACTGTCAGGTAGCTTAATGGCACCAGGGAAAACTTTCAATCCAATAAATCACCAATGGTTCTGCATGCAAAACTAATTCTTTAAAAAAAAGTTTTAACTATTTCATTAACCTTTTAATAGTAAAACACATAAATCTAAAAGTCATGCTACATCCAAAAAAAAAAAAACATGTTATTAAGGCAACAATCACTACAAGCATTTTGATTCTATTATCTCTTAAACAGTGTTAAAACTCAGGAAGGGAGGTGCTGAGCGTTACCATGGGAGCAAAGGTGTGAACCAACCTGGTTGATGGGCGGAGTCAGGCAGAACTAACCTCTGATTGGCAGCCTACGGGCAGAACCCACAGTCTCTTCATTCCAACCTATCTTAGTGTACCTTAAACTGCAAAACTGTTAACATGCACCTACCTCAGAAACAAGCTGCTTCTTAACTCTCCTGAAAACTCAAAGTTTTAATCAATCTGGGATTTAGAAACATTATTCTAAACATGGATTATTGTGTCATGCAACATATAAACAAACTTTCATTCCAACAAAACAAACACAAAACATCAAAGACAGACAAATGACCAAATTTGAAGCTTCAAGAATTCAAAGAAATGTTTAACAATCTCTTTTCAGAATATGTTTTCTCAGCCATATCTTTTAATGCTGTAATTGATCAATTTTGTTATGACAATCTTCAGGATCCTTTTTAAGATGAGTGCAAATAATCCAAAAAGATCTCAAACTATTTAGAAGCACAGCAACAGTTTTCTCTTAAATGAATCCAAATTTACTGATGCTGATAAATGTTCCAATATTTTATGATTTAGTAATCTGAAATTACCCTGTGTACCTTTCTACTGCTATGTATTCTTTTAATCTTTAAACCCTAAGAAATCAAACAAGGAGACTGGAGTTTGAGCCGACCATCCTCTTTAGTGTTGAGAGAGCCTTTATTTCCTTTCTTTTCCTAAAATTAAGGATTTTACTTGTCTTTATTCCGTTATAAAAATCCTAACCTTGGTTCCAAAACAAAACTCTTCAACCCCAATCTGTGTTCCCCAGAGTAGAAACTTTGAGTATTATTGCATTTCAAGCCAATATTTAAGACAAACGAAACTTCCTGCAGGAAAGTTTTAACTCTTTAACACCTTAATTGATGCACTCTGTGCTTTTTAATCTTTTTCTTATGTTTTTGTTTTATTTTTCTCATCTCCATCCATCAACTGTTTTACTTGAAACTATTTAAACTATTTAACTTATTTACACTCAAACTTCCACTCTGTGAAAAACCAAACTTATCTTCCCAAATTAAAGCACATTTAACACAATCATCCCCACTTTTTCCTTTCATTATTTTATAAATCGCAGAGTCTGGAGAAGGAGGCACCCCTGAGGCCTCTAAGGTTCCGGAACCATTTTTTTTTTTTTTACCCATTCAGGGCATGTCTGCCATCTTGCTTTTCTCCTTTCTTTTCCCTTTAGTCTATTTTCATAGTGCTTATTCTGTCCCTCGCTGGGGAATAACCCTTAGTCGTTTTATTTGACCCCCTTCCCGGCGGGGTCCTACCTAATTTATCGCTATTCCCTTTTTATTCCCGCAATAAAACCTTCCCAATGCAGTGTCCTTAACGACGACACACTACCAACGACTTCCAACTTCCTTTAATATTAAACAAAACGTCTCACCTCTGAGCTGACTTCTAGGTGACTCTCCGGACCCCCGGAGTCACCCGGCATCAAGCAAAGCAGTTAACCCACCGGCCTGATGTGAATTTACACACCTGGGCTTTCAGCCACCAAGCCTAGGTGCGGCTGTGCGGTAGCGCTTCCTCGGTGTCGGCGGTCCCCAGGGTCCTTCAGTCACTTCACAAAAACAAGATTAGGTTAGTTTAAAAAATTATCCAGCTCGAAGGACCAAGTTAATGTTAGGTATTAATTAGTCAACTCGGAGGAAAGAAGAGATCGACACAGAGTCTCTGTTCTTTTCTTGCGCAAGAGGTAGCTCACACTCTGCAGTGCACATCTACAAAGTGTTGGCACCCCTCTCTCTTTATTTATACATGCTGGTTCACACACAGTTCAACAAACATTCAGGGGGTCTGTGTGTGTGTGTGTGTGTGTGTGTGTGTGTGCGTGGGGTCAGAAAGGTTAGGGTTCATGTGTCTTGATTTTAAACAGAGAGGGAGTGGGGACTTGGTACGAGCAGCCCCTAGATGTTGATGATAGTAGCATAACTCACTCCTGTCCCCCATCTCCCTTTCTGTGGCATGTGGGAGAGAAAAGCACTTTGTCCAGTCATGAGTGATAAACAATACAAAAGTTTTCAAACCCTAACACAAACAATCCACCGAGTGCTACAGTGAAAACGAAGTGACGAATACGTCTTACCGACCACAGCAATCAATCAAAGTCAATCTCAAGCTTAGCAAATATGTAGGGACTAGGCCTTTTCATTATACCACATTCGGTGTATCTGAGCATTCTCAAGTTTGTTGTAATGTGGTTTTAGACAGGATCCCCTCTCTTGCCTTCAGTTTGTCCAAATTGCAGCTGCTCGTCATTTAACTTGATAACACAGGCGAGAGCCTGTCACTCCTGTATTGGCTGCTCTTCACTAGCTCACTGCGTACTATAAAATTGATTTAAAAATTCTTTAATTTGTTTTTAAATGACTTAATAGTCTTATTCCACCTTATCTCTTGGACTTGCTACAAGGTGACTCCAGAGCAGAGGGTGAAGCTTAGAGATGATTGAGCTCCTTCAGTTGTGGCCCCTAAGTTATGGAGCGGGCTGCTTCTACATGTCAGGCAGGGTCCTTCACTGTCTTCTTTTAAATCCTTTTTGAAGAGTCCTCCTTTTCCCCCAGTGTTCAACACAGCATGTTGTTTGTTCGTTTATGAGAGTTGTTGAGGCTAACTTTGTCTTATGCCTGCTTTTACTGTACTGTTTTTACTTTTTCTTCCACAGCAATTTGATCAACAATTTGTTGTTATTAAATGCACTTTATAAATAAATTGTATTGGGATGGGATTGGATTATTGGGATTTTAGGACCAAATTTGAGTTGGTCTATCACATAAAAAAAACAATGAATTACATTGAAGTTTGTGGTTGTGACATGACCAAATATTGAATGGTTATAGGGTAATAGACTTGCCACAATGTGTGTCTGTTGAAGAAGAAAGACAACACTTTTATTTCACTTAATACTACATTGCAAACCCCCTCCCATCCCCCACCATATTTTTTGTTTCTTGGACACTTCTGATTAGTGCTGCTAGTCTGTCTAACTCATTGACAGCACAGTTACATTTCTGATTATAAGAAGTGACAATAAGAGCTTGTTAGATAGACCTGATAATAATTGCCAGGACATATGCCTTTAGAAACAGATTATTCATTGCTATTGGGTAGCCAAATAAATCAAAGCCAAGAAACTTAAAGTCTGAGGCTGTAAAGTGACAAAATATGTTCAAGCGGTATTAAAACCTTTGCAAGGCAATGTATTTTCCAGTGTTGGTTTAAAAAAATAGGAAAAGTTGAGGACAAAAGAAGTGTCAGGTCTAAAATAACAATTATCTACCAGAGATTAACAAAAGTAATTTCAAGAGATAAGAAAAACATTTTTAAAAAATATAAAAGATCTTCAGAAAGCTGTAAAACCTTCTGCTGTGAATCACTTGAAAAAAAATACAATACTGTCTGACCCGTTGGGAGCAAAATGTAAAGAAATGAAGGATGACTTTGAACAGCACAGTAGCTCTTTTTTATCTGTCTGCCTCTTTGTTGTGGTTACAGTGCTGTGGAAGCATTACAGCTCATTTGAGGATTCTTAGTTCAATATCTGTCAGTAAAGATGTATGCTTATTCTTGTATTGTTCAGAGAAAAAATGCAAATAAAGATGGTAAAAAGTATGATTTTTTGTAATATTTTTCCATCATAATATATTGGTCAACAATATGGTAACAGAAATGAAACCTGAGTTTTGTTTTCTGAATTAGTTTACTCTACAGATGCTGGTAATGCATAAATCATAAAATTAGAACATGTTATCACAACTTTGTAAGACTATAAAATTTTTTACTTGTTACATTTAATGTGAAAATGATGCACTAACATCAGATAAATGTACTGAAAACAAGTTTATGTATTAGAAGGTTATGCTGCATTTTATTACAACCAGGTTACAATATTACCTCATATATCTGATTAAACTAGCTTTCCAATATAGCAAATTGAAAAATTAAACAAATTTTGGTCAGATTTTTTTCCAGCTCTTTTTGTTTCCACTTGTTGCATTTGAACATGGTACTGTGGAAGAGTGCGATAACCACAGTTCCATTTATGGGTACAAGAAGCAGAAGTTGGAACATGCAATCTGAATGAGCCAGACAAACTAAAATAACTAATCAAAAGTGTCCAAGAAATAATTAAAGATAGGCATGTAATAGATCAAATAAAGTTCAAGTATTCATGAAGCTTCTGAGAACACTGTCAGGTTTAACCAACCTAACAATACTTATAACAACACAAAAAGAAAAGAGAGACAAAGTATTAGGTATTTTACTCGCTTTGCGAGGAGAAACGGTCAAGATATGCCCAGTTACAGATCTCGCACCGCTCTGAAGCCTATCCGACCGCTTCCTCTTTTTATTGTCTTTCGGGGGTCCCTAGTTTACAAAAACATTGTTCTCTAAAGGATGGGGGAAAACAACAACTGCATCGTAAACAGGTCATAAACAGCTTTATCTTTTAGCAACACATTTCCCACAGTCTCCTCCAACTTGTAGGGTCAGTTGTGCCTTTTGTTGAGCGTAATCAGCCTTCATCTTTATGACCTCCTCAACTGGACTGCTTCCTTCTCTGCTAGCTCAGCACCATTTATGACCTTTGCCTGCAGACAAACTCACACATCCTTTACTCACACATACATCATGAAAGGTTATGAGATCAAATAGTCAAGTTAAAGAATAGGAGAAAATATAAGATAAATCTATATTCAACATTTCCCCTCTGTATATCTTATATCTGCTCATATTCTCATATCACTTAACAGCCACTTCTGTCAGATTTCTTAACTGTAAGACAATTTTCATGAGTACAAAGACAATTATACTCAGAGGTACTTACTGACATTTAAATCACAGAATCATATACAAATGGATCTGGATACAGGCCAGAAAAGTGGTCAGTCCCATCCTCGTCATCTTCATCATCCTGATGTTTAAATAACGGACAGAGTTGGGTAACTATGTTTTCCATAGGAGAAATATGGTGATAAGACGGTTAAGCAGAGTACAAAAGCAGGGAATTCAACAATATCCACACAATGTCAAAATTGCAGCAAACACTGCAAAGGAAATTATTACTGATGATACTAAAATTTTATACTTCCCAAACATATCCAGCCAGGAGTCCCACATCGAGGCGTCTACTCCATAATGCTCTTTCATTTTGACATTTAGAGATCTCAAACCTTCTATGGCTTTCATTTGGCTGCCATCAGCCAGCAGCAGTGTTGTTAGGTGTGAATGTGCAACATTTGTCTCCGAAAATAGCACAAACTTCTCCTTTTTCTGCTAACAACATGTCCAAAGGAATTCTATTCTGGAATGCCATCAGGGAAGTTGAAGCCAATTAGTCATGGACAGTTCAAACCCGCTTTGTGTCCAATTTCCTAGTTTTTGTACATTGTAGTGGATATAGTTGATCCTGTCTACGTTTCTGTTCAACGTACACCACCAACAGATACTTGATTCAAATCCTGCAGCTACTTGATCAGTTAATTTATATTCATCTATAGCATCTATGTATGTAGAGTCTCCCTCAGTCTGCCAAGCTGCTTCTCTGCACTTCCTATCACGCCAATCATGTGGATTTAACACTAAATATTCCATCTGTTACTTCATCTACTAACCATAAAGTAATTAAGCACAGAGTCCTGTTACTTTTGAAGGTGATCAATCAAACAACCTGTCGTCATCACACCACCACCAAATGTCTCCTCTAGAGACTGGTTTAAAATACTTATTTACTTTTACAATTGTAATACACCATACTGCAATGAGATTTCCCAATTTATTACATCTCTCTGTCATATTTATACATGTATAATTTCCAGTGGTGACCCACTTATGGAAAACTGATTTATCCTTATCTGCTCTAATTACAGAAAAAACAGAATCCCAGAGTTGACACATTTCATTAGGATTAGTTTGATTCATTACTTCCATCACACAGAGTTGTGGTATCACAGCTGGAATTATTTGTAACAAAGACCTGGGACCCAAACACACAACACAATCTCTTTTAGTCATGTTAGCCGCTTGTTCTACCATCAATAACCAGTTATTATTTGTTCCTGATACTCCTGTAATAACCTGGAACTAGTCATCTGTGGTTAACTTTCCTAACATAATTTTACTCTCTTCGCTTTGTTACCTGGATTGCATTATCAGCTTTATGGAACTTAAACAAATTCTTTTGATGACTAGCATAAGTAGTGGTGCCCCACTCTGGTGTCCAATTGTTTCCTTCATCAGCTACCATCATGGACCATGAGGTGTCTCTTCTATCATTAGTTAAGTACCATTTATAACTTCTATAATCCTGTCCTTTCCTTCCTCATTTGGTCAAGCTAATTAGTGGGATCAGCAACACAGCTATGGTTTTGATTTCACGCACACTTGAATGCCATAAGTATAAGAAATTTGTTTAGTGCACATAGTTAGGTTATCTTGCGTTGCTTGATTTAGCGCTACTTGTTTCATATGACTCATAACAGATGTTGTTACATTCTAATTCATCTTGACTGGTTTCCAGAAATACCAGAAAAATAAAAATCAATATAAGAAACAAATATATATAACCACCCAGCATCGGAAAGCATTGCTCATCCATCTAAAAGTCATTTTAGCTGAAATTTTCACTCCTCTAAATGGTTCCAGTGTCTTAATTGTCTTCACTGACTTTCGGATCTCTCCAGCCTCTAAATGTCTGGGTCCACCCTATTATCAGTCTATAAATCACTTCCCCTGACGGAGCTTTCAACCGAAATGATCTTTTTACAATGTGTAATGTGAATCCAGGTTGATCTCTCAGTTATTTTTATTGCCCTTGCAGTGGTTAATAATACCTAGGTGAAATACCAATGTTTCTTCTTTACACTCCTTATTAACACCTAGTCCCCTGGTTTCACTAGTTAGTTTTCCTGCTGGGAAATAGAACATTCCTCATAGTTTAAATTTATTTCTGTTGCTTTTCTAACATACTCCTCATATAATCAGCTAGGTTAGCTTCTTCATTTAACTCCCACTTATTTTTTAACTGTGGTAATCTGTATGGTCTTCCAAATAACATTTCATAGGGTGTTAACCCTGAGGTGCTTGTAATGTTTAGTTGGAAATAGTTCTATCCGTTTAGAAAATGCATCTATAACGACTAAACAAAACCTTTTCCCTTCACTGTGGTTTAACTCAATAAAATCCATATGAATTGTTTGAAAAGGGTATCTTAGTTTTGAAAATTGTCCCCTTCGTGGTCTTAAATTCCCTTGTGGATAATGTTTTACACATGCTAAACATGTTTTACAAAAATTTTTTTAATAAGAATTTTTAGAATTTAATCAATATGTTATATAATATTAATATATCTGTCCTACTATTCCCCCCTGTTGAGACATTATGAAACACGATGGCTCAAATATTGCTTCCATTTATAGGTTCTTTGGTAGGACAGGTTTATTATCTGGTCATATATAGTTTTCATCTTTTAATGCAGCTCCATGTTTTTTCCACATTGCTATCTCCTGTAGTGAGCTTTGTTGTTGCATCTTTTCTAGCACTATATCCATTGTCACCAATGCATATCCTGTTTGTGTCTTCTCCCTCTCATCTTTTTAGAGAAATCATTCACATAAACTATTTCGTGATCCTGCTAATCACTTCAAATTTTTTCTTTCTTCTTTTTTTTCCTAATTCTGCAGTATTAATGCTGAAACTGCATAGGAAACTCTTAAGGTTAAACGGTGAAACAACACTATTGTAGCACTGCAACTGTCATTTTAGGCTGTAATTACAGCTCTCACACAATATAGTTGCACACACGCAACACTGTCTAGTTTTGAAAAGAAATAGGCTATTGTTTTCATTTTATCTCCATGTTGTTGAACCAGAACTGAAGTCATAAAATGTCCCTTGCAATCTACCATCTGAACAAACGGTTTACTATAATCTGGTAATGCTAAAGCAGTACTGGAAACTAGAACCTGCTTTATGTTGGTAAATGCTTCTTCAGCTTCTACACTCCATTTCAGTTCAGACGTCATTTTCAGGCTCTTCCTCATACATTAGTTTGTTTAATGGAGCTACTATTTCTGTATAATTTGGCACCCAGTTTCTACAATAATTAGTCAGTCAAGGAAGGACATCATTTGCTTTTTTGTTACTGGTTTTGGAACTTGTAATATTGCAGTCTTTCTTTCTTCTACAATTGTGCGTCCCCCTGTGCTAAGATTATGACCTAAGTATTTAACCTCATTTTTACACAACTGAAGTTTCTTTTTACTAACTTTGTGTCCTTCTTCTGCTAAATGTTTTAATAATGCTATTGTGTCATTTTTACAAGTCTCCTCATCAGGAGAGGCTAGTAGCACATCATCAACATATAATCAACCCTGACTACCTCCTGGTAGGTCAAACCTGGCCATACTTGCACTCATTACCTGAAAGTATATAGTTGGACTTTCACAGTAGGCTTGAGGTAGTCTGGTATAAGTATATCTTTGTCCCTCAAAGGTAAATGCAAACCAGAACTGCCTATCTTTCCTGTTGATTGAGCTTGTTTTTTTTAACTGGAAAATGGGGGTGTTACATGGTGAGTCCTCACATTTTATTATCACCCCTGCAGTTATTAAATCCTTTATTACTGGTTTTATCCCTTCACGAGCATCATATTTCAAAGGGTATTGTTTTACTCTGGGCCTGTATTCTGTTTTTGCTCTAATTTGGACAGGTAACGCTCCTTTACTAAACCCACATCAGTAGGGTCTTTTGACCATAACTTATCAGGGACTTCATTCAAAAACTGTTCCTCCTGTTCAGTAAGGAATAATTCTCATTGTTGCTTTGTATGTAAATGTATCCCTTCCTGCACTGTCACTGCCCAAAATAATAATTTTCTAATTAATTCTGTGGATGCACTAGGTTCTGTATTCATTATTGTTACAAACCAGTCTGTGGCATCTTTTCCCCTCTGCACTATTCTTCCCATTCTGCCACTTGAGTTCTTTATCCTTGAATAAAGATATTTGTGGAGGTGACCACATGTTGCAGAGCTTCCTAGTGTCTTCCTCTAACACTACTTCAGCAACTGACGTACTCTTCCTTTCTGTATAAACATAAGTTACCATGACTTTTATAGGGGTTACTTTATTTAATACTTCTTCATAAATTTTATCTTGTCCAGGAGTATTTTTATACCACATGGTAATATGTAGATCATCTGGTGTCATCTGATCTTGTAGTCGAGTAATGACATTTCTTCCTTCTGTTAGTAAAGCTGTCCCTACGTCTAGGGGGCTTATTCAGAACATCCAGTTAATAGTGGTAATAAGGTGGTCCTACTCCTTTTTTAACATCAACACCCTGATGTGTATTGTCTGTAATCTCCATGTAGTGCATGTTTTAACTGCTGTCAATAAGCTCCTTGCTTATTGTAGACCACTATGTATTTTAAACACTTTTGTCAGTCTAATCCTATATTCTTCAAAAGGTTATTCCTCTTTTTGTTTCACTCTGGCTATTAAAAAGAGTAAAATATGTTCTAAGGTTACACAGAAAAAAAAAAACCATGTCATGCCATGAACCTCCGTGACACGCTGTATCAACAGCCTTCAGCATCTCAAAACAATAATAATAAAAAATAAACACAAATAAAACATACATGAGGTACAGCCATGGTGGGGATGGATGTATTCACCAAAGGGACTCATTTTAGCCCATCCAATCCTGTCAAACCTCATCAGATCTTTGGTACAAAATAAAAACTTTCCACCTACTCTTTTACTCCCTTTCTTCTGTCCTGCTGTTCCACTTTGCAAGTCCATCACAAATTACTTCTTAGCCCTCTGACCTTTTCTGCTTTCCACAAAAATGTCCATTCTTGTCTCCTGCATCACATTTCTCTCTTTTTAGTTACTTTTAAGCAATAATCTACATCCTCATAACCTTCTTTGTCCATTTTTCTTAAATCACGTTTACTTTTAATGTACTTTTAATTATTGCATCCTATAGATCACCTAATTTTTTAGAGTTTAAACGACCATCATAATGACATGTGATTATCCATTTATCTAAATATTTTAATTTTAATATTTTAATTTGATCCTGTGCTTCCATAAATTTCCAATCTTTACATTATTATTCATTTTAGTGTATTTAAATCACCCTTTTCCCACTTTTGTTTATTTAAATTTGGTCCAGCATATAAATACCTAGGGTATTCTAAATACTGGATTATTCTGCTCAGTAGGGTGACAGAAAAATCTCCTTTTGTGGTAATTCTCACTTCAACTCTTTCGAGTGGAGAATTCTTGCCTTTGCATCCACAAAAGTTAGTCACTTACAATCCCACCGCTTTGGTATGAGGCAAAATCTAGTGGTTTAAATCCTCCATTTATTTTTCACATGCACACATTTAAAAGGCGGACTTTTCTTAGTATTTTTTGTTGTTTTTTTTAAAATACTTCTTAACACTCAAAGGACTCCGCTGTCCTGGATCACGGAATTTTCAGTATTTTTACTAATACTTTAAGCAGAACTCCGGCGCATTGCTGTTACCTGTTAGTGCCTAGGTTTACAGGGTTTGTTTCTTATTTCACGCAATGACCCCCAGTCATTCGTCACACTTTTGTTTTAAATCCAGATTCAACTCACCACTTTGTCCTCTCCTCTCTCTCAGAGTTCCGTCAGCCGTCAGATCCCAGCGGGCGGGCCGAAATCCAGTCCCGGAAAGGGTCTGTGTGTCTTCCTGATGAAAACAGCCGTGCGCACGGTCTTTTCCTGGAGTCTACCAACCCGCTGGAATCATCAGGCGTAGTTGGAATCCGGCTCTCGAAGGACCAAATTAATGTCAGGTTTAACCAACCTAACAATACTTATAACAACACAAAAAGAAAAGAGAGACAAAGTATTAGGTATTTTACTCGCTTTGCGAGGAGAAACGGTCAAGATATGCCCAGTTACAGATCTCGCACCGCTCTGAAGCCTATCTGACCGCTTCCTCTTTTTATTGTCTTTCGGGGGTCCCTAGTTTACAAAAACATTGTTCTCTAAAGGATGGGGGAAAACAACAACTGCATCGTAAACAGGTCATAAACAGCTTTATCTTTTAGCAACACATTTCCCACAGTCTCCTCCAACTTGTAGGGTCAGTTGTGCCTTTTGTTGAGCGTAATCAGCCTTCATCTTTATGACCTCCTCAACTGGACTGCTTCCTTCTCTGCTAGCTCAGCACCATTTATGACCTTTGCCTGCAGACAAACTCACACATCCTTTACTCACACAAACATCATGAAAGGTTATGAGATCAAATAGTCAAGTTAAAGAATAGGAGAAAATATAAGATAAATCTATATTCAATTATTCCAACAAACACATTCCTGACATACACGTCCTTGAGAAAGTATTAATGCCCCTTGAACTCTTTCACACTGATTTCAGAATTTCTGTTGATAAACATCTGAAAAGTTTTGTATTTTTAGTCAAATGGAGAGTGTCTGTGAATATCAGTTTTCATTTCTGAACCAGATTTAGATAGTTAGGTATTTAACTGGACAATTGAAATGCATGGATATGCTTTGATCTAAATCAGGGGTGTTAAACTCCGGGCCTCAAGGGCTAGACATGTAAATTAATCTGCAAATGTTTGACGTATATCTGCTTCTGCTCCTTTCACTTAATTAGATTATTCGCGGGCTCAAGACTTTTGCAACCAATTGTCAGGATCTGTGCCATGTCTGTCTGTTTGGTGCTGTTACTGTTCTTAGCCTCTAGATGGCATTGGAACCAGAGGAGAGGTGACTGGTGTTCTCTATCTTCTTGATGATCTGCTGAGGAGTATTTAAGGAGGAGGCTGCCAGCAACTCACTGCCACTGACCTTGCCTTCAGCATTGAACACTGCCTGGATTACCATCTTCTGGAAAGAAACTATCCAGCTCCATGAAACAAGACTCAAGCCTCCAGTTACTTCATTGGATCTAACCAGCTGGCAGCCTCCTGATTCCTTCGTTCCGTGGATCTCCCTCTGCGAACCCTGTCCACCCTCCTTCTTCCATTGCACCAACTACAGAAACTCTAGGACCATCTATCATCCTGGCACACCAGTGTTCACTGTCTCCAGTCCCACGGGTAAAAAACCTCCTGGTCTCTCCACCCCCCTCTGGCGGATCTCTGCTTCAAATCAGTAAGGGAGAGTTATCATTTGAGAATATAGGTCCAGAGTTTCCCTTTACTTACGGTTCTGTTTATTTTACAGTTGGTATCCCAGTTCCAGTCTCCTGCACATTTCAACATACTGTTAATAACCTCCTTACCGTTAAACTCTGTCTCCTGAATTACTTTCTGCATGTGGGTCAAATCTGTTCGAAACACTATGACACCAATGTTTCTTCTATCATCCTTTCATCAGCTTTGATAAACTTCCCTCTTACTGCTGACGAAAAGCATCCTTACAGCATGATGCTGCCATCAACATGGGGAATGGTGTGTTCAGGGTGTTTACTATTGTTTACTTAGGGCTTTATGCTACTCTTCTATCAAAGAACAACTGTGACCAGATTCTCCCTCCTGAGATGTATGTCTTAGTTGCTCTTCCAGAGTTACCATAGGCCTCTTGGCTGCTTCTCTGGTTATTGATCTCCTTGCCTGGCCTGTTAGTGTAGGATATGTCTATGAAAGGTTTGCTGCTATATCATACTTCTTCCATTTTCCAATGATGGATTGAACAGTGCCCTGTGAGATGGTCAAAGCTTGAAATCTTGTTTTATAATCTATCCCTGCTTTAAACATGCCCACTTCTCTGTCACTGGCCTGTCTGATGTGTTGCTTGGTCTTTGTGATTATTTTGTTCACTAATGTCCTCTAAGAAATCTCAGATGTATAGAGTTTAAATCACAAACAGTGGGACTTCCAGATAAAATGTTGACATTTGTGTTTGTAATGTGATCTTTTTTTATTGCCTACACAGTCACCTGCTTGTTCACTGTGTTGCCTCATAACCATACGTTCAGCAGACTGAATCTTGAGGAAGGCATCGATGTGTAGAGTTTGCATGTTTTTTGTGTTTTCTCAACAGAGTACCCTCTAGGTTGATTGGTAACTGAGAACATATCTGTTGTCCCTGTGGGAAAGTTGTCCAGGGTATACCCCACCTCTCACCATTGGCTCCAGCCCTGCAACTTTACTTAATAGGACCAAATGGGTTTCTTCATTGACTCTTTAGAAAAGGTCTGGGTCTGTCTATTTAAACTGCTCTTGACCTCATCTGACAAATTGTCAGGTTTAAAAATGTTGCACTCTTAGCTGCTGTCATGCCTGCCTTAAAAAAAAATAGAGGTCAAACAAACTAACTATACACCCGACAGCTATGTGCCACAAAGGAAAGAAATCTAAGATATCTGTTTTTGTGCTACTTCAATCAGAGTAATAATCCCTGCTTGGCCACCTCTATAAAACTTTTCTGATGGTGCAGCAGGAACAGCCAGATTTGTCCCCTCGAGCGATAAAGGGTGGTGCAGTCTGTAAAATACTCACAGTGCAAAGAAAAAAGAATTACCCCAGCAGACAAAACAGAAACTTCACTCTTGTTTAGCGTCATGACTTCTGTACTACCGATAAAGATATTTAATTTTAGCCACAAACTGCACAAAAAAAACATAGTTTTAACACCAAAAGGTCACAGTTTAATAATATTCACTTTTCAGCTGCGGATATAAAGCTCGCTCACTTGCCCTCTTTCTCCCTATCCTTGGAGAGGCATGTAACATGGCATAATTGGTGCTAGATGGGATGGTCTGAGTATTTTAGAACCTGTCAATCGACTGAGATTTTACTACACAACCATCTTTTGGTCTGAAAAATAAGGTAGAAAAAATTAAAATGTGGAGGCCTCCACCTGTGTGTTCTACAGTTTCTGACATAGGAAATCAGGCTATATTGTGTCAAGTACACTAGAGAAATCAAAGAACATGATCCTGACAGTGCTACTAGCTTTGTCAAGATGACAGCTGGTTTGTTGTAGCAGGTGTATGATGGCTTCTTCAGCTCCAACATGCTGGTGATAAGCAAACTGCAGGGGGTCTTGGAAGATGCTTGCTTGCTTTATGAGGTGAGACAATAGAAGTATCTCCAGGAACAAGGTGGGATGTCAGTCACAGCATTAGAAGCTAAACTCTTTTGCTGTTTAGTATCTGTAAGTTATGAAAGGTCAATTAAAAAAATAGTTTCACATAAAAACTCTGAAAACTGTGCTGTGCGTTTGTACACAGGCCCTCTCAGTCAATACTTGGTAGAAACACCTTTCACCTTAATTAAAGCTACATATTTATAGGGTATGTCTTTACCAGGTTTACACATCTAGATACTGAAAGTTTACTCATTTGTCATTAAAAATAGTTCCCTCTTAGTCAGATTGGAGGTACAGGTCCTTCTCAAAATATTAGCATATTGTGATAAAGTTCATTATTTTCCATAATGTCATGATGAAAATTTAACATTCATATATTTTAGATTCATTGCACACTAACTGAAATATTTCAGGTCTTTTATTGTCTTAATACGGATGATTTTGGCATACAGCTCATGAAAACCCAAAATTCCTATCTCACAAAATTAGCATATCATTAAAAGGGTCTCTAAACGAGCTATGAACCTAATCATCTGAATCAACGAGTTAACTCTAAACACCTGCAAAAGATTCCTGAGGCCTTTAAAACTCCCAGCCTGGTTCATCACTCAAAACCCCAATCATGGGTAAGACTGCCGACCTGACTGCTGTCCAGAAGGCCACTATTGACACCCTCAAGCAAGAGGATAAGACACAGAAAGAAATTTCTGAACGAATAGGCTGTTCCCAGAGTGCTGTATCAAGGCACCTCAGTGGGAAGTCTGTGGGAAGGAAAAAGTGTGGCAGAAAACGCTGCACAACGAGAAGAGGTGACCAGACCCTGAGGAAGATTGTGGAGAAGGGCCGATTCCAATACCTTGGAGGACCTGCGGAAGCAGTGGACTGAGTCTGGAGTAGAAACATCCAGAGCCACCGTGCACAGGCGTGTGCAGGAAATAGGCTACAGGTGCCGCATTCCCCAGACCTGGGCTACAGAGAAGCAGCACTGGACTGTTGCTCAGTGGTCCAAAGTACTTTTTTCGGATGAAAGCAAATTCTGCATGTCATTCGGAAATCAAGGTGCCAGAGTCTGGAGGAAGACTGGGGAGAAGGAAATGCCAAAATGCCAGAAGTCCAGTGTCAAGTACCCACAGTCAGTGATGGTCTGGGGTGCCGTGTCAGCTGCTGGTGTTGGTCCACTGTGTTTTATCAAGGGCAGGGTCAATGCAGCTAGCTATCAGGAGATTTTGGAGCACTTCATGCTTCCATCTGCTGAAAAGCTTTATGGAGATGAAGATTTCATTTTTCAGCACAACCTGGCACCTGCTCACAGTGCCAAAACCACTGGTAAATGGTTTACTGACCATGGTATCACTGTGCTCAATTGGCCTGCCAACTCTCCTGACCTGAACCCCATAGAGAATCTGTGGGATATTGTGAAGAGAACATTGAGAGACTCAAGACCCAACACTCTGGATGAGCTAAAGGCCGCTATCGAAGCATCCTGGGCCTCCATAAGACCTCAGCAGTGCCACAGGCTGATTGCCTCCATGCCACGCCGCATTGACGCAGTCATTTCTGCAAAAGGATTCCCGACCAAGTATTGAGTGCATAACTGTACATGATTATTTGAAGGTTGACGTTTTTTGTATTAAAAACACTTTTATTTTATTGGTCGGATGAAATATGCTAATTTTGTGAGATAGGAATTTTGGGTTTTCATGAGCTGTATGCCAAAATCATCCATATTAAGACAATAAAAGACCTGAAATATTTCAGTTAGTGTGCAATGAATCTAAAATATATTAATGTTAAATTTTCATCATGACATTATGGAAAATAATGAACTTTATCACAATATGCTAATATTTTGAGAAGGACCTGTAGAATGACAAGCAATTTTCAAGTCTTGATTTTCCATTAGATTTGAACTTGACGTTTGACTGGGCCATTGTAAAACATGCATATGATTCATATGATACAGCCGTACCATTGTAGCTCTGAATGTACTTTTTATGTTGTGCTGCTGAAAGTTAATCCTTCACTCATGCCCTGAGACTTTTGCAACTTTGAATAGATTATCTTGAAGGATCGCTCAGTATTTAACTCCATTTGTCTTCTTATTAACCCTGACCAGCTCCCTTCTGTAGAAAATAAGCATCCCCACAGCCGCTGCCATCAACATGTTTAACTGAGGAGTTGATGTGTTCAGGGTGATGTGCATTTTCCCCCAACCACATTGCATTTTGCACAAAAGACAAAAATTCTACTTTTTGTTCTTGTTATAGCAGAGCACCTTCTGCCACATGATTGTTGGGCCTCTTGGTTGCTTCTTTGATTAATGTTCTCCTTGCCTGACCTGTCAGTTTAGGCGGTTGGCCATCTTGGTTCGTTGCAGTTGTTCCATAATGTAACTTGGCTGAGTAATGCCCAGTGAGATGTCCAAAACTCTGGATTTTGTGTTATAACTTAACCTAGCTTTAAATTTCTCAACCTTATTCGTGACCTGTCGGTTGGTCTTCATGACCACTAGACCACATGACATGTTTACTAATGTTCTCTAAAAAACATTTTGAGGTATTGATGTCAAATCAACACAAGAGGATCAGGTCTATCACATAACATTAAAATTAAATAGGACTTTGTGATTGTAAATAAATAAAACAAATAAAATATATATATTATTTTTTGTAGAAAGCAAGTTCTCTATGTTACTTGATTTGTTTGTGAACAGACTTTTTATATCGAATCATATTTATATTTAGTGTATTAAAAAATAATCTTAAATACAAATAGTCCTTAATGGGTGGAAATAGGTCTATCCCTGTGCTTGTTGAGTTGCAACAGCTTCTGTGCCTCAGACCTCTCAGTGATTCTCATTCACTCTCCCCCGCCCCCGTCTTTTATCTCTCACTGTATTGCGATGCACTTCTGCAATCCACCACAGTTTGTGTTCATGTATTTTCAGAGACTTAGCTGTTATAGGGGTAGATGTTATTGGAAGGGAGGGGTAGAGCAGGGGAGCAGATAAATGCAAAGATCTAAGATATTCCAGTGGAGGTGGATAAGGAAAAGACCCAAGGCTGAGCTTGCAAACAGATCTGAACTCTTTCTTTTGTTTTAGAGCTCAAGGTCTGCTGTAATAGCTGCAAGACTGGCAGAGGCACAAATTTGGATCAAGAAAAGCTTTTTACCTTTGCTACCTTAAATGAGAAATTCAATGCCCGATAAACACTGCTAACAACACCTGAAAAACATCATCCAGACTTTAAAGCATGGCTGTGACAGTATCTGCTCTGGGTATGTATTTTCTATGCATGTAAGGGAAGCTGGTTAGAGTTGACTGACAGAAGTATTGAACTAAATGCTGGGAAATCCTGGAAGAAAATAATTTAGAGATCCTGCAAAAGACGGGCTTAATATAATTGAACATTTCAAATTTTTATTTTTAGTTTATTGTTGTTATATTATGGAATGTGGAAAAAGTCCAAGATGTGTAAATTCTTTTGCTAGTCACTGTATGAGTCAAGGTTTGCCCTGTATCACTTGAGACATCTACAATTCCTAAATAAGATAGCACAGAAACTGTCCCTCTCCAAGACAGAAAACAATAAAAGGTCCTTTTATTTCAAACATCTCTATTAATGTCTTGTTTGCTGTCAGGTGCAAAAATTGAGGGCTTGCACAATACAGCCACATCACTCAGCAGCGTACTCTGTAGAAACAGATCAAGTGTAAACAGCATTCCTTCTGGCTGTTGCTTTCACCTGCTGGAAGTGGGCTGGAAAACCAAGGCCATATTCAGAGAGCCATCAGCTATCCGTGCCAAAGATGGTTTTTCTGCTGAAAAACGAAATGAATTAAATATTACTTGATGAATAGCATATGAGGGTTTGTGCTAAGGCTGCAAAAATATTTATGAGGAGAAACACTGCAATCATCACTCCATTTGGAGATTTTCTTTTGGATTTGTAATCAGTTGGTTAAGAATCAAGAAGACTCTGGATCCCTTTTGTGTTTAAAGCGTGCCATTGTGCTTTGCATTAACTTGAAATGCATTGCAACTTTAATACTTGCATTTGTTGTTCAAAGATTTTGCAAAACACTTTAATCATGAGATTACGCTTAAATTTCCTGTCAAAATACTAGAAAATATTTCCTCTTGCAAAAGGGCAAGATATCGTTGAAGTTCTCTAACTGTAAAGACATCGACTAATGCAACAACCCCAAGCAGAAGGAAACATGGTCGATGCCCCTGAATAAAAAAATTATTCTACTGATTGCCTTCAATAGTCACCAAATTGAGACAAAGACAGCTTTTAGGCCTGTTTGCGGTTTCCAAAGCCCTGTAGAGGACACAGCAAGAATATGGAAGAAGGTGCTCTGGTAAGACGGGACAAACAGAACTTTTTGGTCTACATGCAAAATGTTATGTGTGGTGGAAAACTAGCACTGAATGTCACTCTAAATGCACCACTTCAATTGTGAAACCTCTTGGAGACAAAATCACAATGTGTGGATGCTTTTCTTCAGCAGGGACAGGAAGCTAGTCAGATGTAAAGGAAAGCTAGGTAGTTAAATAAAGCCACCCTGGAAGAAAACCTTTAAGCATTAAAGGCTGCAAAAGATTTGAGACATTGATTGAACTTTCAGCAGGACAACCACCCTAAATGTATAAAGCTGATGGAGACATACCCCGAAAGGTTTGCAGCTGTAATTGCAGAAACAAATGGTCCTGAAAGTTTTGGATGCCTACGTACAGATGCTAAAATGGACAGATTTTCACACACCACACATTTATATTTTGTAAAACATTTCAATAACCAAGTATTCTATTTCTTCCATTTTGCAGCTATGTACTACTTTATGCTGATCTATGACATACAATTCCCAAAAAAGTACATTGAAGTTTGTGTTTTTATGTGCCAAAATTCGAACAATTTCAAATGACATGAACAATTTTGCAAAGCACTTTAGGGAAGATCTCAATTTTCTCATCTTTTTTGATGTTTGTGTGATTTTACATGTTTTCTCTAACGCCAACTCAGTTTTTCTTTTCTTTGCACCTTAGCTTGCCTGTTATTTTGCCCCAGCTGTGAACTTCTCATTTCTGCCAAAATTTAACAAGAGGACATCAAAAGCACCCAGAGGGCTTTTACATGCAATATTGGAGATTTCCATTATAGCTGCATTGTTGGGAGAGGAGATGGAGCTGTTTAGCAAAGGGGGTAGCTTCAAGAGTGGTTGCAAAGCAGAACAAACATGGACCATCATCCTCATGGAAAAGATGAGTAATCAAAAGGTTGAGAAAGGAGAGATGGCAAGGAAGCAGATCATGAGAAACAATGTGAAAATAGCTCATTGCTGAATAAAACACAATTCAACAAAAAGATACATGAAAATATCAGTATCTGACACTCTAACTGCAAAGGTCCTGTCAGGTTTAAAGCCACATGACTTCTCATGATGGTGTCAAGAAGGGAAACTTCAGCACAGCAGGAAGGCTGACTCATCCTTGATCTTTCTGTTTGGACTGCACAGACAGATTTGAATACACAGACACACACTCAGTGCTTTAACAAGGTTAGTACAGCCTGCTGTCGTCTTGTTCTGTTGGGTGTCAATTATATTTTACAGCTCTACACGGGGTTAAATGTTGCTATTCAGGAGTTCTGTATTTACACATGCAGCAGATAAACAGCATCATTACTGAGTCTAAGGCCTAGTCCACACAGACAAATATGGTATTGTGTCAAAAATGATTTAGAAAAAATGTGTGGCAACATGGGTGCACACAGCACCACTGACAACGCTGTAGTATGCATGCCGGGCCCATTGGTGGCGCTGTGACACTACCACAGAAACATACCAAAAACCGTGGACAAAAACACCGGGCATGTGCCGATAAGTCATGCGAGGTAAACACAGCAACGTGACGGCAAAGAGGCACATGCTGATTACAGAGAGATGTACAGCTATGACGTCTGCGTTTCAGAAAAGATGTGTTTCGCAGGTACACATGGAAACGTGGTTTGAAATATTTCAACTCTAGGACCTGTTTTTAAAAATGCCAGATCCGTGTGTCGAATGCCTAAACAACAAAATTCCTCTGCGGATTCACCTCAGCTTATCTTCATGTGTCTAATAGTGCATGTTTTACAGTCACTTTATACTCGAAGCATCTCTGTATTACATACAAGTTTAAACTGTCAGTTTAAAGTTATGAAAATGCTGAGTTATTGATATTAGTTGGCAGGTTCATATTTCCATCAAGTAGCATCTTGTTTAATGTTATGCTATGCAGACAGGTGATGCTGTTGTGTTGTTTTTATTCTTGTTAAATGCCTACTAGCTATTCATGTTGTGCTAATTAAGACAAAGATACAATGGATTATTTTATTCAGATTTAAGTTTTTCAGAAAGAATCTCATGGCTTTGAAAACATTCTGCAGTATTGAAAAGGTTTTGAGCATTAAGTGTTGTTGACATTTCAGTATTTTGACAACCATATACACTTCTTATCTGACCAAAAGGAAATATGCAAGCCAGAACTAGAAGAGGGTCCAGATGTTATTTCAAAAGCCTTATAACCATGATACAATTTATCCTAAAAACATTTGTCTCTTATATTTTAAACAAAGCTTGAAACTGACTTCCATAACATGGAATTAAGCAAATAAAATAAGTAAAGTAGAGCAGAAAAAAATGCAGACAGAACGTCTGAGTTCAAATAAACTTTAAAACTTGTTTTTTCTCACATATGTTCAATATTTTAACAAAGAAATAGGCGGAAAGACGGGCTTTTAGAAATAGTTATCGAACAAAATCAGCAATTAACTGCAGAGAAGCGCAGACAATTCAGTGAATAAAGTAACCTAATTAACTTTCATAACGTGACTTCTTTTTCTGACATAACACTTCAGATAGAGCAGGTTCTCTGAATCTGTATGTGTTCACTGGCTTTCCATGTACCATTAGACGCATGTGCAAATATCAACATTAAAGATAAAGTAACCATTCATCCTCAGGTACAAAAATATACCTCATGTACACTCACACATTTAAGCATTGCCAAATAAAGTCTTAATGCATTCCTCACAAATTCTCCTGGTGCTGCTTTGTTTCTAATGCCAGGTCAATAACCACAACAGATAACTGGCTAAGTGCATTTTCAAATGTGACTTCTTTATCTTTTCTAGCTCTCTAAAACTACACTTATGAAAGCAAACTTAAAAATATTCCACTGAGCCCATCAGTAGGTATACCTTTAAGCTTGAACCCTTCAGAGTTCAACATGTTTCAGCAGGGTACTGCAATCAATCCAGAGTGAGGGCTGGTGAAGATATAGCAGACAGCCCATCTCAGTCTGCCTCTAACTTTGACTTTGTCTGTCTTTATCTGTCTCTGCACCCTCCCTTTTTATATTTTAACCAATGTCTCAAGTCTTTTCAAGGTTTTCAGTGGACTCTTACACATATCTTTGTTTTCCTCTCCCTCGTTCTCTCTTCTCCTATCATTTTTAGTTCAACTTGTTTCAAGATTCTGTCTTATGGTCCTGAATGAGGGCAAAAAAAGCACAGGGAAGCAAACACAGGCCTTACATAAAGTAAGAGTCTGGCAAATAGCCTCCTGAAATGGTTTGGGACCATGAGCACCTCTTTGGCAAAACCAGAAATTGAATATTCACATCTATCAGACACAAATAATGGCACCAAACTTGTACCTTTACATAGCCATAATATGCTAGCAACCCTGGCCCACCGCTTTCTCCTGTGTCTCATGTTGTGCTGCAATTTACTGAAAAAGGACATTGTCTGTCTGACTGTCTGTCTAAAGAGAAGGTCTCATTTACCAAATGGCTGAACTTTGTCAATGAACAGGGCAGAAACGACAAAGGTGGGTTTTTATTTACTGAAACAAATGAAACATCCCACGTCCAAGGAGACTGGCAGCAGTACATCAGTTTCATAAGCAGTCGGCTACGCCTATTGTAGACCAGGAGGGAGAAGTTAACCCCATGTTATTCAGACAAAGAAAAATACAATAGTACAACACAAAACTGAATGTTAAGATCGGAATGTTAATGTGTGCATAGGTAAATATTGTAAGGTGTAATGGAAAAATAAACTAATTCGATAAAGACAGTATTTTAGATAGTGAGCAAAATACATTTAAAATAGTGACTACAAAGTAAACTAAAGTAAAGATAAACTAATGTTGAGATGTGGGTATTACCATGTATTTAGAAGAAACTGAATACATATCAGATTATCTGGGGTATGATGGGGTATGTGTGTTTAATGGATGTTTCCCTTAATCCAAATAAAATCGGAACTTTGCATGATTGTCTTTTATTAAAACTGTTAGAAACCCAATCTTGATGACAGCAGGTACGTATGTTCACTGCATCCGCAGTTGATTTCATTATAAGCAGAGCAGCATAATGAAGATGGAAGGGGTTGGGGGTTTTTCTGGCACAGAGTTTCTGTGACTTAAGTATACAGGTCCTTCTCAAAATATTAGCATATTGTGATAAAGTTCATTATTTTCCATTAAGTCATGATGAAAATTTAACATTCATATATTTTAGATTCATTTCACACTAACTGAAATATTTCAGGTCTTTTATTGTCTTAATACAGATGATTTTGGCATACAGCTCATGAAAACCCAAAATTCCTATCTCACAAAATTAGCATATCATTAAAAGGGTCTCTAAACGAGCTATGAACCTAATCATCTGAATCAACGAGTTAACTCTAAACACCTGCAAAAGATTCCTGAGGCCTTTAAAACTCCCAGCCTGGTTCATCACTCAAAACCCCAATCATGGGTAAGACTGCCGACCTGACTGCTGTCCAGAAGGCCACTATTGACACCCTCAAGCAAGAGGGTAAGACACAGAAAGAAATTTCTGAACGAATAGGCTGTTCCCAGAGTGCTGTATCAAGGCACCTCAGTGGGAAGTCTGTGGGAAGGAAAAAGTGTGGCAGAAAACGCTGCACAATGAGAAGAGGTGACCGGACCCTGAGAAAGATTGTGGAGAAGGGCCGATTCCAGACCTTGGGGGACCTGCGGAAGCAGTGGACTGAGTCTGGAGTAGAAACATCCACAGCCACCGTGCACAGGCGTGTGCAGGAAATGGGCTACAGGTGCCGCATTCCCCAGGTCAAGCCACTTTTGAACCAGAAACAGCGGCAGAAGCGCCTGACCTGGGCTACAGAGAAGCAGCACTGGACTGTTGCTCAGTGGTCCAAAGTACTTTTTTTGGATGAAAGCAAATTCTGCATGTCATTCGGAAATCAAGGTGCCAGAGTCTGGAGGAAGACTGGGGAGAAGGAAATGCCAAAATGCCAGAAGTCCAGTGTCAAGTACCCACAGTCAGTGATGGTCTGGGGTGCCGTGTCAGCTGCTGGTGTTGGTCCACTGTGTTTTATCAAGGGCAGGCAGCTAGCTATCAGGAGATTTTGGAGCACTTCATGCTTCCATCTGCTGAAAAGATTTATGGAGATGAAGATTTCATTTTTCAGCATGACCTGGCACCTGCTCACAGTGCCAAAACCACTGGTAAATGGTTTACTGACCATGGTATCACTGTGCTCAATTGGCCTGCCAACTCTCCTGACCTGAACCCCATAGAGAATCTGTGGGATATTGTGAAGAGAACGTTGAGAGACTCAAGACCCAACACTCTGGATGAGCTAAAGGCCGCTATCGAAGCATCCTGGGCCTCCATAAGACCTCAGCAGTGCCACAGGCTGATGGCCTCCATGCCACGCCGCATTGAAGCAGTCATTTCTGCAAAAGGATTCCCGACCAAGTATTGAGTGCGTAACTGTACATGATTATTTGAAGGTTGACGTTTTTTGTATTAAAAACACTTTTCTTTTATTGGTCGGATGAAATATGCTAATTTTGTGAGATAGGAATTTTGGGTTTTTATGAGCTGTATGCCAAAATCATCCGTATTAAGACAATAAAAGACCTGAAATATTTCAGTTAGTGTGCAATGAATCTAAAATATATGAATGTTAAATTTTCATCATGACATTATGGAAAATAATGAACTTTATCACAATATGCTAATATTTTGAGAAGGACCTGTAGAGAAGAATAGGAATCCTCAGAATTCACTGTTTTTGAGGCTCTACTGTATCGCCATAATTTCACCTAGAAACACAGTTTGACTTTCAGTTTGTAGAAAAATCCACCGGTTCTTCAGAAGTGAAAACGGTTTGTTGATAACTGCTACGGTTTCTCTAAAATTGGACTCCAAGCGACACAAGGTTTGCGAGAAAATCACACTCTTAACAGTGGAGATGGCAGTTACTAGAGTGTAGAAAGAGGGGATTTTTCCAGGAAAATTGAATTTCAACTGGCCCTCACGGCCACAGATTTCCCTCTACAGTCACAATTTTCGGTCAGATTGTAGGGCCGGGCCTCTGCTTTCACACAATAATTTCAAAATTGTTCTAAGTCTCATAGTTTTCTGTCAAAACCCCCTCGATCGCCAAGACTCAGGAATTCTGTAGGCCTCCCATGTATTTTCAATGAGAGTTTGACCAGTAATCCATGAGTGACACCATTTATTTCCATCACCCTATTTTATATTGTGAATGACATAGAGCTATGAAAATCTCCATGATTGGGGACGAGGGATAGCTGTCACCCACAGTTTAAAAAAATGTCAAATACCATGTACAGTTTCCGAGATATTAGACTTTGTTCGGGAGCATGTTCAGGCATATTTGTCTTTTTCTCCATTTTCCCCCTCTTTTCACCCAGTGTTGTGTCTTTATTATTATATTTTCAAAAATAAAGGATGAATATTAATGTTCCCCTGTCCGTTCTGATAAAAACGGTCCAAGAATGACATCGATCGCCCCTACGGTTTCCGAGTTATGGCCAGTCGTTCGGGAGCATGCGCCTCCATGTTATAAAGCCAGGCTAAGGGCAGACACAGAGTGAGGTGCTGCGTGAGTGAGAAACAGCAGGTGTCAAGTTACACCTGCTGTTTGGGTGATTCATTCCTCACTGTTCTATTTATAGCTCTGTGTATCTCCTACTGTAGATGTCTGGATGTGATTCTGTCTTTGTTTCTGCCTCTCTGTGTCTCACACTGGGACACACACCCACACACACCCACACACACACACATCCATGGATTACTATCTTTGTGAGGAATTCCCTTTATTGTCTTCATGTCTATGGCTTAAACATGACCCTACCACTAACTCTTTTCCAGCGGGACACACACACACACCCACCCACACACACACATCCATCTATCTTTTTAAGGACTTTCATTGACTTCCATTGATTTTCATTCATTTCTATGGCTTAAACATGACCCGACCCCTAACCCTTTCACCATCTTCATAGGAGGCAACTACATTTTGTGCATGTACTGCTGTGTCAACACCCAGACAACTGTGATTAACCCTAAAGGGCAATTTCTTTCATCAACCTTCCATGCTTACTAATGATTTCTGAAAGCTGATAATAGCATACACAATGATTTCCGAAGAGCACTAAAACTTTCAAAATAAAAGCCTCAACCTTCCATAATTATTATTGATTTTTTTAAGCTGATAATTGCATACACAATGATTTTGGAATAGCAAGCAGGTTCTATATAACTAATGGAAGTAACACAGATCTGAAAAGACAACCATGCTAGATTTTCAATATAAGACAAAACATGCTCTACAAAATAAAAGCCTTTACATTTTCAACTATAGATCATTGCAAAACTGGGCATTACACTACTGTTGGAGTTAACCCAGTGTTGGAAATGGGACTATGCTGGTCCTTTGAAACAGGCTTACTGAAACTTCCAAAATAAAAGCCCACACCTTCCATAGTTACTATGAATTTTGTGAGCTGATAAGTGCATAGAAAATTATTTTTAAATAGCAAGCGGGTTCTATTTAACTAATGGAACTAACTCAGACCTGAAGGGACAACCATGCTGGACTTTCAAAATAAGACAAAACATGCTCTACAAAATAAAAGCCTTTGCATTTTAAACAATAGATCATTTCAGGACTGAGGTTCACACTAATGTTGGAGCTCACCCAGTGTTGCCCATTTAAAATAAGGCTTACTGAAAATTTCAAAATAAAAGCCTCAGTCTTCCAGAGTCACTAGTAATATTTTAAGCTGATAATAGCATAGACAATAAAAAAATAGCAAGCTCCGGTCCGAGAAGCACGCACCAAGAGGCCGGCCCCGTCTAAATTTCTTCCGAAATTTTCTAGTTTGATTTGTTGTTCTGATTTCTTTAAATAGACAACTTTTTAAAACTGAACCTTTCTGATTTCCTGAATCTGGTTAGAATAAATGATTGTGGTAACTAATGAATAGTGTAAAAATAATATAACTTCAACTGGATCTGTTTGTTATGCAGTACCCCACCAACATGACTGTATATGAAATAGACAATTTTCCCCTAAACACAATTACTGGTTGTGCCACATTTGGAGATAAAGCAGCCCAAAACCATCACATTTCCACCTGAAATGCTGTTAGCCTTACAGTGCCAAGTCCTTTAAAAAATAGGGTTAGAGTCCCTAGGAAGGTTGTTCATTGTATTCTGGAGTCAGAAGCTGAGACCAGGCGAAAACACAAGGGTGTGAATGCTGTGTTTTATGCGAGTTCTGCCTCAATAAAACCAGATTAAAGATGTAATAATACATAAAGCACATACTATAAGTCCTGTGAAGCAAATAAGTCACTGTGAACAGTTTGTATGAATCTGTCAGACCAGTAACAGTGAGAGCATGACTGTGAGTTATAAATGACATTTGTAACAAGACCAGCATGAGAAAACTATGAGCTGGAATAGGATAATTCAGCAGGAATAGTTAGACTTGGAGGACATTTAGTGGACTCCAGAAAAAAGTACATAATACACAAACACATAAAATACATGAGCTGTTCACAGAATAAATAATCTGTGAAAACAGACGTTTTCAGGCGGAGTGGGTGAGAGTATGTAAGGGGAGACGCCCTGCAGACAGTTGGTGCCGTGACCCGGATTTGGCACTAACTAAAGGATAATTAATTGACTACGAGGCAGACGTCGTTCTACAACACCGCAGGGTCGACCCAAAACAAAGGGTAAGGACATCTACAGGTCCTTCTCAAAATATTAGCATATTGTGATAAAGTTCATTATTTTCCATAATGTAATGATGAAAATTTAACATTCATATATTTTAGATTCATTGCACACTAGCTGAAATATTTCAGGTCTTTTATTGTCTTAATACGGATGATTTTGGCATACAGCTCATGAAAACCCAAAATTCCTATCTCACAAAATTAGCATATCATTAAAAGGGTCTCTAAACGAGCTATGAACCTAATCATCTGAATCAACGAGTTAACTCTAAACACCTGCAAAAGATTCCTGAGGCCTTTAAAACTCCCAGCCTGGTTCATCACTCAAAACCCCAATCATGGGTAAGACTGCCGACCTGACTGCTGTCCAGAAGGCCACTATTGACACCCTCAAGCAAGAAGGTAAGACACAGAAAGAAATTTCTGAACGAAAAGGCTGTTCCCAGAGTGCTGTATCAAGGCATCTCAGTGGGAAGTCTGTGGGAAGGAAAAAGTGTGGCAGAAAACGCTGCACAACGAGAAGAGGTGACCGGACCCTGAGGAAGATTGTGGAGAAGGGCCGATTCCAGACCTTGGGGGACCTGCGGAAGCAGTGGACTGAGTCTGGAGTAGAAACATCCAGAGCCACCGTGCACAGGCGTGTGCAGGAAATGGGCTACAGGTGCCGCATTCCCCAGGTCAAGCCACTTTTGAACCAGAAACAGCGGCAGAAGCGCCTGACCTGGGCTACAGAGAAGCAGCACTGGACTGTTGCTCAGTGGTCCAAAGTACTTTTTTCGGATGAAAGCAAATTCTGCATGTCAAACGGAAATCAAGGTGCCAGAGTCTGGAGGAAGACTGGGGAGAAGGAAATGCCAAAATGCCAGAAGTCCAGTGTCAAGTACCCACAGTCAGTGATGGTCTGGGGTGCCGTGTCAGCTGCTGGTGTTGGTCCACTGTGTTTTATCAAGGGCAAGGGCAGGGTCAATGCAGCTAGCTATCAGGAGATTTTGGAGCACTTCATGCTTCCATCTGCTGAAAAGCTTTATGGAGATGAAGATTTCATTTTTCAGCACGACCTGGCACCTGCTCACAGTGCCAAAACCACTGGTAAATGGTTTACTGACCATGGTATCACTGTGCTCAATTGGCCTGCCAACTCTCCTGACCTGAACCCCATAGAGAATCTGTGGGATATTGTGAAGAGAACGTTGAGAGACTCAAGACCCAACACTCTGGATGGGCTAAAGGCCGCTATCGAAGCATCCTGGGCCTCCATAAGACCTCAGCAGTGCCACAGGCTGATTGCCTCCATGCCACGCCGCATTGAAGCAGTCATTTCTGCAAAAGGATTCCCGACCAAGTATTGAGTGCATAACTGTACATGATTATTTGAAGGTTGACGTTTTTTGTATAAAAAACACTTTTCTTTTATTGGTCGGATGAAATATGCTAATTTTGTGAGATAGGAATTTTGGGTTTTCATGAGCTGTATGCCAAAATCATACGTATTAAGACAATAAAAGACCTAAAATATTTCAGTTAGTGTGCAATGAATCTAAAATATATGAATGTTAAATTTTCATCATGACATTATGGAAAATAATGAACTTTATCACAATATGCTAATATTTTGAGAAGGACCTGTACATCCTAGGTAACACCGATCTCACACAGCCCCTCAGAGACCTAGTCAGAGAACAGGGCATGCGAAATCTCAACAATGTCTTTAATTGGACACAGGAAGCAGTGAAAGCCTTTATTGTGTTAAAGCAGCTGCTCTCCAACGCTGCAGAACTTAGGCTCCCAGACTACACCACACCATTTTATTTGGATGTTTCTGTAACAAAACTGGCAGTAAATGGAGTTTTGTTTCAGAAAAAAGGGGGAGAGAGGAGAGTGCTGATGTACATTTTAGTAATGATGGATAACATGGAAAAACGCCACCCACAATACACACAACATGCAGCAGGGTTGGCAAAATTAATTCAAAAAACAGCTCACTTAGTGATGGGACACCCTCTGAATGTTTTAACAACTCACAGTGTGGTGGCATATGTGAACTCTCAAAGTTTCACCATGACAGCTCTGAGACAACACAGGCTCAGCAAAATCTTGGAGGCACCAACATAACCTACACTCACGAGGGAATAAACATGGCGGATGGAATAACACAGGAGGAACCACATCAATGTGAAGAGCTGGTTAGCAGGACAGAAAAGGTAAGATCAGATTTAGAAGCCAGCCCCCTTAAGGGACCTCAGGTGAGACAGTTGTTCACAGATGCTTGTTGTTTTAGGCATGATGCAGAAGGACTTAAGACAGCAAATCTGTGGTAAAGTGTTTGATAAATCATGATATCCCTAGACACGGTTTTCCAGCCAAAATAAGATCAGACAATGGCACCCACTTCAAAAACGAGGAGCTCAGAGAAGTGGAGAAATTTTTGGGACTTAAACATTCCTTTGGGACAGTGTACCATCCACAGTCCCAGGGAAAGGTGGAAAGAATGAATCAGACCCTCAAAATGAATTGGGTCACAGCCTTGCCGTTAGCCTTGATGTCTGTAAGAGGCTCCGTGAATCAGAGGCATGGTCTGACTCCACATGAACTGCAGACAGGGAGAACATTTCCAGGTCCCCAAACCAGGCTACCTTTTCTAAATGAATGTGAACAGTCTATGTCTCATCGTGATTATTACAGATCTCCACAGTCTTGTTGCAGCGTTCTCCAAACAGGTCCCAGCAGAACCAGAGACCAGAAACGGCAACACCACTTCGGAAGCTCAGTGGGTCCTGCTGAAGGTGATCAAAAGGAAGTGGTCAGAACCCAGGTGGACCGGTCCATTCCAGGTCACAGAAATAATCTCACATGCGGTGAGACTCAAGGGTAAAGGCGACACCTGGTACCACTGGAGTCAGTGTACAGCAACAGACGCTCCGCAGAGATCCCTCGCGGAGGTCCAGGAAAACTTAAGAGAAAATACCGGGAAGGAAGATCAAATTTCTCACCCCACTGAAGGGGCAGAATAATCCCCGGGTGTGAGAACGCAAGGCTCCATGCCAGTCTACACCTGGGAGCTGAAGAGGAGAAAACACAATCAGGAGAAGAGGCGGCAGTGATTGAGTTTCCCTCTCACTGAAAGTGGGAGTTAGAGTTTTCCCTCCCACTTGTAAAATACTGAAAAAAAACTGAACTAAAACATTTGTATCTATTCATTTATTTTTTTACAGGTATCAAAGATTATATTACTCACAAGTATTACCACGAATAATCATGGGGAGCCAAAGGGTAGGACCAAAACCCTCTAAGGGTTGGGTCATGGGATGTTTGTGTGTCATATCTTTTTGCATTATTACAGTGATTTTGGGTTTGTTTTGTGAACTTCCATTCCAGACATGCTCTGACAGCCGCCAAACTGAGCAAATGTTTAAACCCGCAACCAATAAGGGAAGGCTTCTCAGAATCCCATCATGATGCCACTGTTAGAGGTAGACGGTGATGACGAGGAGCAGGAAGGCATGCTGAAGATTTAAAGTTGCTTCCAATATAATCTGTGGGCATTTTAGGGTGAAGTCTTAATTGAGACTTCAAAAGGGGGAAATGTGGGAAAATATTTAAAATACTTAATAGGGTCTGCATTGCTAAGCTCAAGTTAGGTTTAATAATGTGTGAAATGAAATGTTACTGTGTAACTTAGTGGATTGCTCAAAACAGGTGTGTGTGTGTGTGTGTGTGTGTGTGTCTGACTTGGGTGAAGATATTTCTGTACATGTCTGAAAATAACAGCCAAAAGTAGAATAGCAGGAATGTTGTGAGGGTCGAACAGACAGCTGAATGCCAGGTGTAAGAGTTCAACCAGACACTCAGCTAAAAATATATGTTTTGTCTTTGTAATTGTACATGCCTTGCTTTTGAATAAAAACCCTGTCTTTGGGGAGGAAAAGTCAGAAGTGTTCTGGTGACTTAGCTGGAACACCTCTCCTCCGGCCGGGGCAAAAGAAACTGTGCAGACTCTGTGTTATTTAGCTTTACCCAAACAAACGAGCAATCAGGAGTTTCTGGGGAACAACTCCAACAGAACCAAAAGAAAAAACATGCCATTGTGTATTTAAAACCACATCACACTTTCTATAACAACAACAGAGAAAAGCTTGTTAGTTATTATTTCATAATACAATGAGCCAAAGTATACCTTCTGCCTTGGTTTTAATTATTATTAAATATGCATTTGCCTGACACCATTTTGTCTTCGTTTATTCATTAGATTTTTTTTTTTCAAAATTACATGAATGACAATAGTCATTGTGACATAAGGAAGGTCACAAACTAAGTGTTTGTCCCGTAAGTAAATAATTGAAGGGGTTCTTTTTGTTGGTACCAGCATGTGCTAGTGTATATGTATAGCTTTATGGCTTGTGGTTGCATGTCTTTTGCAGTGACAAGATCTGAGTGTAACTCTTTGACATTGTAGCCTGGATATATATATATATATATATATATATATATATATATATATATTTTTTTTTTTTTTTTTTTTTTTTTTTAATTTATTTTATATTTTTTTTAACCACAATCTGAGTGAACACCTGGCACACAGGCATAACATAGGGTGCAACTGGTCTTAACCCTTCCTCCTCTCACCCCACCAACTAATCTACTCACAAAACTATGTTCAGCCAAATGAGCTTACAGTCAATGTCTACCCCCATAGAGTACCCCTTATGTATAGCAGTCTGCAGAGACACAAATTGATGCATCTTGTTCTTTTGCTTCTCCTATTGATACAAAAAAAAAAAATCACTGATATAGGAACAACAAAAAAATACAACAAACTGGAACAAAACGACAAGCAACACATAAATATTTGATGCAACTCGTCTGATCTTATTTTCTTTTCATGACAGGAAAGATATGCAGCAAATGGTGCCAGGGGAAATCTACAAAAGCTTAAGCTTATCCCCTGTAAACGCATTATTTTGTGGAGATATTGTGAAGTTATTCCAAATGTTAGGCTGCCTGGGCTCCTAACATCAACCCCTTTCCCCAGTGCTGGTTACTTAATACATTATGGACTTCAATACATTGGAGACAGATGATCTCTAAATAAATATTCTGTCCCACTTTGCCTGCTGAGATGGTTGTAATGCAATAAGCCTGTGAAAGCCTAAGGCGTGCCAACTGAGCGCTGATTCTAACACTGCTTTCCTTCTGTGTTACCAAAGTGGCCACCATGGACAAAAAGGTCACAACCTTTGGCAATGGATTGACTAAATCCTATTGAGAAATTTGATAATTTTGTTACACTTTCAACTTTGATGGCAGTAAATTTTTATACTGCTCTGATAATCCTTTAAAACCTTGAAATTTTCAATATAACATTTTAGAAGATAACTATGTCTCTTGGGACAGCAATGGCAGTTGTAATTCCCTGAACACAGCGTTTTCTAAGATTAAAAAAAAAAATCAAAAAATTAATTAGATTGCCAAAACTGTCATGAACTTTATAGGAAGTGGAAAGTGCCATGAGGCTGTCAGTTTTGGTTTTAGTTAAAGATCCTAACAAAAATGACACTCGCCAGGCCCATTATTAGGTACAGCTGTTCAGTTGCTTGGTAACACAAATAGTAAATCAGCCATGGCAGCAACTCAATGCAATTTGGCATCTAGAAATGGCAACAGTGACTTGCTAAAGTTCAAACTGAGCATCAGAATGGGGAAGGAGGAGGATTTACGTGACACCGAGCGTGGCATGGTTGTTGATACTAGGTCTGGTTTACATATTTCAGAAGCTGCTGATCTATTGGGATTGCATACACAATCATGTCAGGATTACATAGAATGGTCTGAAAAAGAGAAAATAAGAAGCCTGCTGCAGTTATGTGTATTAAAATGCCTTGCTGAGGTCCAAGGTCTGACATTCATTACAACCAAGATATGGGGAATGCCATCTCTGAAAGCACAACATGTTGAACCTTGAAACAGATGGGCTACAACAGCAGAAGACCACTTCTGTCAGACAAGAGCAGAAAACTGAGACTACAATTTGCACAGGCTCTAAAACTAGACAACAGCAGATTGCAAATGCCTTGCCTTGTCCAATAAGTTTTTTTGAAGCACTTCAACAGAAGGTAGAGTCAGAGTTTAGCATTAACAACATGCCTTTTAACAACTCTTCAACACTTGGTAGAAAGGTGTGGGAGATATTTTCTTGGAACACTTGGTACCCTTGCCCTGCGATGGACTGGCGACCTGTCCAGGGTGTACCCTGCCTCCCGTCCATAGACTGCTGGAGATAGGCACCAGATTCCCCACGACCCAATATGGAAGAAACAGTAGAAAATGACTGACTGACTGACTTTGGTACCCTAATTACCAGCTCAGCATTGTATACCCTAAGTACAAAACCATATTAAATATTGTTAATGTCCATTGACCATGTCCCTTGATGACCACAGTGTTCCTATCTTCTCATGGCTACTTCCAGCAGAATGAAGCACGATGTCACAAAGCTAAAACTATCTCCAACCCATTTACCGAAAATGTCAGTGAGTTTACTAAACTGCAGAAAACAACAATAGTCACCAGAAACCAATCCAATAGAGACCCTTTGGGATGTGGTGGAATTGGAGATTCATATCATGGATGTGCAGCCAACAAATCTACAGCAGCAGCGTTTTTCTATTACAGAATGTTAATTGAGACAAACATCTCTGAGGAATGTTTCTAACACCTTGATGAATCTATGCCATAAATAATTACAGTAGTTCTGAAGGCAAAAGAGGGCCTGCCTAATAAAGTGGCTTTTAGGTGTATTCTCAGCTAACATCATTGCAGTTTCTATATCCTTTCTGTCAGGGATCCTTCAGTTATTTCTGGCTCTTTGATGTGTCATGTGGCTGATTTGTCCTTTTCCTCCCTGCAGTTTTCACACTATGATTCAGCCAGTGAGCCAAGGTGTTGACACTGGCCTCAACAGCAAACGAAAGTATGAGATGGGAAAGTGTTGGAAGGCTTTAGATCTAACAACAGCTGTTAGAGATTCTTTTTTTTTTTGTGCTAAGTGCTCACTTACACCCTATGGAAGTAAGAGCTGATGACAATCAACGCTAGTGGTGAGGTGTGTTGACTCTTGTACAACATCTGATGCTGCCGTCTGACATGTTTTGTCACACGTGGAATCACTGCTCCTCAGTCTACCACCTGGCGGTTAGCGAGTGTTCTGAATAAATAGCAAAAACAGATGGGAACTTTGAGGGTGGCGTGCAGACATAGTTGTAGACTGCAGAGTCATCTAACATTATTATCTGATCCACCCAAAGGGTGACAAGAGTCAATGTGACACAGGTTCTGCACTCTGATTACTCATGTCTTCTTTTCATTGCAAGTATCTTTTGCATTGACATGGATCAATGCTGTACCCACTTGTAATGTTTGACAATTGTTTTGTAAAGTTCATTAGTTTTTAGTTCAGAGATAAAAAATAATAATAAATTGGCTGAAGTGAATAAACTTCACCCAAAACAACATACAAGCTATGTAGATATTTGAAGTGATAGCAGTTTTGAAAACAAAACTCAGTGCCATTTTTTTGCTTAAATAAAATCAGAAATTATTGAAATTATTGAAATTTGCAGCACATTAAAAACTAATAAATTGTCACTAATAAAACGTCAAACCTAAGAATCCAGCATTACAGAAAAAGTCAGTTCATTGAACATAAAATTTAAACTTATTTAACTGAGGCAGAGTATTAAGACTTCATAAAAATAAAAAAAATGTTAGCTTTTACAGCAAGCCAGATTTTGCAAGCCAGCAGGACAACTTTTTGGTAGTTTCTAAAGTTTCCTAGAGGAAGCTAAAATATTTAATTCTTATTGTAGATAAAGGAAAAAAGTATCTTTTCTGTTTAGCCAATGTGCGTACTATCATTCAAGATTGTATTCTTTATGATATTACCAAAAACCGCAGCACAAACTGAGGCATAAGCAAATAAAGTTATTCTTTGAGATCCTTAAAACTTTATATTTGTCAGATTAACTAACAATGATCCGGTTGTTTGCACTGTTGTCTTGCATCAAGAAGATCATGGATTGGGATTATTCCATATGCTCTTTGCATGTTCTTCCCATGCAAATGTGGTTTCCAGACTCCTACCACAGTTCAAAATATGCATTTCAGGCTAACTTTCCACTCTAAATTTCTAGCACTCTGATGTCCCTGCAAGGATAGGCCAGTGTTTTTAGATTATCAAGTGACATTATGCTTTGGTTTGTGTATTTTCTTTGTAAACACCTTGCAAAAGGGATAAATCTTGGACACTGTCAGGATCTGAACTGCTGAGCATGCCGATAACCAGCTTCCTCACTAGGTGTCGCAGAAGCCCTGGAGATCTGGAGGCTGACAGGTGCAGCCTATCTGGTCATCAGCCACGGTGCAATGAAAGGGAGGATATCCAGCATATCAGCGGCTGACTGTTTTGCCCCAGTGGTACTACAACCGGCTCTCCTTGAATCTTGCACTTTAAGTGTTTTCCGTGTTAAGCTCCTTGTTAATCCTCTAACTCTCCCACGTAGGTGCTGCCCTATGCCTCACTAGCTTTGTTGAGGAGAACCCCTGGAATCCCACGGACCGTGAACTTCACTGGACATCTTACCTGGCTGGCAGTCCTACCGCTCCAGTCGCGAACCCTGTCCACCCTCCCACGAAGGATTATTTTCAGGCTTCCGCAAGCCTGACGAGTGGCAGTGCCGTCGGGAGGCCCACCAGAGTTTTTACTGTGGCTCTCCCGACCATTTTGTATGAGCCTGCCCTGCCCGGCCAAAAGAAGGGGGCCACCGGTGGGCCAGGACATAGATCTTAAGGCCCCTAGGTTTACTTTACCTGCCACATTAATATTAAATCAGAATTCGGTGCCTTTAACGGCCCTGTTGTACTCAAGTTGTGAATTAAACCTGATAGATCAAGCCTTAGTAACCCAGCTTTGCTTAGAGACGGAGCAGCTGCTCACGCCACGCCTGGTCCTGGCCCTGGACGGACAGGCCCTACACAAAATCACTCACTGCACAAAACCATTAGAATTAGTGTTGTATGGAAACCATAGAGAACTCATTTCCTTACATGTTTGTCCGGTCTCACAACGTGCTCTGGTCCTGGGGTTCCCCTGGTTGCGGGACCACAACCCCCACCTAAATTGGGCTGAACTCAGGGTAGACACCTGGCCCACCCGTTATCTGTCGAGTTGTCTGAAATCTGCTGTTTCCCCTAGAACTCACCCTGAGAAAACTGAAGGGATCGAACCAGCGGATTTAGCCCTGGTTACTCCCGAATATCACAATCTTTGACAGGTATTTAGTAAAGCTAGTGCATTATCATTACATGGCCACCGCCCTTACGACTGTGCTATTGAGCTCTTGCCCGGGGCCCCATTGCCCGCTAGCTGATTATTCAGACTCTCCCAGCGCGAGCGATTGGTCATGGAAAGATACATAGCTGACTCCCTAGCTGCTGGAATTATCCGCCCCTCATCTTCACCACTGGGGGCAGGGTTTTTCTTTGTAGGTAAAAAGGACGGTAGTCTCCAATAGTGTATTGATTGTAGAGCCCTGAATTCCATTACTATAAAAAACAAATATCCATTACCATTACTCTCCTCGGCTTTCAAACTTGTTCAGGATTCCACCATCTTTACCAAGTTAGATCTTAGAAACGCCTACCACCTCGTACATATCCGCCAGGGAGATGAGTGGAAGATCGCCTTCAAGACGCCTTTCGGACACTTTGAGTACTTAGTAATGCCATTTGGCTTATGCAATGCCCCAACGGTTTTCCAGGCCCTGGTGAATGACGTTTTAAGAGACTATTTAAACATCTTTGTTTTTGTTTATTTGGACGATATTTTAATTTACTCCAGGAACCAGGCCGACCATCAACTCTTCATGAAGGCTGAGAAATTTGATTTCCATCAAGCGTCCATCAGCTTCTTGGGCCTGATTCTTGAGGGTGGATAGGTTCGCGCAGACCCGGGGAAGATCAGAGCTGTTTTGGACTGGCCTAACCTGACTCAAGGAGACAACTGCAGCGATTCCTCGCCATCGCCAACTTCTATAGACGCTTTGTATGGAACTACAGTTAGGTGGCCAGACCATTAACTGCACTCACGTCATCTAAGATACCGTATCTCTGGAGCACTGAAGCTGACACAGCCTTCTCCAAACTTAAGAGCCGGTTCTCCCAGGCTCCCATATTCATCCACCCGGACACCAGCAAGCAGTTCATTATAGAGGTAGACGCCTCGGACACGAGAGCAGGAGCGGTGCTCTCCCAGTGCTCGGACCTTGATGGGAAGCTCCACCCCTGTGCCTTTTTCTCCCATCGCCTGTCTACGGCTGAACAGAACTATGACGTGGGCGACAGAGAACTGCTGGCTATCAAGCTAGCCCTGGAGGAGTGGCGCCACTGGCAGGAGGGTGCCGAACATCCCGTGCTGGTATGGACAGACCACAAAAATGTATCTTACATCCAATCTGCCAAACGCCTTAACTCACGACAGTCACATTGGTCGTTGTTTTTCTCCCATTTTAATTTGTCCATTTCTTTTAGGCCTGGATCTAAGAATACCACACCTGACGCGCTCTCGCGTCAGTTCGGCCATGATGATTCGGAGAGAGAGATAGTACCTATTCTACCCCTCTGCTGTACGGTCGGTGCTTTAACCTGGGAGATGGAGGAGAGTGTGCGGCGAGCTCTTTCTGATTACCCGGGGCCAGGTAACGGACCGGCAGGCCGCCTCTATGTTCCCACTGCCATGCAATCCCGACTGATTGGCTGGTTTCACTTGGCCAGATTCGCCACCCATCCCGGGGCCTGCCGAACTATAGCCTCGATCACAAGGAGGTACTGGTGGGCCACCTTGCTCCGAGACGTGAGGGACTACATTAGTGCTTGTGTGCCCTGCGCCAGAAATAAGACCTCCAACCGACCTTCAGCTGGCTTGTTGCAACCCCTCAGTACTCCTTCATGGCTCTGGTCCCATATTGCCATTGACTTCGTGACGGGCCTACCATCCCGTGGCATGACCGCCGTCCTTACCATTATAGATCACTTCTCGAAGGCCTGTCACCTTATTCCGCTACACAAGCTGCCCTCTGCCCTACAAACAGTGAAACTGCTGGTGAAGCACATGTTTCGGGTGCACGGGATTCCTCAGGAGATCTTATCTGACCGTGGTCCCCAGTTCACCGCCCTGGTTTGAAAAGATTTCTGCGCCGCCCTGGGGGCGAAGGTGTCGCTGACCCCCGGATACCATCCCCAGTCTAATAGTCAGGTGGAACGTTTGAATCAGGAACTGGAGTCAGCCTTGAGATCCGTAACGTCATCAGACCCCACCGAGTGGAGTACCTTCCTACCGTGGGTGGAGTACTCCCACAACTCCCACATCTCGGCTGCAAAGGCTGCACCCCTTTTGAAGCCTCTTTGGGGTACCAGCTGCCCTTGTTTCCTGCCGATGACACAGAGGCAACCGTGGCATCAGTCCAGCACCACAGATTCAGGCGCATGTGGTTCTACACCGCCAGGCTGCTCCAGAGGTCCGCCACCCTCAATAAGCGCTACGCTGACCGGCGACGTGTGCTGGCTCCGACCTACCACCCGGGTCAGGAGGCTTGGCTCTCCGCACGTGACGTTCCACTCAAATCCATGTCAAGGAAACTATCTCCCAGGTTTATTGGTCCATATGTCATCCACTCTGTAATCAGTCCTTCCACTGTCCGTCTCCACCTGCTGTCCAGTTTTTGTATCCACCCCGTTTTTCATGTCTCACTAATTAAACCTGTCTATGCCAGTATGCTCTGCCCTCCGGCCGAGCCCCCTCTGCCCACCCGGGACTTCCAGGGCCACCCCGCTTATTCGGTACGCCGGATTCTGGCCTCCCCTTCGACAAGGTCGTGGGTGGCAGTACCTCGTCGACTGGGAGGGGTACGGTCCGGAGGAATGGTCCTGGGTGCCCCGCTCCTCCGTGCTGGACACTACCCTGGTTCAGGACTTCCTGTCCTCCCCACGGACCGTGAACTTCACTGGACATCTTACCTGGCTGGCAGTCCTAACGGGTCAGTGTACCGCTCCAGTCGTGAACCCTGTCCACCCTCCCCCAAAGGATTATCTCCAGGCTTCCGCAAGGACTGTCCTCCAGATCAGCTCTCAGTCCGGACACGCCCTCTCCCTGGCGGATACCCGTCTTGTTATCAGTAAGCTTACCTGCATCTAGTGCATTAGTTCTGATTTACTTATTACTTACCCTTATCCCTCCTCAGCAGCCCAGCCCTGGTTACATGGTTGCCGGACCTCGTTCCTGTGTTTAAATAAAATAGATTAAAACGTTCTCTGTTCCTGAGTGTTCTCTGCATGTGGGTCAAGTTGGCGGTCAAAACTATGACAGATACTGATGTCAGGATCTGCCATTTTGGACTTTGTTTGGGTTTTGTGTTTGTTTTTGATTGAGCAGTTTATTTAGGTTCATTTACTCCTGCGTTGTATTTAGTTTTGTTAGTTTATTTCCTCCTGGCTTTAGATCCTTTTTGTCATTATTTACCCAGTTGCTTGTTTCCCTTAAGATTAGTTGTTCTTTCCCAGCCTTGCTCTTTAGTATAGTTCCTCATTTCCCTGCTTTGTCTAGTTAGTGTTCCTTCCAGATTTAGTTTTGTGTTTTATGTTAGGGTTTATATTTATATAGGTTTCCTTAGGTCTGTTTTCCATTAGTTTAGCTTTTCCCCATGCCCCTGTTTAGTTCTTCCTATAATAACTATGTATGTTACCTTATGTTTAGGTTTCTTTTCCCTAGAGTTGTCTCTAGTTTAGTTTAGTTTTCCCCCTCCTGTCTTTGCGCTGTGTCTCTCGCCCCCGTTTCCATAGTAACATATTCCCTCAGTTTCCCACAGCCTGGTCCACACCTGTTACATGTTTCCTCTGATTACCTGCCTCCCTGTCTCATTGGTCCATACTCCACTTCCCTCAGTTTATAACCTCTCTAGTTTTCATTGTTTCCCGCTGGTTCCTCACGTTAACAACCCTAGTCGTCTTCCCAAGTTTCTCCAAGAAGTTTACTTTCTGTTCGCCTCCTGAACTTGTGCTCTCGGATTACCAATCTGTAAATCTACCTTCAGTTTCATTATTAAAAACTTAATCTACTCACCATGCGGCCTCCTCGCCATGTTCTGCATCCCAGTCCTGCCTCCAATCCCTCAATCTTGACAACTGAAACTTTGAATGTTACTGTATTGCTGTGGTAAAATCTCTCCTGCTTGGAAAGCTTGGATAGCATTTACTGCACAATGTAGCAATTAGCAAATACATCTAGGGAAATATTTAGCAATTGTCCATGGCTGCTGAAAGACACAGGAAATGACCCATTAGCACTATATTCACTGAGGTTTATTTTCACACTGATATCCAGGTTAAGGGTATCAAGGTAATTTGTGCACAGCAGAGAAGGGCCTTAATTAGTGCTCATCCATATATTGTGTTCTTTGAGAAGCAAAATTAGATTTAGCTTTGCATGCTAGAACAAATTTAATAAAGCATGACTCAATATGCCGTTGTGTTTGCCGTGATGGCGTTTTAGTATTTACCTTATTAAAACTGAATGTCGTGTTTAAGCAAATGTTCCTGTGCATAATAGAGGTTGGGAGTGATGAAGTGGGCACTGCTGTACTAAGCAGGAGGAGTGTTAGAGGTCTTGGTCACCCTGTGTTTTTAATGGTAAAAGGATGATGTTGCCCATTCCAGCAAAAATTTATGAAATGTCTTGTTAGCAGATTTTAGGTCAAGAAAGAACATAATAAAAAAAAGTATTTTCATTTTTTATCTCTCTCTGCGTCTCCTTCTACATGACTGTCTTCATGATTCTTTCCACTTTTCCAAATTACTCTTCTTTACTTTCTGTTCTTTTAATAAGTGAGGTTTAGATGGAGCCAACTCTAAAAGCAATAATTGGATACTTGAATTCTTTATGGGGACAACATTCCCTTCTGACTCATTGCATCCCTGCATTATCACCACCTGATTCTGACAGCCATTACATCACATTTTTTTCTTCAGTTTCTGCAGTGTTAATTGCATCAAAGCTGTTGTCATCTCAAATTGTTTCATTAGTTGTTCTGTCAATATACATTTGGAATCCATAATATGTAATTAGCTGAAGCTTGCAAAGACATGCCAGACATGTATCGTGTTTTTGGCACAATATATCAAACTGTGCCAGTTAATTCAATTTCACTAGGTGGTCCCGGTTATCCACTGCTCCATACTCAACACCAATGTAAGACCCTACACCACTCGTGGCCCCCACAGATTGAAACCTTTTCTGGATTGTGCATGATGTTATTTCCATTTACCCTGCAAAAAAGCCCTTACCAAGTTTTTCTTTCTGTTTGTGACCGCACATAGGTTGAACATTATATAATTTAATGACTTATCAATATAGTTTGTTTAAGGTTAGTGTTGGGAGAAGGGGTTAGGGTCTAGGACGTGAATGCAAAGATTTTATGAACCACAAAAAAGAACTGAGAACATCGGGACATGAGAAAAACAATTGCAGCTAAATACTTCTCTGTGGTCCAGCTACACAAAAACATTCATGGTAACACTTGAAAAAAAATGTCCTGATGAAATCCATCTTTCCTACATTTCAACCATTTTGTTGTTTGGGATCACAGCAGGACAGTATATGAATAACTGGCCTGCATCTGTTTTCTTAGGGATTGAAAAGCCACTTGTACCATTACTGAGATTACAGTCTTATCTGACTGTGTACTATTTTGGAATAGCTCAGACAGGCTATCTGAGGCCGACAGCAGTTCCTCCATCACATCTTATATTCTTAATATCTACCTTTCAATTCACTACCTGTCCCACCACTGTTAACCTCTACCAACTTCCTGAATTGCTTAATCTTTCATCACCTTGTTGTTGCGCCAATCAGCTCTGAAGCTGATTGGCGCAAATTTATTGCTACAAATCATGGGTGATGAATCTATTAACCTGTCATTTTAATCTGCAGAATGAGACAAAACAAATTTACAGTTCAAGTAGAATCCAAACTCAATTTAGCAAGGTTGATCTGCAATTCATAGTTTTCAGCTTTAAACATGGTGTTGCCTTCTCTTTGTACTCTTTCAAGAGAGAATACATTTCTTTCATTAACAATTCGTAGGCAGAGATGTTACTTGAATTACATTTTGACCAATGGTGTGACTCCACAGCTGAAAACGACCCTGCAAATCCCTCACTGACCCAGTTTCCTGTGTCAGCATGCTGGTTTCAGTCCTCCAGTGCAGCATATTTTGCATCTTTCTCATTGCATCTTTTCTTTTAAGAAAAGATGCAATGAGAAGAAAACAAATGTATAGCTTTAGGAAACTTTGCAAAACATTGGGCCCACACTTGATTTGCTTTGCATTGTTGCAAAGATGATTCACCACTTAATTCTCACTTTTCAGAAGAAAACATGCTTTAATCACACAAGGAGGATAAACTACAGCTGCTGTCAGAAATGCTGTGACCTAAATGTTCATGGGAGGTGGTTCATTTTGACTTTATGGTCAGCCTAACATGATTTTTTTTAGAGAGCTCCTTTTATTATTTACTTTTACAAAGCTTTTCTCTGTGGATGGTGCAAGTGTGAAATTTTATCTTGCAACTTAAGATTGTGGTATTCGGCTTTCATACTTTATTACATAACAACCACAACATTTATTTGTTCCTGTTATCAGGAATGTATTTGATAGATCAACACAAAGCAGTGCATAGCAATTCAAAAAGCTTTCTTATTTAACACCTGAAAATACATCATATCAACACTGTAAACAAGGCATGATCATCAAAGTAAGCTGGGAAAGGAGAGCATTAATTGGATAAGCAGCCAAAAGGTCCATGGTAACTTTACAGGAGCTACAGAGATCTATAGCTTAGCTTAAATGATTTGTTGACAGGACGACTAATAGTTGCGTACACCATAAATCTGGTCCTTATGGAAGACTGGTAAGAATTCAGCCATGGATGTAAGAAAGCCATAGGAAGATCTCTTTGGGGCACAGTACGATGCTTGGCTGTTGGGTACTTGACCCATGTGCAGAGGCCTCAGTCCTTGGTGCGGCTGTCCTGGATTCGAGTCCCGACCCCAGAGGCCTGTGCTGCATGTCTTCCCAATGTCCCCACCCCGCTTCCTGTCTGCCTACTTTCAAAAAAATGACACCAGGGCCACAAAAAAAACAATTTCTCTTTGCAGCTTGTCTCTCATTATGTAGTGAACATAGCAACCATGTGAAATAAGTCGCTGTGGTTTGATTTGACCAGAATGTAACTTTTTGCCTATATCAAAAATGTTATGCGCAGTGCAAAACTAACACTGCACATTACTATCAACTCACCATTCCCCACTGTGCAAAATAGCAGGGAAAGCTAGGCTGATTAGAGTTAATTAAAAGATAAGTGAGGGTGTGAAAACAATGTCGTTTACACTTTTTTCTTTACAATCATGCACTACTTTGTGACAATCTGTCATTTAAAAGCTCATTAAAAACTGTGACATTTCTACTTTTCAGATATGGAAAACAGCATTTGGACAAAAGGTTTCAGGTAACTGTTGTAGTTTGTCTCTCTGTAATATTTTTGGTTTTATTTGATCTGTGCTTGGCTTTGTTAAATTACTTTTGGTTGTACCTTCTTGGCATTTAATTTGTTCTATTTTATTTTCATACTTTTGCTTTTTTCTGTTTGCACTCACCTGACCTATGATATTGCATTCTCCATCTAGATTCCACACCAGCACTGTGCGTATTTCATTTCTTCTCAAACGCTGGAGTTTAAGACTCTATTTTGATCCTTGCCACAATTGCTATATTTAACTGATAATAAAAGGACTTAAGACCAATGATAGGGAATGAATTGTTTTTCTTGTTTGAATTTCCACTGATGTAATTTTTAGTGCATTATATTTGGGTTTATGTTTTTTTCTTCTGCTTAATCCTCGTCGAAAGCATTGTAAATTTGTTTTTAAACCACTTGCCAAACCTGTATCTGCATTGTTGTCCAGTCTAAACAGTGAATATGTTTTGAATTTCATTCATGATAACATATCATAAAGACCGTTCATGAGACTTAAGTCCAAAACTTCGTGTTTAAGTCAAGTCTCATGTTTTTATTGAAGGAGTTCAATTCAGACTAGATTATTTGTTTGTGCAACTAAGCTGCAATTCGGGTCCGTCCCCGTCTCTGGTGAACACAGTCCCATTTAGCAACTTTAACAGTTTCTAGTTAGGAAAAGTGTGATGTCTGAACAGATGTGTCATGTCAAATTAATAAAGTGTGAACATACATAAGACTTTGTGCTCAGACTGCTAGAAAACTGCTTTTTACCGATGACAGAAATGAGTTTAACAAATACTACTCTGAGTAGCTGTTAGATAGACTCCTTGGTGAAAATATTTTCTTAATTCTCCAATCTGAGATTGCTTAGCACACTTTCTGTTGTAGATGTTGTACAAGGTTCGATATTAGTTTTCTTTTTTTTTTTTTTATGTAAGGTACTCATGTATACATACCTACTCCAAACCACCCAGCTTTAAAAAGCTGGGTAATTATTCAAAGCCTGGCAATCTGGTGTCGTAATGTCACATTAATCTTATCTTATTAAATAAATGTTTAGGCTTTCAATATTACTTCCTGTGTTGGTAGTTTTTTTTGTTTTTTTTTTCGTGTCCTGTCCGGCAGAGTAACACTAAGAATTGTTCCCAAGAAGAAGCCCAACAGATTTACTTTCACAAGTGGAGCATTACGGCTAACGCTTTCATGCTCTGCTAGATATTTATAAAATAAACTTTATTAGAAACTGGTTTGGTATTATTTCAATTGTTACAGACACAGAGGCGGAAACTAATATAGAACATTTGTGTATCCGTTAACACCTGAATCTAAACACCTGTGGGTGTGAGTGTGAGTATGCTTGTGTATACAAGGTTTCTCCATAAAAGCATGCAATAGCGAGTGCCAGGAGCCATAGATCTCCCCCCCTGGACCTGAGACAGACATGGAGAAGCACACCCCAGAGCACAGGAACCCCAGGAGAACCATCGCTGGGACTACTGCAATCCCCCCAGAGAAGAGCAGGGGAGAGTCCCAGGGAAACCACCCAGCAGCCACAGTGCAGAAGCCCCAGGGAGCTGCAGTGACAAGTCCACAGGCCGTTTACGCCAGAGTCGATCCAGCCATGGGCCCGGAGGCCTGAGACCCCGGGACACATCACCCCCCATACAGAAGCTTGACAGAGCACAGGGGCCCAGGCCCCGGCAAGCAACTACCGGGAGTGAGCCGGCACAACCCAAAGCACCCTGCCCTTGACACTGAGAACCAGGCAGAGATACCAGCTACCCGCAGGTAGTGTGGTGGGGGGGAACTGATCCAGGAGAGGGGAGCAGCCCCAGACCTAACCTGACACAAAAAACAGGCACGCAGAGTCACAATCACACATTCCCACCCTCATGCATACACATAAAAAAACTCACACCCACGCACCCAAAATAAAGACAAATAATAATGGACGTCATACACTCACTCACATTCCCCATACATACTCTATACTCCCAGGTCCGGGTGCCGATACCCCATAGGGACAACCAGCCCCCGGACCCAGGAGGTGGTGCCAACCAGTTCCTGTGATGGAGCTGTTCTATTTTCTATACTCCAGCTCGGTCACAGGAAGTTAGTGCCTATCCCCAACAGGGGCACAGGGAAAAGGAGGAGACTGATATAACATACTGTGGACAGTACACAGTACTCTTATTAAAAATATCTAGTTTGATTGAAGATTAAGCATTTCCATGTCAGATTTTTAATGATGTTGCTGACATTTCTATGTCCTTCTTTTACTAAAGCAGTTTGCAATGACCTATTTACTTTAACCTTTTTCTCTTTTTCCTGCTTAGCTGAGCTCTCACAGTCCCCAGGAGAGAAAGGAGAGGGAGTCTGCGTACTCTGTGTGATGATCGGTGAGTCTTAGCAAGATCTCGACAGCCAATCATCTGTCTTCTATTGGCATCCCGCTTGGCTTTACATTTCAGGATGGTGCAATTCCTTATATTCCTGCCCGGAAAGCTTTTTTTCATTTTTTGAACAGACTGGAGGTTTTTCTTTGCCCTGACATTGTACTCGAACTCTTGACAGATCTCTACTCTATTTATTTGCTGGGAAATTTGCAGAGCTTTGTTTCCAGATGTCTATGCATGCTCGAGTGTATATATAAAAAGCTCAGCTCCATAAATCAGGATAGATTAGTTACACAAGAGGCATTTCTTGTACTTTCATATTCTCTCCTTCAGCAGTGCAAAGAAGAAAGTTTCCCTATTAAAAATGTTCCCAAACCCAGCTCAGTTAAAGTGGAGAAAATACATTAAGGAAGCTAATGTGATTTTAGGCTGAGCAGATTAGAAATGTCTTTCATGGTCACATTCCAATATTAGTCCAGAGCTAAGCCTCAGTATGTGTTTCTTTTGTGCTTAACCTCATAATGTCAAGAGACCCATAGTCACTTTTGGCATGAATATTCTCTTTGAGCAAAGTTAGCTGTTCCACTCATCTAAATCTGCACAGAAAAGGAAGGAATTGGGGAATAGCATGGGGCATGCAGGAGAACGAGTGTGAAAATGGACATTCTAATAGATATTTATTGCCTGCAACTTGTCAACACTCCTCAAATGACGAGTAATTTTCGACGTGGCAGGACCAGAGCAAACAAACACAGTGGAGTCGATGGCCTTACTGATGATCTCTTCGAACGGACTGAGAGTCGCAACTGTCAGCGAGAGCCAAAGCCCCAGTGTAAACATGAGCAGTGACTGATCCACTTTCAATTTAAATGACCTCCATGCCGCCACTGAGTCTCACCGATGGAATTCAGAAGCCTCAATCAAGCTGAACTCTTTCCCTAACTTAATCCAAAGGGGATTAGGGACCAAATCAATTAGAAGCTGAGGCTAAGAAGCAGAAGTCTCAAGCTATCTCTACCTCTCTCTCACTTACTCCCCTCCTCTCTTCATGCAGCTAACGACAACAAGTTCTTAATGGCATTATACTGAGTAGGCAGGGTCAAAGGTTTGTAATTATTTCTAAGTATAATTAATTAATTGAGTAACTGGAACAATTTACATTTTTTTAAAGGAGCACATTTCAGTAAGAACCAATGATACCGTTCCTTATAAATGCACTTTAAGTACTTTTAAACCTTTCTATCTCGTTACAACAAAATCCTTAATATCTTTCCCTGAGAATTTAGGTTGCAGGCCAACACAAAATTGTGAATTAAAACTAAAAAGATAAATGGCTCAAAAAATAGTTATTCAATGAAATGCAGAAAAGTGTATATTTGATTCTGTTACTCTGATGGCAAGAAATAAATCAAGTGTTTTTAGAAATCACCTAATTAGTACAGTGAAACCACCTGTGTGTGGTTTATTCTCAATATAAATCCAGCTGTTCTTCAAAGGCCTAAGAGGTTTGTTAAGGATAATTGATAAACAGCGTCTTGAAGATCAAGCAACACAGCAGGCAGTTCATGTATGTAAGGCATGGCAAAGTTAGGTTATACAGTATAATCAATATTTCTCAGAGCACTGTTTAATCCATCATCTGAAAATGGAAAGAGTATAGCACACTGTAAACCTTCCAAGACATGGTGATTGGCTGGGCAAGGACAGTTTTATTCAGGGAAGCAGCCAATAGCTCTGAATAACCCTGAAGGAGCTTCGGAGCACTACAGCTCAGGTGGGAGAATTGTCTGAAAAAGCCCCTTTTTTTGTAAACTTGACAAATCTTTATGGAACAGTGATGTAAAGAAATTTTTGAAAAAAAAAAAAAAAAAAACTATGAATGATTCCTGTTTAAGAGTTTGCAACAAACCATGGACACATCAAAGACACGGAAGAAAATGCTCTTGCCAGATGAGACCAAAAGTAAACCTACTGTGTGGCAGAACATCATGTCTATACCCTGAACACACAGCCCTCCCTGTAAAACATGGTGGTGGCAGCAACATTCTGTGAGGTGTTTTCTCTTCAGGAGGGTTAGTGAAGTTAGTAAGAGTTGATTGGAATAAGCAAAGGGCTAAATGCAGGGCAAATCTGCAAGAAAACCTGGCAGCACAAGATTGGGACTAGGTTGGATGTTCAACTTTCAGCAGGACAACAACCTTAAACATGCAGCCAGAGCTACAGTGGAATGGTTTAGATCAAAGCACATTTATGTGTTAGAATGACCCAGTCAAAGTCAAGACCTAACTGAGAATTTCCGGCAAGACTTGATAGCTGATGATCACAAAGGTTCTCCATCTAATCTGACAGAGCTTGAGATATTGCAGAAAAAATAAGAAAAAAATGTATCTTAATGTGCAAAAGTAGTAGAAACACACCCTAAAATACTTGAAGTTGAACTTACAGCTAACAGGACTCAAGAGAGCTTCATACATATGCATGAGACACCTTTCAGATCAGATTCCATTTTTAAAATACAACAAAAACGATTTTTCTAAATCCATGACTAAACGCAAATTTTTTGTTACTCTATTTGATACAATTCCAGTACTATACAGTAATGTGGGATTGCATTCAATTGGCTTAAGAAAATGTAAATAATTTAGGGTAATAAGAATACTGTAGAAAAACCTTTCAATTGTAATAAAAGAAACAAAGCTAGACATTATGGAAAGAATTCAGCCAAAGTTGCTTTTTGGATCCAGTTCCCTACTTATAGGCTCTTTGTCTTGGTGTGTGTGCCTGGTCTGTTTTTTCTCAAACAAGTTTTTGCATGCAGAGCCCGTTCTTGCCTCTTGCTACACTTTCCTCCAATTCCTTTCAAACCTCTCTGTAGAATACAGAGGTTCTAAGGGAAACGTGCGCTCCAGCGGCAGAATGTAAATAACGGTGCTGTTACTGTGTGAATCCTCACCTTCTCCCTTCCCGTCTGTCTCCTCCTAGTCCGACTGAATCAAAGGAGATCAGTTCCTGTACAACATTATCTTAGAGGGGCTTGACTACAGAGGAAGGCAAGTGAAGAGATGGGTGAGTGGGGATGGGATTACCACTCTCCCTGAAGTAACTCAGAGGGCAATTCTGGGAACTTTAAATGATAGTACTGGAATATACTTATGAGCTTTTGCCGCGTTCTTTAAATGTGTACCTTTTTAGAAACAGAAAAAGTTTGTCTTCTGTAAATCTATTTTGTTACTCATGCCTACCTGCCAGGATAGTTTAAAAAATGGTTATTTCTAAGCCTCTCTAAACAGTCCCAGCTATCCTTCCCATCATGCATGTCTGAGGAGCAAAATACATCCATCTATTATTCCATCCATCCATACATCAGGCTATCCTAGTTTTTGCAGGGAAAAAGTGGGGTACAACATGTATACATTGCCATTGTTATTCCCAACTAACCTAATCTCTTGTTGCCCCAGTTTTCTTAAATGCACAACTGTAGACTGTTAGACTTGTAGCAATGTCTAACAGTCAAAACATTATAAAATATGTTCAAATGGGACTCCTAAATTAGTTTATTTGTCTAGCAGGATGCATTGTAATGCCGTCATTCACATCATATACCACTATGTGGATGTAAATAAAAGCATACAGCACAAGTGGAACTTCTGTATCAAGTTTAACCCTTTTTATTTGTTATATTTGTTATATAATGCAATTTGGAAAGACAGATTTTAGAATACATAACTTTTAAACCATAGTGTGACTATGATGCTCATTCCAGGACAAGGAATGAGCATTCCTTGTCCTGGGAACTTTAAATGATAGTACTGGAATATACTTATGAGTTTTTGCCACGTTCTTTAAATGTGTACCTTTTTAGAAACTGAAAAAGTTTCTAAAAAGGTACACTCTTCTTTTTGCAACCAAACAAAAATAACAGCTAAAACTTTATATTGTTTAACTTCACAGGAAGTTTTCAAACTTAAAACCTATTGCCACTGGTTATCTCTTGTCAGTTGTTATGCCAAGAGAAAACAGTTTGGCTGAAAAGCTTTCTGGAATACCACCAGGCAAATTGACTATTTTAGTTGCGCACATGACAGGAAAAAACAATGTGTTCCCAAGGAAGCCCTTCCAAACACAATTCCAGTGAAGTTGGGATGTTGTGTAAACATAAATAAAAACAGAAAACAATAATTTGCAAATCCTGTTCAATCTATATGCAATTGAATACACTAAAAAGACAAGATATCTAATGTTCAAACTGATAAACATCTTTTTTTGTTTGTGCAAGCAAGAATGGGAAAGAATTCCACCTACAAAACAATTAGGGCCTGATCTTCAAAGATTCCAAATAGCGTGTGCTTATTTGCATGTACTATAAATAAACACGTGCAATAAGTGGGCGTATTGCATGCGATCTTCAAAGATTGCACGTGCAATGGATATTAAGTTACACTTAGTTAACTTTTGTTGTTGTGACGAGATTATTTCTCCTATCTTGCTCGACGTAACTCGCAACAAATTGATGATCAATATTAACAAAATAACAGACAAACGTCTGTTAATTAATTTATTACAGGTTTGCCTCCCTTGATCTTTTAATTATTTTCGGAGACTCACCAGGTTCTTTTGTTTTTTTTTGTCTGTGTTTGAACAGTTCAGAGTTAATGATAAACAGCCACAATATTTAAGCCTGAACGTAATATTAGCAACATAAAAATAGTTTTTTGTAGTTGTCAATCGGTATATTATAGCTTTGCTAATTTTAAATAAAACTGTCCTGCAAAGAATTTAAATTGAACATTTATGTACATAAAAATCAATTATTTTCCAATGATTTTACTGAATTCGTTTTGTATGTTTTGCCAATATTTTAACGATATACATGTTTGATTGTTTAAATTGTTTTTTGGTAACACAAAATAATTTTTGTACTGTATTAACAAAACCCTCCTCTGGCAAATGTTCACATTTAAACAACGTAATCAGGCTGATCCAGCTCTGATTGCTATGCAATGACACAATGTTACTGTCAATAAGGCATTGGGTTTAGTTTAGTGACAAGGTTAAAGCATACACTGTCTTTTTCACCACATGGAAACGCTGCGATTTTTCACCTGCTAAGAATTGATTTTAGCATCTAGTTTGCAACTGAAGGATTTCATCTGCCCTATAATGTCTTTATTTATTTCCTATTAATTATATTATCACATCAAAGCACAGTGGATCTTTTGCATGATGTGCAATTACAGTTACCAGGCTGTGCGCGATTGATCATTAATGTTCATATTTGCCATGAACTTTGTGTGCATTCAGCAGATGATCTCACTGACAGCGACATTACGCAGGAATGATCAATACGCAAGAAAAAAGTGTTTCAAGGAGTTTTTATATCATGGCTTTTGTTTGTGATTGGTTCCAAATCAGAGCTTAGATAGTCCTACATAGAATCCTGTATTCTCATCTATTTTTATTATTTTTATTTTTTCCTACCCAAATCTGTTGGCACATGTACAAACAATTCTTTCTCCACATCATCTCCACATCAAGCAAAGATGATATAACACAGTGGTAAACATGCCCCTGTCCCAACTATCTTGGAACGTGTTGCAAGTATTAAATTCAAAATGAGTGAATATTTGCAAAAAAACAAGTTTATCAGTTTAAACAATAAATACCTTGTCTTTGTATTGTAGCCAGTTGCATATACGTTGAACAGGATTTTCAAGTCATTGCATTCTGTTTTCGTTTACGTTTAACACAGCATCCCAACTTGGAATTGGGGTTGTAGTTTTCTGACTTATACAGGCATTTATATGTGCAGACCTTTGCCACCCAGTAGTTTGGCTAACACTCTTCCTCTTTTAAAGACTTCTTAGAATAGTGGGCCAATAATGTTCTGTTTCCCCTATTTTAATAGAGGTGAACCAAACAGACCCACCCAGCACGTGCAACCTAATACAAATAAATGCAATTCTACACTTGTTTCACAGCCACTATTGACCTTCTACTGTTGCCATAATAGTTCAGCTACTGTGATGAAGTGCAGCAGTTGCAACAAAAATATGCTTTCCCCTACATCAAAGCATAACAATATATCAATGAATATTTAAATACATGTTGATAATATGTTAGGCTTGTACATATCAGTATTTGCTTGTTAATTCTATGATTGCAGCAAAGAGAATTTAAGTGCACCCTTCCATCAAACATTTTGACAGGTGGGCGGGACTTCCGGTGAGGGCGGGACTTCCGGTGGGGGGCATATGGGCGCCATGTGGTTGCCATGTGGGCAGGGGGGGTGTGTCCAAGGGGCGTAACAGTGGATGTTGATTGGTTGTCGTCATTAGGGGCGATACCTTAAATGAGTCAATTAAAACACACAGGGGTGTGTTTAAGGGTGTTATTAATAATCTGTATGTTTTTTTCAGGCGTTAATACATCTAAAAAACAAAACAACAAAAAAAAGACATGCATCCTTTTATATTTTTAAAGGTATAATCAACTTAATGTTGACCTATCACATGAAATCCTAATAAAGGAACTGTGTAACCTGACAGAATTGTAAGTTAATTTTTGCTTTACAGCAGGACCTATTTGTTGAATATATGAGCCAGTCTAAATCCGTTCAAAATAGAAAAGACCTAAAAAAGTAAATAAAAAAAAATTGTGCTTCACTACATCGATGGAACGAGAAAAACCTTCAGCTTCTGCGTCAACATACTGGAAAAGCAGCTGAAAATAGGTAAGACGAATATCAGATTAACAGAAAAAAAAAGAACATCAGTATACTGTTTCCAAGTTACAAATTGACTAGCAATGATGTGTTTGTTTTTGAATCATGAGAGACTCCATTTTAGGAAAAAGGAATGATAATTTAAGTTACCTGTAGCTTTTCTAAAAAACATTTTTACTTTTTCATCTTAGAGTTACAGGGGGTTACAACTGTTAGGGGCAATGTCAGGAAAGGGGCAGTTACGTCTGTTTCTTAGATAACATATCACCTTTGAACTCAAGAAGGGTTTTGGTCTTAAAAACATAGGCAGCTGAAATAGGTAAGACGAATATCAGATTAACAGAAAAAAAAAGAACATCAGTATACTGTTTCCAAGTTACAAATTGACTAGCAATGATGTGTTTGTTTTTTGAATCATGAGAGACTCCATTTTAGGAAAAAGGAATGATAATTTTAGTTACCTGTAGCTTTTCTAAAAACATTTTACTTTTTCATCTTAGAGTTACAGGGTTACAGTTATTCTATATCCCAACTGTTAGGGGCGATGTCAGGAAGGGGCAGTTACGTCTGTTTCTTAGATAACATATCACCTTTGAACTCAAGAAGGGTTTTGGTCTTAAAAACATAGTCTTTGCAGTTGAGATAACACTGTCATGTTCTGGTATAAATACTGTGTGTAAATGTTGGGGGCTCTGTTTCATTGGTTAACCTCAGTGTCAGGGTCTTCAAATGCTGAATGTCTTTGAACCATAACACTTGTTACATTGAAAAATACCAGTACTGACAAGAAAAAATGTCGGTAAATATTTCAGGAAACCCGGAAATTGTGGCTTCTTCTTCTGATAATTCACAAAAGCACAATGACATCTTAAAACGTAAGTAAGTAAGTAAGTATCATTAAATGCATGTGAATGTTCTCAAATTTTGTTTATATATATTGTTTATATATATATATATATATATATATATATATATATTTGTTTCTTTGTCATAGAACCCACCGCTGATGACCTTGATGATTTCATCTTGACACAATCAGATTATGGTAAGTAAATGTTAAATGCAATAAAATATATATATATATATATATATATATATATATTATAGTTAACCCTTGACAATGTTTCAATTTATAGATTTGATGAGAGAGGTAAACCCGAATGATCAAGTTGGAGGGTTCAGCGGCTGGAATCCATGCTCTAAATTGAGAAGGCGAATTATTTCCAAACAAGAAAAACTCGCAACAACTGAACTTTCTTCTAACACAGAAATTAAAATTGATTCTTTGAATACTCCTCCGCCAATTATCATCATTTCCCCTGAAGACACACCGGATAAGTTACCGGCACCTCCAGAAAGTAAGTCCTAAGAACTAACTGTTTTTCTTTGAGAGTGAATGTATTTTATTTATGTGTTATTAGAGACTTTTGTTTTAAACCTCAGATAAAACTTTTTACAGATTCGACTGAGAGCTCTGTGGAAGACATAGTTGTCGAGCAGGAGCAAGGTAAGGAAATAAAAATTAAATAAAAACAATATATATATATATATATATATATGTATTTTAAGCATAGTTCAATAAAAATGTCATATAAACCTGTTTACAGATACATCCAAAGATGCCACATTAAATCCGCCCACCAGAAGGTCGCTTTTCAAAGATCAAGACAGCTTTCAGCAGAACGGCACAGTTTCAGTCCAACAAGAAGTGAAATCTGGAGGTTTTACCGCAAAGAATCGGAGTAAGATTAAAAAAAAAACTTGTGTATTTTAAAAACTATTTTCGTTTTATTTATGAACGCTGTGCTGCGCAGCGTAAGATAACTTTTTATTGTCTTCTGTTTTTACAGAATATTTAACCCCGGCCAAAAGACAGCGACTCTTTGCGCTACAAACCCGAGCAACGCTAGTGAGTGGTTTAATGAACGGTACGTTTTAATTCATACATACATACTGAATTAATTTTAATTCCCCTTTTTTTTTTTTTTTTTTTTTTTTTTTTTTTTTTTTTCAGCTTTAATGTGATTATTTCAATATATATATATATATATATTTATTATCTTTTTATTTATTTTTTTTTCTTTATCTTTCCAGAGGCAACGTTGATGGTGGAGCAGATTTCATCGAGACCTGGACAGCGCAGGAAGACAGTCTCTACAGCCTCACGGAATCTTCGTAATAAGACCTCGTTAACGCTTCTGGCTGCATGTCAGATTCTGTTAAAGAAGCATTTTGGTGACATCAAGGTGATTTTAAACTGAACTGATCACTGTGTTTTTTTTTTTTTTTTTTGTTTTTGTTTTTTTCTGTAGGTTAGTTTTTTTTTTATTTTCGTTTCTTATGTTCATAGAAAATGGATAACCGAATCAGACTTGCCCTGGATGAAATAAGAAATTTAGTTAATGAACTTAACGAAATTCCCGTTAATGCAGAAGAAAATAGCACACCGTCTCCACACAGCATTGAGCAAAATGATCCACCTGACACTCATCATAACCCCTCTACGACACACTCCGCAGATCATCACGGGGGTCATTTCAATACGGGAGTAGCGGTTAGTTCTGATCAAGTAATCAGACTTGCCCTGGAGGAAATAAGAAATTTAGTTAATGAACTTAACGAAATCCCCGTTAATGCATCTCCTGCTAACAGTGAAAATTTAATAAATGAACATCAGCACGGTGACGTTTTAAACGTAATCAATCAGGCTCTTTCCGATTTGAACAGCGAACCGTCTCCACACAGCAGCATTGAGGAAAATGATTCACCTGCACACGCCGCAGATCGGCACGGTGACGTTTTAAACGTAATCAATCAGGCTCTTTCCGATTTGAACAGCGAACCGTCTCCACACAGCAGCAGCATTGAGGAAAATGATCCACCTGACACTCATCATAACCCCTCTACGTCACACTCCGCAGATCATCACGGGGGTAATTTCAATACGGGAGTAGCGGTTAGTTCTAATCAAATAGAGCGAGATCCTCCAGCTGTGGTTGAACGTGAACATTTTAATAACCATGAAATAAGGAGACCTTTTACCATACCGCCGCCCTGTCCAAGTGACGTTCCAGATTTAGCAGCATTCTATACAGACATCATGCGTATTATAATTGAATTAGCCGACGCTGCGAGATCGTTAACCAGACGTAACGACGTTGTGCAGCTGGAATTAGTGGGTGAAAATCTCAATCGTCACATCACATTTACTGTTACAGATGATGGAAATATGATCCTGCCTGCTTTCGAAAACTTCCTCGACGATTTAGTACAATCGAATGCAAATATACCTGTAGATAATAACATGGAATTTGTTCTTCAGGTTGTTAATGACCCAGCAGGAGGTTCTAAGCGTAAAGCTGCAGGAACGTTAGACTGTGAACTGTTTAATAAGAAAATGCGTCATTTGTATATTATAAACAATACCGGTAATCAGTTATGTTTTGCAATCAGCCTCGCACACGTCTCTGATCCTGAGCTCACGGATCACCGTGCTGTAGAACTGGGGAGGAGATGGCACCATCAGGCAGGCCTTGACGAGCAAACAGCAGTTACTTTTAGTGATATTGGTAAATTTGAAACCATTCTGAAGAGAAAAATTGTAGTGTTTCACAGAACCACGGGCTCTACTGCTCTGTGTAAATTTGAGACCAGTTTCCCCGATCGTTCAAACCCTCTGTTTTTGCTGTTATTTCAAGGTCATTACTATGGGATAAAAAATCTCAAAGGTTTTATGGGGTGCAGATGTATTTGTAATTACTGTTACGCCAGCTATCAGAATGCCAATACACACCATTGTGAAGGTTATTGTCCAGTGTGTCGAACATATAAATGTATGCAAGAGATTAGCAATCCTGTAAGCTGTGCAGGCTGTCAAAGAATCTGTCGTAATTCTTCATGTTTCAGCAGACACAGGGAACCGCGCATCAGAAATAGTGCTGAAAGGCCTATCAGTGACTGTGAGTTGGTAAAACTGTGTAAAGTATGCAAACGGATATACGTTATTCCAATCAGTAAACCGAATAAACCACACGTGTGTAATGTAAAATGCAGTATTTGCGGTGAAAATGTACCCCCCAGCCTAGACATTACATGCGATGATCATAAGTGTTACATTCTGCCTTGCAGTGCAATTAATCAGCTTGATGATAAACTGATTTTTTATGATTTCGAATGCCTCGTCAATGAGAGCGGCGTGCATACCCCCTTTCTGGTCTGTGCTAAAACGTTGAAAGGTGATGAATGGTACGCTTATGGACTGAATTGCACCCAAAAATTTCTCCTGCATTTCAGGAGGCCAATGTACAAAGGTTACACCTTAATAGCGCACAATGCGCGGGGGTACGATGGTTACCTGATTCTCACAGCAATGCTGCAGTTAGGCATTAAACCACATATCGTCATGGTAGGGAGTAAAGTTCTCTGTTTAACCGACCCTGATTACAGGTTAAAATACATTGATAGCCTGTCCTTCATGTGCATGAAGCTTAGTGCCATGCCGAAAGCGTTAGGCTTTACCGATCAAAGCAAGGGTTTTTTCCCCCACCTATTTTCCTCTGAACAACATCTCCAGTATGTAGGGGCTTTTCCTCCTCCATCCTGCTACGCTGTAGAACGCATGAGTCTTCAAGAACAACAGGTGTTTAGCAGCTGGTACAGAGAAGCGAGCAAAGAGGTCTTTGACTTTAAGAAAGAAGCTATTCGTTATTGTAAAAATGACGTTGAAATTCTTTTTCAAGGATGCTTAAAATTCAGAGACGAGTTCTTTAAGGAGACAAGTGTGGATCCGTTTAAAAGTATCACAATAGCATCAGCCTGCATGAAGGTTTTTGTAACCAATTTCCTTCCTCCTCAAACCTTAGCCATTCCATCACCTCTGGACTACAGACGTAGCAGTAAAACGTTCTCCAGCGCGTCCATTCAATGGCTCGGCTGGATTGCAGACAGCAGAGCCATATTTATCGAGCATGCATTAAATAGGGGTGAAAAGAAAATCGGGCCATATTCAGTGGATGGGTATGCAGAGATTAACGGTGTCAAAGTTGCGTTTGAATTTTATGGCTGTTTTTTCCACGGCTGTAAAAAGTGTTACATGCCTCATGACAAGTGTCCGTTGAGAGGGGTCGCATTTGAACAGTTTTACGCAGCCACTGTTGAGAGAAGCAAGGTGTTACAAACTGTGTACGGCCTTCGTCTCGAAGTCATATGGGAGCATGAGTGGATTGAAATGAAAAAATCAGACCCAGGGGTGATCAGCTTTCTTGAGAAAGTTAATGCACCCGAACCGCTATCCCCCCGGGATGCGCTGTATGGTGGACGCACCTGTCCTATGAAGTTGAGGTACACAGCGGAACCGGATGAAACTGTACACTATGTGGATTACACATCTCTGTACCCTTATGTAAACGCCAACTGCGTTTTTCCCCTCGGACACCCCACCATCATTTACAAAGATTTTGATGACCCCAGCAGCTACTTCGGTATAATCAAAGCTGTGGTCTACCCACCACGTAACCTGTTGTTCCCTGTTTTACCTTACAGAACATCCCAAGGTAAACTTGTGTTCACTCTCTGCCGCTCATGCGCTGAATTAAATTACCAGTCAGGTCCCTGCATGCATAATGATGAAGACAGAGCTCTGACGGGTGTGTGGGTGACTGTAGAGTTTTGTAAAGCTTTGGAGTGTGGTTATCGTCTTGCTAAAATCACAGAGGTGTGGCATTTTGAAAAGAGAAGTGATACAATCTTTAAAGGTTACATTCATTGCTTTTTAAAGGGTAAGCAGGAGGCTTCAGGCTATCCATCTGAAGCAGTGGATCAGGAGAGTAAGTCAAAGTATATAAGCGACTACAAACTGCATCAGGGCATCCAATTAGACCCTGAGAAAATCGAGATGAATCCTGCCAAAAGGCAGGTTGCAAAATTGTGTTTAAACAGTTTTTGGGGGAAATTTGCGCAAAGAAGTGATCTGTCTCAGACCACAGTCATCACTAACCCTGAAGACTTTTTCAGCTTCATGTTCTCGAGTAAATACAGGGTTAACTATTTTCATTTTTTCAACCCTGAAATGTGTGTAGTGCAGTGGAATTTCAATAAACGTGTCATATATCCACCAAGTAAGACAAATAATGTGTTTATAGCAGCATTCACCACCGCTTATGCACGTTTAAAACTTCTCAGCAGCATGGAGAAGTTACAGGACAGATTGATTTATATTGACACGGACAGTTTGATTTATGAGACAAAAAGTGGTGAAACTCCTCTGGAATTGGGGAATTATCTGGGTGATCTTACTGACGAGTTAGATGGTGACAGCATTTCGGAGTTTGCATCGACAGGACCCAAGAGTTATGCATACCAGACCAAAAACCGTAAAAATGTAATGATACGTGCTAAAGGCATCACTCAGACGCATGAATGCAGCGAGAGGGTCAATTTTGACAGCATCAAAGGGCTGGTCGAGGGCTACTTACAGGGGTCAAGTGAGGGTGTCATTGAAATCCCTCAGCACACGATCAGGAGGGATAAAAAGAGATTCCGTTTGACAAACGCGACATTTCTTAAAAAGTTTCGACTGGTGTATGATAAGAGACGTCTTTTTTCTGACGGGACAACTCTGCCTTTCGGTTATTAGAGTTGAAGAAGAAATAAAATAAAAAGTCACATGGATTTACAGGAGATTGATTTTGATCCTAGATTTAGAGTCCCTTTCTCATGTATGATAGTTGGACCCAGCGGCTGCGGGAAAACTTTCTTTGTAAAAAGTATTTTACAAAACTGTAATCATGTCATGGATATTGTTCCAGAAAATATTGTATGGATTTACACATCTTTTCAACCCATGTATGCTGAATTGCAGAAGATGAATAAAAATATTACCTTTGTGGAAGGATTGCCTCATTCTTTTGAAGATGAAAACCTGTTTCCTCCTGATCAGAATCATTTGATCATTCTAGACGATGTTATTGCTCAAGCCTCAGATGATGAAAACGTGATGAAGGTCTTTACCCAGTTTCGTCACCATCGTAATATGAGTGTTATGATGTTGACTCAGAATGTATTTCATCAGGGAAAGTTCAGTCGCACTATTAGTTTGAACTGTAATTATATGGTGTTGTTTAAGAACCCGAGAGATAAACTCCAGCTGAATATACTGGCCCGCCAAATGTTTCCATCTCAAAAGGGTCTCTTCTTGGAGAGTTTTGAAGACGCAACGAGAGAAGCTCATGGATATTTAATCATCGATTTTACGCCTACCTGCCCAGAACATTTCAGACTGAGAACGGGGATACTTCCTCAGCAGTGGCCTGCTGTGTACGTACCCAGAACAAAGTAAGTCATCATGTCAGCGCGTATAAAAAGGAATTTACCATTATTCAGAGCTTTGTACCAGGCCTGTCCACAGAAACGTAAAGATATTCTCGCACACTGCTCTCCCGACTTTATTCAGGCTCTGTGCGAGATTGCACTGAATATCCTAAAAGGTAACATTAAACTATCACCCTCTCAACACCGACAATTGAAGAAACAAAGAAATATCATCAGATTGTTGGGTGATAAAAGAACCGGGATAAAAACTAAACAGTTGGCTCTCAAAAAGCAACGAGGTGGTTTTATTCTGCCCATCTTAACGGCTCTTGCACCCTTGATCGGTGATCTAGTGGGTGGTATAATCAGGAGATAATGTCTCTCAGAACATCGCAGAAGATGTTTCTCATTTCCCCTCATCAATTCAAGCGTCTGACCCAGTCAGACACGTCCATCAGACAGACGGCGGAGGAGAATTTGGATGCTGAAATGAGAGCGATATTAAACGAGCCGGGTTTGACTTCTTATGAAAAAATCAAGAGATACGATGCTCTTCTCCAGAGGTATCTGACTTTACTTAAGCAAGGTGTCAAAGAAGAAAAACAGCGGGTCAGTTTAACGCTGCAGCGTGACACAGAGGTTCCTGAACATGAGCGGTCCCAAGAAAAACAAGGCCCAGGGCAGGACGAGGCCCCTAAGGATCAGGTTCTTACGGAAGTACTGAAAAGCCTTCCTAAACACAATCGTAAAAATGCCGAGTACATTTTGAAGAAATTATCCGAAAGAAGTGAGAGTTGGACTTCGCGAGGTGAATTTGTATTTAACGGAAATATTATAAAGGGGTCCCACATGATTGATTTGTTGAAAAATCTCATGCTTCCGTTTAAAAAATCTGGAGCATCACAAACCCGAGGATGGTCTGACTTTCTACACACCTTGTCAGAGGTAAACATACCTATATCTTCAGTCATTAACCCTTATGCTCGTGAAGAATATAGACGTTTCAAAACAGAGGGTACATCGATTGAAAATGGGGGTACACCCACCAGCGTTAAGCAGAGTAGAAAAAGAAGAAGAAGAAGGCAGATAACTCATTCTCCCTACTGGTCGAGATCTGAGCTGGAAGATCCAAAAAATGCTGATGGGAGATCAAAAAGGTCTCTTCGTAAGACGACACTACCACCCCGATGGATTACATTTTCACCATAAACCGTTATAAGAAAATGAAACATGTAGCCTATTTCTTTTATTCAATAAAATATTTATTGATTATATTTTTCAAGTCTAACTTCGTTCTCTACTTCACACACTAACATATGATATCATTACACAAATATTAAATCATAAGAAGAAAAAAAAAAACAAACAATGAAAAAAAAATAAGACATTTTAAATTCCATAACAATCCAGAAACATCTCCAAAGAGCATGTTCCGTGAGTATAAAATGTACAACTTTGATTAATGACACATTTCTGATATTTTTTCACAAAGTTAGATACCATTAAATCATTCTTAATCACATCTCCGGTGTATTTCGACAACACTTGCTGCATTGATAATCCGCACGCTCTATGACATAGATAAAAAATGCAATGGTGACCGCACACAGTGGACAGAGTGTTTTGAAGCTGATTATTATGATACAATATTTTTGAGGATCTGTCTTCTAAAAATTTTACGATGCTTGACGGGTAGAACTCGAAATCCGGAGAGAATCCATAAGAGTCAAAAAAGCTGGATTGACCATTCTCATCCAATGTCAGAGCTAGCCAGTGTTCCCCCGGCATGTGTGAAGGATGTGTATTCACGATAAAGTAGGCCGGCCCTGGGAATTTGTCAGCTAGCAGCGGCAGCTGGTCGCACGGCCACACACCGCAAAACAAATCTCCCAGCAGATGACGCATCAGGCTCTCAATTTCATGATTATTCATGCCTGATTAGATTAATAATAATCCACCAGCACACGCCTCTTTGAATCAATCTCTAAAATAGAATCATAACAAGCGTAGATGATCAGCGTGGTGGTATATGGCAACGGGTTTCTGAAGCGCATTTCCAATCTTAAATTCCCACTGGAAACTGGAGATAGAGCATCTGTGTCCTCACCCGGGTTAAGATTAAATGTGAATAGAGAGTATCCTTGATTAAATTCCTGACGTGATATACTCAGTGGAAGATCTTTTAGATGTCGTCCTGTAGCCGTAAACAAGTTGTAATACTCTCTCACTGAATGACCTTGGTTAAAATTTGGCTGGAAGGCTTTAGCAGGAATTTGTCTGCCATCCTTACACAAAGCTAAATATTCCATATCAAAATGATTAAAGTCAAACGGATTGAGATTGCGTGTTCCTGTAAAAGCGTCATGATCCAGTAACGCAATCACCACATACTTGGGAAAGATGCCTAAGAAAAGATTCTCTTGGTTGCATACCCTTGAATTTTCAGGGATGGAATATATTTTTACATTCACACGTGAAAGTGGATACAGAGCATTTGCTTTCATTAAAGCTGAAGCGTGCCCCAGTCGTACAGCTGGAGAGACAGTAACTTTTTTGATAAAAAGAGATGCTCCTAATATCCTGAGTTTGTAAGTGGAGTCTCTTGCGGCCATGAGACAAAAGGCATCGTTGGCTCTTGTAAGTTTAATTTTAAGGTCAACAGAGTTTAAAAGAAGTCTCTCGCAGAAAAATATGTCGGCATGCAGGGGGCCTAGGAGATGTACCTCCCTGGAATTTGCCGTAAAGCCTGCTCTGCTGTTAAGACCTTGGTTAGGGCCGTTAGTTGTAACAATAGAGTTCAGAGCACCTGCAGTGTCTTTATAAAAAAGACCAGAGCTAAACTGGGTTTTTAAAGAATCCTCAGAAAAGTTTAACAATGTCTCAATCATGGCTCTATATGGATGTGTAGCGCTGGATTGTGAAATCATTCGATCTCCGAGAGTGACGTCACACTGACTGAAGATGGTGTTTAACGGGTAGTTGATGAGCCCTACAGGTGCATCATCTGGCAGGTTTGTTCCATTCTCGTTAGTAATTTTCACTCTGAGATGCAACAGCGTATCGTTGAGATCCAGATACTTTTCTCCGTCTCCCGGAATGAAAAACTCGATCGGCCCTCCATCAGTGATTGCTGATAAAGGCTGGATCTCGGTGTAAATTTTATCTTCGATCGATAGCTGCGTCATCGGGGCAGAAAATAAGTCCAACTCTGCCAGCGTGCACTCTGATGATTTGTTATGTAAAAGAGCCATTATTTAAATATATCAAAACTTGCGGATGACTTCCTTCCTCTTCGTTTGTCAGCTGCGACTGATCTCCTTTTTCGCGTTTGTCGTTGTTTTTTAACCGTCCTTAAACGATCACCAGGGGGTCTTGTTCTGGGTCTTTTGGATAAAACCATAATTCCTGAACCTTCTTGACCGTCGATGTGTGCAGAACCACTCATTTTACTCACGGCTCTACCGATGACATCCGAAGCGATATTTGATGCAGCCGTTTTAAGATGGGGTTTTGCAATTGCAAATCCTTTTTTAACCAGAGGGGATACGAAGCGGAATAATTTTGAAAATAATGATTCAATTCCGCGTCCGTACATGACCGGGGCCCCATAAAACCCTGGCAGATTACCGCCTGATTGACTTACATAGTAATTTACAAAGCGATTTGGATCACGTCTCAGACTTAGATGTGCCATGTTCTCTCTTGCCTGCTTGATGCAGTGTTGAATGACCAGCGTAATATGAATGATAACCAATCAATCTTAGAGGTTATATACATATCTCTGGAATAGTTTATACAAATAAAATTTATCTCAGGCTACGTTGTGATATCACCGGTCTGAAGTGTAGTCTTATGACGGTCTTTCCATAGACGAAATTTACAGGAACGTTTTGGTCCGATTTAATTTCTATATTGATATTTTCAATATGTCTTCTGGAGACTGGAAGGTAGTGGGCGGGGTTAAACGTCTGAGTAATCATATCACTGAATGTGCCTTGTACTTTGACGGTCCGCAGTAAAGGTGCAAAAGTGTCGCCTACTATTTGTGGGCTGACCACGTCGCTGTAACAGTATAGGTGATAGAAACCAGCCTTTATATCCGCCGGAAAAGGAGCCAGTTTTGGTTCAGAAACATGAATCCATTCCCCTGGTTTCACGCCAATCATATAAGCTAGAGTGCTGAAGAAGCGTATTTCATACGGACTATTTGCTTGAAATGCAAATCTCTTTTGAACTTTGCTGAATTTAATGCGTAAACCCGATTTCAATTTTTTGAAAAACATTTCCATCTCTGTCTCGAGTTGAACAACGCTGTTATAGTAGCCACTTCTGATCCTTTGCGTATTGATCTCCACATCACCAACCTTCCTCCATTCAAAGTAGGCATCATAATCCGGTAAATTATGCCATGTATGAGGGTATGAAATCTCGGCTAATGCAACCATCCATTGGCCTTCTAAATCAATATGTTGAGCTAAATTTACACGGAAACTTGAACTGGTATTATTTTTAAACACTTCCATGCTAGCATTAGATGGAAGAGTAACGTAAAAGCCATCATCCTCTACCTGACGGTTCATGATGCTGTGTCAACTGTGAGGTTTAGTGCAAACCTTTTTTATACGTTTCGAAGTTCATCAAACTTGATCCAACTGTTGAATTTCTCAGGCCAGTTTTTCCAGCTTACAAAAACCTGTTTGACTCCCTTGACCGTACGTCGTTTTAATATTTTTTCCACTTGATACATCTTGTCGTTAAATATTTTTACTTTTTGAAGTTCCTCAGCGTAAAAGGAACCCTCGATAGGTTCTCCATCCAAATCTTTGAGTTTGTATACAGGAGGAGAACGGGGTATCCGGTCATAGACTGTAAACACTTCATCCGTAAAACTCTGTTCGTATTTTTTGTCAAACACTCCACGGACCTTGGATATTCTGACAAGATCCCCTTGTTTAAACGTTGTCACTGAGTCCTTGCAATATCTGTTGGACTTGACATCATACAGATTCTGAAACACTTGAAAGGCATTTTCAGGGGTCACTTCCATAGGGCTCATTTTAATGCTGGAGTGGTAGGAATGGTTGTAGCTTCTAGCTAGGTTTTGCAGTACATCGACGTACCGCCGGGTATTGTTAGCTGTAAAATATCTCCACATCCTTGTTTTTAATGTGCGGTTAAATCTCTCGACCACTGAAGCTTTTGCTTCACTCGCTGTGGCAAAATGTTCAATACCGTGTTTCTCCATTAAAACTTTAAATTTCTTGTTAAAAAATTCTTTACCGGCATCAGTCTGAAGTTTTTTGGGGATCTGACTTTCTGTAAAAACTGATTCAAATGCCTTTACCACCTCAGCGGCTGTTTTCCTCTTCAAAACTCGTACATACGCCCTTTTTGAAAAGATGTCAATGACTGTTAATAAATAATTATAACCATCATTTTCCTTGGCCAGAGCTTGCATGTCACAGAGATCAGCCTGGAACTGCCTCAATGGTCTGGTGACAAAAACTCTGTTTCTCGGGAACTTTATTCTTGCAGGTTTATGTAGAGTATAGGTATCTTCTCCTGATAAAAAATCTTTAACTTTTTCAACCGCAACCTTCTTTCCCGTTTCATCTTGCACAACCCTCCTCAGCCTATCTACACCCCCAAAACTTCCCGGATTTGAAGGGCTATAATATACTTTCTTCATCAGCCGTCTTCCTGCCATCTCTGCCGATTACTTGTTAAATAATGAGAAAAAACACACAGGAGGGTAGCTTTATCCTTATTTTTATTTTTTATTTTATTTTATTTTTATTTAATATAAACAAAAAAAAACAACCAGAAAACAAAATCAGATAAAATGCAGATGAATTCAAACACTACTAGCTTTTTAAAACAACACTTTTGGGAAAAGGTTCCTACTTTAATTGTATTTAATAGTAAAAAAAGAAAAAAGAAGAAAAATCATATAATGCAGATTAACTAAAGTACTGGAATACTAAAAAAAAAAAAAATGATACAACAACAAGTCATCAAACATGTGAGATCAGTTTGTCAGTCCATAGCACTCTGAAACAGAGTTAAGTTGTTTGAGATGTTTCTCATCGACCATGCGATCATAAACGTGCGCTATTGCACTGTGGATGCCTTGTACCGATTTCAGTTCATATAAAACCGTCTTGGCAATCGTCTTCACTCTGAAGTCATCCGCTTGTATGCTTCGAAGTACCAGAAGATTCTGAATAGCAGGAATGAGTTTGGGGGTTACGAGTCGTCGTACGATGCGTTGAAAGTTGACTTGGTAATAATCCTCCCCCAGTACCTCCAGGCAATGGTGTTGACGCTGGCTTGGGTGGTTCGTTATACATCCATAGCAGGTTTCTCTGAGATAGTTCAAAGAGGTTATGTTGAATAAATGAAGTATCGCTGTTTTCACTGTATTGATGAGGGTGGTTGAGAACCAACCGTCAATTTCGTCCTCCTGGTTACTCTCATCCTCTGCTGAAGGCTGAGGGTCCTCCATCGGTTCCAGGGTTTGTGTAGGGGCTTCGGTAGAGGGTGAGTAGCCGGTGGCTACCTCCTCCTCCACGACCACCTTCATGTCTTCAGGCAGGACATTCGCGTCTACAGACTCAGCCATGAATAGCGGTGATGGTGAGCAGAGGTCTGGAGAAAGCGGTAGATATTTCATGTTGTATCCTGTAGGTGATGCAGGACTGTAGTGGTTTTCTGAGAATGAGGATGTTGAGGTGGATGGTGAGAACAGGTCAGGGGAAGGCGGATGATATGGTCCAATGTTGAAGCTTTCATCGTGCTCAGGAGAGAAGTGGATCTCTGCTCGGTGGTTGTAGAGATCCCTGTATGGTGTCGGTCCACTCATTCTCATGATACGATTCTCAGTGTCTGTGAGCTTGCAGTTATCCCCCCGTATATATATCATAGGAAGGGGCGTGTCCTCAGAAGAGGGTTCGTTCTAAACGTAAAACAGGAAACGTCAGCGTTTTTTTCACTGACATGACATCGATCCAACTTCGTGACTTTTGGAAAAGGTCGGAAAGACGATGTCCAATTTCACTCATCTTCTCTGCCCAAGCTTCAAACGGCAGAGCCAGCATTGTCTTGAATACGCCGCAGTCCTGATTGAAAGTCTCCAACACAAACAGATCTGAGGGACTCGTCCGGTTGTTCCTGCGTCTGCTTGCCCGAAAAGACCAGCGGCCATTTGCTGTGGTTTTTGACCCCCACACTGCGCTAAAGAGAGGTTCTCTCTCAGCTATTTCAACATCGGATGGTATATGAAACATTCTCGCCCGTTTTACAGGTCGAGGAGACAGTTCATTTTCTTCTTCTTCTTCTTCTTCTTTCTCCCTCTCCTGCCTTGAGACTGTTTCAGGGCTATCATTAAGGTGCGGGATTGCAAGCTTTAACACAGCCCAGTCGCTGTGGGTGAGTGTACACAGAGCCAGTGATCCATTAAATACCTCGTCTTGATCCAATTGATACAGGCAAAGCTCTCCTATTTCATACATGAAAATATAACCCCAGCTGCCAACCAGGCCATATGGCTCCAAAGACCATTCTTCCTGCAGAGTCTTGAACGGGGGTCTTTGTACCCTGCAGATGTAGTATGTTGATTTCTTAGGAGCATTCAATTCACGGGATGAATACTGGTAGACGGTCACTGGGGTTTCGCACAGAACTGACATACCTCTTTGCCGAACCGAGGTCTGATTTTCAACCATGGTTGTTGAAGTTGATTTTGGATCCTCATCCTCGGTAGAGTATGTCACGACGGGAATTCCGATAGGTATCTCCGTTGAGGAAGTATATGATGCAGTTGCTTGTTCATCATCATCATCTTGGCACGCGTTGCGTTTCTCCTCCGCTTGACGATAAACTCTCTTAACTCTAGCCATTGTTGAACGGGTGTTCTTTTTTTCCAACGAATGCTGCATGTAAAGTGCAGAGTTTTATCTCTGTATTTAAAGTAAACACTAAGGCACGCCCTATTGTTTTCATTGGGTTATTCAAGGTTTAACGATGCTTACAAACACACCCCCTCTATTTTTAATTGGTGCTGATGCCAAACAGTTTCCGATAATACCATATTTGTCTTGTTCTATTTATAACAAACACACCCCTGTGTTTTAATTGACTCATTTAAGGTATTGCCCCTAATGACGACAACCAATCAGCATCCACTGTTACGCCCCCCTTGGACACACCACCTGCTTGACCACGTGACCTCCTGCCCACGTGGCAACCACATGGCGCCCATATGCCCCCCACCGGAAATCCCGCCCTCACCGGAAGTCCCACCCACCTGTCAAAAAGTTTGATGAAAGGGTGTACTTAAATTCTCTCAGCAATAATGCTAATCATCAGTTTAATTGCATAGGTTTAATGAAATTCACAGGCACCTTTAATCATTATTTGCCTTTTTTCTATGCTTATTAATTTTTGGAAAATTGTTTATTATTAAACAATTGTTAATTTGTACTGTAAAACATATCCACTGTTGGTTCTTTATCCTCCTTTTGCTTCACTTGTATTGATATTTCTTTTATTTATAACTATTTCTCTGTCCATCTGTCTTTCCATCTGACTGTATGAGTAATCAATAGTCTCTTCATTAAACAAATGGAAGGAGATGGGAGGAAGCTACAACAGGAAGCCGATCAGATAGCATAAGTGGGAGGGAAGGACATTTCAGATTCAAATCAACCGAAACGAATTACAAGGGCACCGGTGATTCATAGGTCAAGGCTTGATTTAGGGTTGGATGGGCATGATTCAACAATAAACTAGCTTTAACAAATTGCATTTAATGACAGTTCTGCGCTTATATACATACAGACATTAACAAACAGATTATCGAGTGAACCTTGTTTTGCATTATTAAACAGTACACATATAAAACTAAAAGGTTGAATGTTTTATAATGTTTTTTTCCATGCATGATTAGAAAAATATCTAAAAAATAAGCCACACTGAAAGAAAACAAATGCATCTTAAATAACGCTACAAACAAGAAACAAATAAACTTGATTTGATATAAGATTATCTCAGTGAGTATTAGATTGGCATAAATTGTTGCAGAAAATACCAGCTGTCAATGTCCACTGCCACTGGAGTTCAGCATATCTGAAAGTCTCATTCCCCATCTGTACATATATAGGGTTGTAAAAAAATGTTTTCCCCTTAGAGGTTTCTTTAGTTTTTGATCACACTTAAATATTTTAGATCATCAAACTGATTTTAATATCAGACACAGATAACCTGATTAAATACAAAAAAAGCTGTTTTCAAATGATGATTTAATTTACTAAGGGATAAAAAGCCAACCCAATCTTATTTTAAAAGTAATTGCCCCCTCTGTTAAATCTTGAATTAGTTGTGATTAACTTATATTTTATGGGTTCAATTTCACTAGCCAGACATAGGCCTACGTTTTTGATAGACCTGTAGAATTAAAAGAAAATCACATATACAGGACATATCAGACAAGGATCTCAAAAAGGAACATTTCTTGAGCCGCTCTTTAGAAATTGAAGAACATATGAGAAATAGTAATTGTCATCCATAATTTTGAAAAGTGTACAAAGTACAAGGCCATTTCTAAAGCAATGAACCACAGTGAAAGCCAAATATCACAAATAGAGAAAACATAGAATAGAGTTCAACTTTCCCAGGAGTTGCCAGCCTACCAAGATTATTCCATGAGCTCATTGACAGCTCATCCAGCAACATCTAAAACCCTGCTGTCCTTGAGTGCAACGGTTAAGGTCAGCATCTATGATTCAACAATAGAAAAGAAACTGGGCTAAAATGGCATCCATGGGAGAATTCCAAGTCCAAGAGTGCTGCTCACTAAAAAGAACATAAAGGCCTGTGTCACATTTGCCAAAAAAAGAAAATTCTTAATGATCTCCAGGACTTTTGGGAAAATATTCTGTAGACTGACAAGTCAAAAATTTGACTTTCTGGCGGATGTTCTCACGTCTTTTTCCATTGGCCATAAACCATACTTGGCATTTCAGAAAAAGAGCATTATACCAACTGTCAAACATGCTGGTAGTTTGATGTGCTTCAGGACCTCAGCCACTTGCCATTAATAATAGAACCATGAACCAAAGCTCACCAGCAAGTTCATCTCTGAATGTTTTGAAAATAAAGACGGTTTTGGAGTGGTTTAGTCATACTCTGGTCATAAAACCAACTGAGATGCTATGGCGTGTATGAGATCTTACAAGTTCGGCTGAATTAAAAGAACTCTGCACATAAGAGTGAGCCAAAACTACCCCACAGTGATATAAAACACTTGTTGTATTTGTAGGAAATGCCTGGTGCTTTTTGTAGTTGCCACAGTGGGTACTACCATGTATTAGGTTTAGGGGTCATTACACTTTTACCAGAGGGAAAGATAGCTTTGTTCACCTAATAAAAGCATCCTTTAAAAATGCTTTTTGTATTTACTCAGGTTGTCTTTGTATAATATTAGGATTTATTTTATTATCTCAAACATGTAAGTGTGACAAAAAAGCAGACATAAGAAATCTGAAAGGGATGAAATACCTTTTAGCGGCACTGAATGTGAGGCTTTTCTCTCTTCTTCCTTTCTGGAATATTTGCCCTGTTTTGCATTCCTTTAAGTTTATAATGACCTTTGTGCTGCATAAATGTTACCATGAATTGCTTTTCATTTTAGTATTTTTAATACTATGAGGACGTTTCCCTTCTGACTACATTTCAGGAAGTTATTATCTCCAGTGTATGATGTGTTTTCAAACATCTGAGCTTGTGACTTAAGTCAACACCACAATCTTGAATCTATGTAAGACACAGTGAAAAGGTCGTCTGAAGGGCAGAATCCCTCCAACTGGAGTGCCTGGTAAAGAGTTTACATACCCTAAATTCTGACATGAATGTCATTAATTTGGGCCTTTGGGGATTTGTTTTGCATTTCTAAAGCTTGTGCAAATCTTTATTTGTTGTGTGAATTCTTCCTAAATTATACATACCGTATATAGAATTATACATACAGGCTCAAATACATAAACCCCAGTAGTATTTGGCCAAATGCCTGTTAGCAAGTTGCTACTCAACCACATGTTTTTGTGGCCAAATAACAAAATTTTTGTTTCATCTGACTAAGAAGCTTTTCTCTACATCAATGATCCCATGAATAAGCGGATAAAGCAGGCTAACATAAAGATAAAGCAGGCTAATGGTGTCGCAGTTGCTAACAATATTTCCATGCAGCAAGAAGGTCCTGGGATCGAATTCCAACCTGAGTTCTTTCTCAAGGAGTTTGCATGTTCTCTACATGCATGCAGTGGTTCTAGGGCTTCCTCCCACAGTCCAAAAATATGACTGTTATGTTATGTCTAAACTGCCATTAGGTAGGAAAGTGTGTGTACATTGTTGTTTTCTGTCCCTTGTGTCTCTAGATTACCTTGTGATGGACTGGCAACCTGTTCGAGGTGTATTCTACCTCTCATCCAATTACCTCTGAAGAGAGGCACCAAATATGCCAGAAGCTTGTTGACAGTTGCAAAAAAGTATGTGGTTTCTATGCAACTTGCAAAGCAATATTTTAGCTTTTGCAGGTGTGTATACATACTATATTTGAATCTTTATTTGTAATTCTTAGCTGTGTTAAAATTAAATACAGTAATTCAAAGTTGTGCGCCTTTAATGTAAACCAGGATTTCCATTACTTCATGAAATGTGAGTATTGAGGTTGTGTGATATATATGATTAAGTCACAGACCAAATAGTTGAGTTTAATTGAAAAGCACTCATCTTTTCCTGGTTTGGCTCCTTAGCAAGGCATGGCAGCAAAAGGGAGAGAAATGCTCCAGGGGTTACTTAAAAGCTCTTGGAGAAAACCAATGGGACAAGCAGGGTAGAGCATGGAGTAGTTAAGCTAAATTGGATGTATTCTTTTGATTGCCTTACATTTGTTTAGTTGTAAAGATTTATATTTATGGTAATATTTGCTGGGAACCATTTATTATTTTGGTGCTAGTTTTGTGTAAATAATGTTCATTTTGTATTTTCTCATTATTCCTTTTATGGTTTCGTCCTGTAAATCACTCAGGGTAGACTGGTTATAAACGGTAGCTAGTTGCTTCCAGTGTAAGAGGGTGTTGGTGTACACGTGACCTGCAGTTGGACAATAGTCACCTTAAATCTCATTTCATCGTCATGCCTCTCTAATAAACATGAAGCCTCCGCCGATCAAACTGACAAGTGGTGTCAGGAGTGTGGCTCTTGATGGAAAACAATGAGGCAATGATGACGGGAGGTGGAAAAAGAAATGTTAATGAAGTGAATGGTGTACTGTAGGTATGGACGGAGCAAAAACAGGAGCTAGCTCTCCTGATAAACTTTATGAATTGGAAAATCTTGGAGAAAGAATCAGCACGTCAAGAGCTTAGATGGAAGAATCTACAGCATTAGTTTCAATAACCCCAGGCTCAAGTATAGGATTTGAAAGAGGAACAACGTTTTGATGGATACAACATGGAGTTGGATCTTCACATTCATGACAACAAGTGAGACCACCCCAAAAAAGGACCCAGCCAGATGATCTACCAGTCACCAGCTACAGAGAAAACCAAATCGGCTGCCATTGACCTCTGGTGATGACATTGAGCACTGTTTAACACCTTTTGAAAGAACGGATCAGGTCTGCCACTGACCTCAACAGGAATGGGCTGTCCAACTGGTTCCTTTACTTACAGGAAAAACACGGCATGCTTATGTTCTGATGGACATTGCTGCTTCTCACATATATGACAAGGTGTATGCCATTTTCACCAAATACAAGATAACTGCTGATACCTTTAGGAGGAGGTTTCGATCCCTGGACATTCATTAGGGTGAGACACTAAAATAAATTTATGTTTGTCTCAAAGACATGTTTTACAAGTTCCCCGTGCGTCTCCCGGCCTTCCAATCAGCATCCTGTCCACCTGATTCATCATCCAATCACCTTCCGATGCCTGGTTTTTAAAGGACCTTCGGCTGTGTTCCTCCTCGCTTGTCAGCTGAGCTCATCCCTCCTCCACCCCACCTCTACCATCTTCCTTCACATCTACTCCTGGCTTCCTCGCTCCCTGGCCGCCAATCCAACACCATTGTCAGATCGGGGGGAAGACATCTCTAAATCTAAGCCTTACAAATGTTCATCTTAGCTCATATCATTCACAGCATTCACGTCTTCCTCCCAGGTCTGAGCGCCAAAGATATAATTATGTAATTTCACATCATTAAAACTTTTCTAATTGCCAACCCTCTCTTTGTGAGTCTTTTCAGATTGAAAAGTTTCCACCACATAAAAGACTCTAACATGCATAATGCAAGATGGTATCTTTCATTGCAACCTTTTGATTTTACTGTGCAGTATCAGTCAGGAAAGTCTAACCTTGTGGCCAACTGTCTTGAATATATGACAATTGTGCAACTGTTGTCTTAGGTAAAGGGAGGGGTGGATGTAATGGAGACCAGGAGTTCTATTACCTCAAGAAATGTGAGTATTGATGTTGTGTGATGTATGATTAAGTCACAGACCAAATGGTTGAGTTTGAGTTCTTTATTGTAGTTTTGTTAAGACATTTTTAGAAACATTCTTGAGAAGCAGGTGGACCAGGGGGACTGGCCATCCAATCTGTATAAAGAGAGAGTAGATACAATTGTCAATTTGTGTTTCCTTAGATTTCTTTTTTACTCATCATCTTCCGCTTCATCCAGGACCGGGTCACAGGAGCAGCAGACTCAGTAGAGACACAAAGACTTCCCTCTCCCCAGACACCTCCTCCAGCTCCCCCGGGGGGAGTCCAAGGCGTTCCCAGGGACCTGAGAGACATAGTCCCTCCAGCGTGTCCTGGGCCGTCCCTGGGCCTCCTCCCGGTGGGACATGCCTGAAACACCTCCCAAGGAAGGCGTCCAGGAGGCATCCGGGATAGATGCCCGAGCCACCTCAACTGGTTCCTCTCGATGTGGAGGAGCAGGAGCTCTGATCCGAGCCCCTCCCTGATGGCCGAGCTCCTCACCCTATCTGTAAGGGAGTGCCCGGCTGTCAGGTTTAAACAACCTACAATACTTATAACATCACAAAAATAAGAGAAAGTCAAAGAATTAGTTATTTCACTCGCAGCGAGGAGAACGGACAGAGATGTATTTTCAGTTACAAATCTCCTACCGCTCTGAAAAACATCTGTCCGACCCTCTCTCTTTATTATCTTTTCGGGGGTCCCCAATTACAAAGAACGTTACTCTCTTAGGATGGGAAAAACAGCTGCATCGTAAACAGGTCATAAACACCATTATCTTTTAACAACACACTTCCACAGTCTCTTCCAATCTTAGATCAGTGTGTTGTCCATTCAGCACAATCAGCCTTCATCTTTTATGACCTCCTCAACTGCGGACTGCTTCCTTCTCAGCTCCATTTATGACCTTTGCCTGCAGACAAACTCATCACATCCTTTACTCACACAAACATCATGAAAGGTTATAAAAATCAAATAGTCAAGTTAAAGAATAGAAGAAAATATAAGATAAATCTATATTAAATTATTCCAACATTTCCTCCCAGGTTATAGAAATATTTGCTCATATTCTTATATCACTTAACAGCGACTTCTTTCAGATTTTTAACTATAAGATTATTTTCATGAGTACAAAGACAATTATACCCAGAGGTACTTACTGACATTTAAATCACAGATTCATATAGAGATGGATCTGGGTACAGGTCAGAAAAGTGGTCAGTCACATCCTCATCATCTTCATCATCCTGCTGTTTAAATAATGGATAGAGTTGGGTAACTCTGTCTTCCATAGGAGAAATACAGGTCCTTCTCAAAATATTAGCATATTGTGATAAAGTTCATTATTTTCCATAATGTCATGATGAAAATTTAACATTCATATATTTTAGATTCATTGCACACTAACTGAAATATTTCAGGTCTTTTATTGTCTTAATACAGATGATTTTGGCATACAGCTCATGAAAACCCAAAATTCCTATCTCACAAAATTAGCATATCATTAAAAGGGTCTCTAAACGAGCTATGAACCTAATCATCTGAATCAACGAGTTAACTCTAAACACATGCAAAAGATTCCTGAGGCCTTTAAAACTCCCAGCCTGGTTCATCACTCAAAACCCCAATCATGGGTAAGACTGCCGACCTGACTGCTGTCCAGAAGGCCACTACTGACACCCTCAAGCAAGAGGGTAAGACACAGAAAGACATTTCTGAACGAATATGCTGTTCCCAGAATGCTGTATCAAGGCACCTCAGTGGGAAGTCTGTGGGAAGGAAAACGTGTGGCAGAAAACGCTGCACAACGAGAAGAGGTGACCGGACCCTGAGGAAGATTGTGGAGAAGGGCCTTTTCTAGACCTTGGGGGACCTGCGGAAGCAGTGGACTGAGTCTGGAGTAGAAACATCCAGAGCCACCGTGCACAGGCGTGTGCAGGAAATGGGCTACAGGTGCCGCATTCCCCAGGTCAAGCCACTTTTGAACCAGAAACAGCGGCAGAAGCGCCTGACCTGGGCTACCGTGTCAGCTGCTGGTGTTGGTCCACTGTGTTTTATCAAGGGCAGGGTCAATGCAGCTAGCTATCAGGAGATTTTGGAGCACTTCATGCTTCCATCTGCTGAAAAGCTTTATGGAGATGAAGATTTCATTTTTCAGCACGACCTGGCACCTGCTCACAGTGCCAAAACCACTGGTAAATGGTTTACTGACCATGGTATCACTGTGCTCAATTGGCCTGCCAACTCTCCTGACCTGAACCCCATAGATAATCTGTGGGATATTGTGAAGAGAACATTGAGAGACTCAAGACCCAACACTCTGGATGGGCTAAAGGCCGCTATCAAAGCATCCTGGGCCTCCATAAGACCTCAGCCTGTGCCACAGGCTGATTGCCTCCATGCCACGCCGCATTGAAGCAGTCATTTCTGCAAAAGGATTCCCGACCAAGTATTGAGTGCATAACTGTACATGATTATTTGAAGGTTGACGTTTTTTGTATTAAAAACACTTTTCTTTTATTGGTCGGATGAAATATGCTAATTTTGTGAGATAGGAATTTTGGGTTTTCATGAGCTGTATGCCAAAATCATCCATATTAAGACAATAAAAGACCTGAAATATTTCAATTAGTGTGCAATGAATCTAAAATATATGAATGTTAAATTTTCATCATGACATTATGGAAAATAATGAACTTTATCACAATATGCTAATATTTTGAGAAGGACCTGTAGCTGTGGTAATGAGACGGTTAAGAAGAGAACGAACTCAGGGAATACAACATCCACACAATGTCAAAATTGCAGCAAATACTGCAAAGGAAATTATTACTGATGATACTAAAATGTTATACTTCCCAAACACATCCAGCCAGGAGTCCCACCTCGAGGTGTCTACTCCAGAATGCTCCTTCATTTTGCCATTTAGAGATCTCAAACCTTCTATGGCTTTAGTTAGGCTGCCGTCAGCCGCAGTGTTGTTAGGTATGAATGTGCAGCATTTTTCTCCAAAAATAGCACAAACTCCTCCTTTTTCAGCTAACAACATGTCCAAAGCAATTCTATTTTGGAATGCCATCAGGGAAGTTGAAGCCAATTAGTCATGGACAGTTTCAAACCCGCTTTGTCCAATTTCCTAGTTTTTGCACATTGTAGTGTATACAGTTGATCCTGTCTACGTTTTTGTTCATCATACACCACCAACAGATACTTGATTCAAATCTTGCAGCTACTTGATCAGTTAATTTATCTTCATAGCATTTATATATGTAGAGTCTCCCTCAGTCTGACAAGCTACTGCTCTGCACTTTCTATTACGCCAATCATGTGGGATTACACTAGATAGTCCATTTGTTACTTCATCTACATAGAATATACTGAAACTGGTAACAATAAAGTAATTAGAGCACAGAGTCCCGTTACGTTTGAAGGTAATCGATCAAACAACCTGTCGTCACCACATCACCACTAAATGTCTCCTCTAGAGACTCGTTTCAAATACTTATTTACTTTTACAATTGCAGTACACCATACTGCAGTGAGATTCCCCAATTTATTGCCTCTCTCTGTCATATTTATACATGTGTAGTTTCCAGTGGTGACCCGTTTATGGAATACTGGTTTGTTCTTATCTGCTGTGGTTACAGGAAAAACAGAATCCCAGTGTTGACACATTTCATTAGGATTAGTTTGATTCATTACTTCCATCACACAGAGTTGTGGTATCACAGCTGGAATTATTTGTAACAAAGACCTGGGACCCAAACACACAACACAATCTCTTTTAGTCATGTTAGCCGCTTGCTCTACCATCAATAACCAGTTATTATTTGTTCCTGATACTCCAGTAATAACCTGGAACTAGTCATCTGTGGTTAACTTTCCTAACATAATTTTACTCTCTTCGCTTTGTTACCTGGATTGCATTATCAGCTTTATGGAGCTTAAACAACTTCTTTTGATAACTAGCATAAGTAGCGGTGCCCCACTCTGGTGTCCAATTATTTCCTTCATCAGCTACCATCATGGACCATGAGGTGTCTTTTCTGTCATTAGTTAAGTACCATTTATAACTTCTATAATCCTGCCCTTTCCTTCCTTGTTTGGTCAAGCTAATGAGTGGGATCAGCACCACAGCTATGGTTTTAGATTTCACGCACACTTGAATGCCATAAGTATAAGAAGTTTGTTTAGTACACATAGTTAGGTTATCTTGCCTTGCTTGATTTAGCGCTACTTGTTTAATATGACTCATAGCAGATGTTGTTACATTCTAATTCATCTTGACTGGTTCCCAGAGGTACCAGAAAAATAAAAAAATCAATATGAGAAAAAATATAAATACCCAGGAACAAAAAGCATTGCTCATCCATCTAAAAGTCATTTTGGCTGAAATTTTGACTCCTCTAAGTGGTTCCAGTGTCTTAATTTTCTTCACTGACTTTCGGGTCTCTCCAGCCTCTAAATGTCTGGGTCCACCCTATTATCAGTCTGTAAATCACTTCCCCTGGCGGAGCTTTCAACCGAAATGACCTTTTTACAATGTGTAAGGTGAATCCAGGTTGATCTCTCAGCTATTTTTACTACTGTGGGAGTGGTTAATGATACCTAATATGGGTCCTCCCACTTAGGTGAAATACCAATGTTTCTTCTTTACACTCCTTATTAACACCCAATCTCCTCGTTCCACTAATTGGTTTTCCTGCTGGGAAATAGAACATTCCTCATATCTTAAATTTGTTTCTGTTGCTTTTCTAACATACTCCTCATATAATCAACTAGGTTAGCTTCTTCCTCTAACTCCCACTTATTTTTTAACTGTGGTAATCTGTATGGTCTTCCAAATAACATTTCATAGGGTGTTAGCCCTGAAGGTGCTTGTAGTGTTTAGTTGGAAATAGTTCTATCCATTTAGAAAATGCATCTATAACGACTAAACAGAACTTTTTTCCCTTCACTGTGGTTTAACTCAATAAAATCCATATGAATTGTTTGTAAGGGGTATTCTGGTTTTGAAAATTGTCCCCTTCATGGTCTTAAATTCCCTTGTGGATAATGTTTTACACATGCTAAACATGTTTTACAAAATGTTTTTTTTAATAAGAATTAAGAATTAAATCCATATGTTATATAATATTAATATATATCTGTCCTACCCTTCCTCCCTATTGAGACATTGTGTAACACAATGGCTCAATATTGCCGCCCATTTATATAGGTTCTTTGGTAGGACAGGTTTATTATCTGGTCAAATATAGTTTTCATCTTTTAATGCAGCTCCATGTTTTTTCCACATTTCTATCTCCTGTAGTGGGGCTTGTTGTTACATTTCTTTTAACACTATATCTTTTGTCACCAATGCATATCCTGTTTGTGTCTTCCCTCTCTCATCTTTTTTGGAGAAATCATTCACATACTATTTCGTGATCCTGCAAATCACTTCTAGATTTTGCTTCTTTTTCTGCTAATTCTTGACAATCATGTTAATTTCCATCTTCAGCTTCTACACTCCATTTCAGTTCAGACGTCATTTTCAGCTCTTCCTCATACATTAGTTTGTTTAATGGAGTTACTATTTCTGTATAATTTGGCACCCAGTTTCTACAATAATTAGTCAGTCAAGGAAGGACATCATTTGCTTTTTTGTTACTGGTTTTGGAACTTGTAATATTGCAGTCTTTCTTTCTTATACAATTGTGCGTCCCCCTGTGCTAAGATTGTGGCCTAGGTATTTAACCTCATTTTTACACAACTGAAGTTTCTTTTTACTGACTTTGTGTCCTTCTTCTGCTAAATGTTTTAATAATGCTATTGTGTCATTTTTACAGGTCTCCTCATCTGGAGAGGCTAATACCACCAACATATAATATCATCAACATATAATAAACCCTGACTACCTCCTGGAGGGTCAAACTTGGCCATACTTGCACTCATTACCTGAGAGTATATAGTTGGACTTTCACAGTAGCCTTGAGGTAGTCTGGTATAAGTATATCTTTGTCCCTCAAAGGTAAATGCAAACCAGAACTGACTATCTTTATCTATAGGTACAGAGAAAAATGCATTACTTATATCAACTACAGTAAATATTCTAGCATCTGGTCTTAGGGAATTTAATAATGTGTAAGGATCAGGAACACACGGTGCTCTCTGAACAACTGCATTATTAACTGCCTGTAAGTCTTGTACCATGCACCATCCTGTTGATGGAGCTTGTTTTTTAACTGGAAAAATGGGGGTGTTACATGGTGAGTCCTCGCATTTTATTATCACCCCTGCAGTTATTAAATCCTTTATTACTGGTTTTATTCCTTCACATGCATTATGTTTCAAAGGGTACTGTTTTACACTGGGCCTGTATTCTGTTTTTGCTCTAATTTGGCCGGATACCTCTCCTTTTACTAAACCCACATCAGTAGGGTCTGTGGACCATAACTTATCAGGGACTTCACTCAAGAACTGTTCCTCCTGTTCAGTAAGGAATATTTCTCATTGTTGCTTTGTATGCAAATGTATCCTTTCCTGCACTGTCACTGTCCAGAATAATGGCTTCCTAGTTAATCCTGTGGATGCACTGATTTCTGTATTCATTGTTGTTGCAAACCAGTCTGTGGCATCTTTTCCCCTCTGCACTATTCTTCCCATATCATGCCACTTGAGTTCTTTATCATTGAATAAAGATATGTGTGGAGGTGTCCACATTTTGCAGAGCTTCCTAGTGTCTTCCGCTAACACTACTTCAGCAACTGACGTACTGAGTTCTGCTTTTCTCTTTACTACAATATGTCCTTCTGAGGTCGGAATTAATGCTAACCCCAGATGTAGTAATCCATCTCGTCCCAATAGATTCACTGGACACTTAGGGAACATTAGAATAGATAGCTGACATGACTGTCCATTGAGATCTCTTATCCAAACTGGTTCAGACTCACAGACTTGTGTCAATTTCCCACTAGCTGACCTTACTGTTATTTGCTGATCACTAAGTCTGGAATTTGGGATTGTTTCTCTACAGGTGGTGCTGCATGCTCCGGTATCACAAAGAAAAGTAATTGATTTTCCATTCAACAGTTTGGTAACTTCAGGTTTTATGCTATCTAGGGAGAAAAGGTCCTGGAAATTTAGGAGGACATCCTGCCCCTGTGTTTTTTGTTTTTTGTTTTTATCGGTGTCTGACGTACTAGGAACAATTTCACTTATTTTCTGTCCTAGTCATGCTGAATCATTATTTCTCCTCCCAGGACAGTCTCTGGCCATATATCCTTCTGTCCCACAACACCAGCACCCTGATGTGTATTGTCTGTAATTTCCTCTGCCAACTCCTCCTCTCTGACCCCTGCGATTTTGTCCTCTGCCTCTAAATCTTCCTCTTCCTCTGTTGTTTTGATAATAAATCTGTTGTTCTTCTTGCTGAAAAAAGGTGTTGGCTATCTTTTTTTTTTTTTATCCTTCATTACTTTTTCTGCATGGAGGGCATGATTAACATAGTCTTCTAGATTTGCTGTGGGGAGCCCTATAAAATGTCTCCTTACCCAGGTATTTTAACTGTTGTTAATAAGCTCCTAGCTCGTTTTCATCTTCTTGTGGACCACTATGTATTTTTAACACTTTTGTCAGTCTAATCCTATATTCTTCAAAAGGTTCTTCCTCTTTTTGTTTCACTCTGGCTATTTCTGCGTAGTCAGCTCTGCGTCTGTATCTAACTGTAAGCCCATCGATTAATCCCCTCACTCTGTTTGTTCTGCTGTTAAAAAGAGTAAAATATTTTCTAAGGTCACACAGAGAAAAAAAAACCGTGTCATGCTATGAACCTCCGTGACAAGCTGTATCAACAGCCTTCAGCGTCTCAAAACAATGATAAAAAAAAATTAACACAAATAAAACATACATGAGGTACAGCCATGGTGGGGATGGATTTATTCACCAAAGGGACTCATTTTAGCCCATCCAATCCTATCAAACCTCATCAGATCTTTGATACTAAACAAAAATTTCCACCTACTCTTTTTACTCCCTTTATTTTGTCCTGCTGTTCTACTTTGTAAATCTATCAAAAATTACTTCTTAGCCCTCTGACCTTTTCTGCTTTCCACAAAAACGTCCAGTCTTATCTCCTGCATCACATCTCTCTCTTTTTAGTTACTTTTAACCAATAATCTACATCCTCATAACCTTCTTTGTCCATTTTTCTTAAATCACATGTACTTTTAATGTACTTTTAATTATTGCATCTTATAGATCAACAAATGTTTTGAGTTTAAACAACCATCATAATGATATATGGTTTTCCAATTATCTAAATATTTTAATTTTAATATTTTAATTTTGATTCTGTGCTTCTATAAATTTCCAATCTTTGCATTGTTATTCATTTTAGTGTATTTTTACTCGCCCCTTTTCCCATTTTTTTTTTTTATTTAAATTTGGTTTAGTATATAAATACCTAGGGTATTCTAAATACTGGATTATTCTGCTGAGTAGGGTGACAGAAAAATCTCCTTTTGTGGTAATTCTCACTTCAACTCTTTCGAGTGGAGAATTCTTGCCTTTGCATCCACAAAAGTTAGTCACTTTCGATCCTACTGCTTTGGTATGAGGCAAAATCTAGTGGTTTAAATCCTCCATTCATTTCTCACATGCACACATTTAAACACAGAATTTTCTTAGTATTTTTGTTTAAAATACTTAAATGCGGACTCCACCGTCCTTGAAACACGGAATTTTCAGTATTACTTATTAATACTCAAGAGGACTCTGCCATCCTTTACACACGGAGTTTTTAGTATTTACTTCTTAATACTTTTTCAGGACTCCGCCATCCTACTTTTACCTGTTAGGGCCTAGGATTCACAGGATTTTATTTCACGCAATGACCCCCAGTCATTCGTCACACTTTTTAATCCAAATTCAACTCACCACTTTATCTTCCCCTCTCTCTCAGAGTTCCGTCAGCCGTCAGACCCCAGCGGGCGGGCCGAGATCCAGTCCCGGAAAGGGTCTGTGAGTCTGATAACGACTGCCGTGCGCACGGTCTTACTGGTATCCACCAACCCGCTGGAATCATCAGGCGTATTTGGAATCCGGCTCCGAAGGACCAAATTAATATCAGGTTTAAACAACCTACAATACTTATAACATCACAAAAAGAAGAGAAAGACAAATAATTTGTTTTTTCACTCGCAGCGAGGAGAACGGACAGAGATGTATTTTCAGTTACAAATCTCCTACCGCTCTGAAAAACATCTGTCCAACCCTCTCTTTTTATTATCTTTTCGAGGGTCCCTAATTACAAAGAACGTTACTCTCTTGGGATGGGAAAAACAGCTGCATCGTAAACAGGTCATAAACACCATTATCTTTTAACAACACACTTCCACAGTCTCCTCCAATCTTAGATCAGTGTATTGTCCTTTCAGCACAATCAGCCTTCATCTTTTATGACCTCTTCAACTGCGGACTGTTTCCTTCTCAGCTGCACTTTTGATGGTTGCCTGCAGACAAACTCATACATCCTTTACTCACACAAACATCATGAAAGGTTATAAAATCAAATAGTCAAGTTAAAGAATAGGAGAAAATATAAGATAAATCTATATTAAATTATTCCAACACCGGCCACTCTACGGAGGAAGGTCATTTCAGCCGCTTGTATCCGGGATCTCGTTCTTTCGGTCATGACCCAAAGTTCATGGCCAAAGGTGAGGGTAGGAACGTAGACCGACTGGTAAATCAAGACCTTCGCTTTTCGCCTCAGCTCTCTCTTCCCTACAACGGACCAGCTCAGCGTCCCCATAACTGCGGCAGCCGCACTGATCCGTCTGTCGATCTCCCGCTCCATTTTTCCCTCACTCGTGAACAATACCCCAAGATACTTGAACTCCTCCACTTGAGGCAGAAACTCCCCTCCAACCTGAAGAGGACAAGCCACCCTTTTCCGGTCGAGAACCATGGCCTTGGACTTGGAGGAGCTTATCTTCATCTCAGCTGCTTCACACTCGGCTGCAAACCGCCACAGCAGATGCTGTAGGTCTTGGCTAGAGGAGGCCAGTGGGACCACGTCATCTGCAAAAAGAAGAAATGAAATCCACTGGTCCCCAAACCAGATCCCTCTGGCCGTTGGCTGTACCTAAAAATCCTGTCCATAAAAGTTATGAAAAGTTATTTCTGTTTTTTTTTAAACTTATAAGTTTAACAATGTGCCTGTTTAGTTGAAAAGCACTCACCTCTTCCTGGTTTGTCTTCTTAGCAGGGTGTGACAGCAAAAGAGAAAAACATGCTCCAGGTGCTGCCTAAAAGCTCTTGGAGTAAACCAATGTGATAAGGATAATGCTTGGAATAGTTATGGTAAATTGGATGTATTTTTTGATTGACCTTAGATTTGTTTAGTTGTAAAGATTTGTATTTATGTTAAAATGTATTGGGTACCATTTATTGTTTTGGTATTAGTTTTGTGTAAATATTTTTTATTTGTTGTTTTCTTATTATTCCCTTTTATGGTTCCTTCTTGTAAATCACTCAGGGTAGACTGGTTATAAAAGGCAGCTAGTTGCTTGGAGTGCAAGATGGTGTTGATGTACACATGACCTTTAGTTGGGCAATAAAGTCACCTCAGTCCTCATTTCATTATCATGCCTCACCATTAAAGCTGGAGCCCCCACTGGTCAAAACTGACAGCAACCAATTCTTGTTTTTAAAATTCAGTGAGGTTGTTAGGGTTCTGCTCTAACTTCATCAAGAAGGCATTTTTATCCACACAAATGACGCAAACTGGATTTTTTTTTTACTCTTCTGTAATCCTGAGAGATGATTGTGTGAACTCCCAGTAGATCAACAGTTTCTTAAATACTCAGACCAGCTAGTCAGACAACAACAATGCATTTAAAGTAACTTTAATCCCATTTTATCCAAATTGTGATTATGAGATTGAACTTCTGCAAGCCATCTTTACCACCTCTCAATACTTTAATGCATGGGATTGACTGATTTTATTAGTTTTAACAAGAAATTCAGCAGTCGTACTTAATACATCGGCTGGTGAGTGCATGTTAAACCATTTTAAATTGATCTTAAAGACTTTGTTTAAAATATTGGGAAATGTACCACACATTAAAAAGCAAATTGATCCTCTAAAACCTATTTCTTATCTTTATGAAAGAGTAAGATATTAATATATAATACAGAACGAAGTCTGGAGGATGTCTTTCTATTTTTTCCAAATAATGACTTAAAACTGAAATAACATCAAATGGAGTCATGTAAGTCTGATAAAAGCAAATGAACAAAAGAATGAATAAAGGAAAAATATTTTCGAACAAAAAAGCCATCCATTCCCTTTCCTTTCTTTGCCTAAACACATCTAAGAGCATTCCTGTTTGGTGCTGTTTGTTAAAGGGTGACTTGAGATGCTAGAACTAAAAAAAAAAAACAACATAAACATCTGGTCTTCTCACAAGGCTTGGCAAGGGGAAGAGCTACTGAATGGGGAGAGCCCTCCACTGCCCCTTAACACAGGAGGGAATTTGCTTTGTGTCTTATTTAGCCATAGTGATGAAGTCACAGTGCTGTTTGCTGGGGGCTGAGGTCTATTGGCAGCTGTATCTGTGTCTGTGATTGAATCTGAGGTGTATAGAGCAAACAGGTCTCTAGTGCAGCAGCTTGGTGATTCTTTTCACCCCCTTTGCTACAGAGCAGTTTCAGCTCCTAAATACCTTCCAACTTTTCAATGGTAAACTTCACTAAACAATGTGTGGTACAGTCCAAGAAGGCAACCTACAGGTAGGACAGAAAAGTTCTCCAAGTGGTGTCAAAGACAGTTTTTTATATTGTTGGGTGGCAACAAGAAAGGCTTTTGCAGGGCTCATGTTGGGCTCCCATAGACTGAGACTGTTGGTGCATGATCTAAACACACAATACATTTTCTTAGCATTACACAAAATGTAAAGAACAATTTTGATATTTTACCCAGAATCTTTTCGATTCAAATCTAAAATACCACCTTAGAAATGCAACAGTACATAAATGACCAACTACAGGTCCTTCTCAAAATATTAGCATATTGTGATAAAGTTCATTATTTTCCATAATGTAATGATGAAAATTTAACATTCATATATTTTAGATTCATTGCACACTAACTGAAATATTTCAGGTCTTTTATTGTCTTAATACAGATTATTGTGGCATACAGCTCATGAAAACCCAAAATTCCTATCTCACAAAATTAGCATATAATTAAAAGGGTCTCTAAACGAGCTATGAACCTAATCATCTGAATCAACGAGTTAACTCTAAACACCTGCAAAAGATTCCTGAGGCCTTTAAAACTCCCATCATGGGTAAGACTGCCGACCTGACTGCTGTCCAGAAGGCCACTATTGACACCCTCAAGCAAGAGGGTAAGACACAGAAAGACATTTCTGAACGAATAGGCTGTTCCCAGAGTGCTGTATCAAGGCACCTCAGTGGGAAGTCTGTGGGAAGGAAAAGGTGTGGCAGAAAACGCTGCACAACGAGAAGAGGTGACCGGACCCTGAGGAAGATTGTGGAGAAGGGCCGATTCCAGACCTTGGGGGACCTGCGGAAGCAGTGGACTGAGTCTGGAGTAGAAACATCCAGAGCCACCGTGCACAGGCGTGTGCAGGAAATGGGCTACAGGTGCCGCATTCCCCAGGTCAAGCCACTTTTGAACCAAAAACAGCGGCAGAAGCGCCTGACCTGGGCTACAGAGAAGCAGCACTGGACTGTTGCTCAGTGGTCCAAAGTACTTTTTTTGGATGAAAGCAAATTCTGCATGTCATTCGGAAATCAAGGTGCCAGAGTCTGGAGGAAGACTGGGGAGAAGGAAATGCCAAAATGCCAGAAGTCCAGTGTCAAGTACCCACAGTCAGTGATGGTCTGGGGTGCCGTGTCAGCTGCTGGTGTTGGTCCACTGTGTTTTATCAAGGGCAGGATCAATGCAGCTAGCTATCACGAGATTTTGGAGCACTTCATGTTTCCATCTGCTGAAAAGCTTTATGGAGATGAAGATTTCATTTTTCAGCACGACCTGGCACCTGCTCACAGTGCCAAAACCACTGGTAAATGGTTTACTGACCATGGTATCACTGTGCTCAATTGGCCTGCCAACTCTCCTGACCTGAACCCCATAGAGAATCTGTGGGATATTGTGAAGAGAACATTGAGAGACTCAAGACCCAACACTCTGGATGAGCTAAAGGCCGCTATCAAAGCATCCTGGGCCTCCATAAGACTTCAGCAGTGCCACAGGCTGATTGCCTCCATGCCACGCCGCATTGAAGCAGTCATTTCTGCCAAAGGATTCCCGACCAAGTATTGAGTGCATAACTGTACATGATTATTTGAAGGTTGACGTTTTTTGTATTAAAAACACTTTTCTTTTATTGGTCAGATGAAATATGCTAATTTTGTGAGATAGGAATTTTGGGTTTTTATGAGCTGTATGCCAAAATCATCTGTATTAAGACAATAAAAGACCTGAAATATTTCAGTTAGTGTGCAATGAATCTAAAATATATGAATGTTAAATTTTCATCATGACATTATGGAAAATAATGAACTTTATCACAATATGCTAATATTTTGAGAAGGACCTGTATATTCAAACCTTTATGTATAATTTTGAGCCCGTGCAAAGATGGTTTGTGCAACCATCTTTTGTTTTTAAAAGTTATTTAGTTGTGTGTAGTATGATCATTCCTGCCGATGGTGATTGCATTTACACCTCTGACTGGGAGTGTAGGTGAAATGATGCTGATGTAACATTAGTTAGGCTTTGAATATAGTAACATTACAATTGTTCTTAAGATTTCCCACTATTATATTAGACTTTGTACTAAAAGAGAGCATGAACATCCATAATGAAATTATATTATGAGTAATGTTCGTTTTTTTAAATCTAGACAGCAAGCTTTGAATTCCTCAACCTATCTAAATAATAGGTAAAAAGGATAATAATCAGTGAATAAAACAGTAAATGAGATATGTATCATCCTTTCAATCATCCATTGTCTATACCCACTCACCTAAGCAGGGTCGTGGAGGGGTTGCCAGTCTGTCATAGTGGACACACAGACACAAGACACACAATAAAGCACTCTCATGGACCAAAATAATTAAACAGCCAAGTTTCTGTATGGTGGGAGGAAGCTGTAGTACCCATAGAGCATGAATGCAGGCTCCATGTAGAAAGACCCCAAGCAGGGATTCCAGCCCACGACCTTCTTTTTGCAAGGTGATAGTGCTAATCACTGCTCCACTGTTCAGCCCCCTTATTGGTTATACGTAAAAAATGTATTCGGATATAAACATGGTTTTCTGGTTTGAATTATTTTCAAGCTTGACCTAATTTAAAAAAATAACATTTGCATAGAAGAGTATAAAATATGTAAATTTCAAACACTAAGCAAAATGAACTTTGGACATCAGTTTTGTATTTTCTGAGTTCTTTCTTTTTGTCCCTTTCACATTACAGCAGTGTTGTCGGCTGGATAAAATACCAGCAGGGGTGAACCCAAAATCCTCTTCTGTGAATTTATATGCAGGCAATGAAAAATGGCAGCCTTGCAGTCTACATAACTTGTTCTCACCTACGGTCTATGTAGCTTACCAAAGCTCTTCATCCTGAACTGCTCAATTTTCAAAGCCACTACCTGGTTCCATATTCATAATCATTCCTGCATGAATGTCCAATTCTATTTCAGCCTGTAGACAAATCACCTGCTTGGACCCAGAACGCTAACCACTGTTTTCTGTACAGTGATTGATCTCTCTTCTATTTTCCCGCAGCAGCTTTATTTCAGATCTGAAAGAAAACATTAGTGCCCAGCCCTTTATCCCTCTTCCTTTTGTTTTATCTCATTCTCTCCCTCTACATTACGTGTCTCTTTATTCCTGTCTTATCATGGTGTCCGGAAATAATCTGTTGGCGCAATGAGGAAATAATAGGAGTTCTCTCACACTAGGTTTAAGTGACTGCTCAAACTTTCATTACAACTGAGCCACAAGTGATAGCCCTGAAAGAGGAAGGTTGGAAAATATAAATGAACTGCTTTGTAAGAAGCACAGGATTGGGCCTGTTTTTATTGGTGAATATGCCTTAGCCTAATACTGGAAGCTGGATCATTTCTGCTTGTCGGGAACTTTACACTTAAACTGAAATAAGCAACCAACTTTTGCTACAATAACAACTACATTTGTTTTGTTGGTTCTCAATTAAAAAAAATCTCAAGGTCAGAGAAGGAGAGTCTGTAAAAAGCAAGTCTTGCTCAAATTTTGAATTGCATTTGGGTTTGGACTTTGACTGGGCCATCCACAACACAAACATGATTGAGAAGCTTGCCGTCGATACTACTGTGGTGGGTCTCATATCAAACAATGATGAGACTCATTACAGAGAAGAGGTTCACAACCTGACAGGATGACAGTGGTGCTCCAGGAATAACAGGAGCAAACAGAAGGAATTGGAAATGATGAATGTATAGACCATCCAAGATAGGCCCTTCAACAGTCGTTTTTTTAAGAGCGCCGTTTTAGGTTTTTTTGTCTATGGGTTAAGGGCAAAACATAGCCGGGTGTATCCTACTTGACTTTGCAGACATATGCGCAGAATCCGCTCAGACTTAAAGCGTACGTCTGCCTGACTTATTCGCACAGAGCTTTTACGATTGTTTACACGGTGTCACACAATAAACTGCTTGGGGGGGAAAAAGTCTCCACATCAAACTGTTCAGTAACACAATGGCAGAAAGTGCGGGAAATGTAGGAATTTGTCACCAGAAATGTAGGAAATTGGCAACCTCGACTATGAAGACTCAAATGCCCGTGCTGCTCACAGTACACCCGATTCTGATCTGCCCTTAAGCTTCTTAATAGCACTATATGTCTGCACAAGCAGCACACCACTTTAGTTACATCCTGTGGTTTACCTCTTTCATCCAGTTTAAAGCCAAAGTAAAAGCCTCATTTGTTCAACTTATAATTAGCGGGTGGAAAAATGTTACATCACCCAAGCTTAATCATTGCTCAGTCAGCTGTATTAATTTAGCCTTGCAAGGTAGAACAGTTTTACAGCATCAGAAATGTGCTCCAGAACTGTGCCGTATCTGTTCTTACCAGCCAAAAGGAAAAACCTCCCTTATCACAGCATTCCAAGGTAAAACCCCCTTGGAGCCTGGGCCTCCTTAGTAGAGGCAGAGGTGAGATCTGTTGTAATTCTTCCCCATATGTTTTGGCTCCTCCGATAAGTTTCCTCCTTTTGTATTGTATTTCACAGACTCAGAACCATCTGCGTAACAAAAACAGAGAAATTTGCAGAGCCATTGGCCCTGTGCTCTGACATAAATAACACAAAAGGGAGCAGCTGGGGGACAAATACTCGTGTCAGGCTAGACAGAGTATCAGCTCAGAAAACAGAGGCACTTTTTAAATTCTCATCAACACCACTTTTCCATAAATGGCCTGTACTTGTATAGCGCTCTAAACTCTAAAGCGCTTTACGCTACAATCAGTCAACCACCCATTCGGTGTCACCGGGCCCTCTGACCAACATTAATGAAGTGTCTTGCCCAAGGACACAATGACTAAGACAGACAGAGTGGGGTTTCAAACTGGCAACCCCAGTTACAGGACTGACCCCTAACACCTGAGCCATAGCCACGCCAGTTTTTTTGGTGCACAACTAATAGATATCCCGTTGACAGATTTTCCCACCTACTGTAAGCTGTGGATATCTGCAGCTCCTCAAGAGTTACCATGGACCTCTTGATTGCTTCTTTGATTGAAGCACTCCTTGCCCGGCCCATCAGTTTAGATTGTCTTGGCGGGTTTGCAGTTGTGCCATACTTCTTCATGTTTAGATGATGGATTGAAGATTGTGTTCTGTGAGATTTGGCCTTCATATAACCACTAGATTTTTACTAAGATTATGTTGTACATAACTACATCCTGCATGCTAATTAGATGACTCATGACGTTGCATTGGATTTTATTTAGGTGTAAAAGATTAAAAGGGCTGAACTACCTTCACAGTTAAAGGCTAGTTTGTGTTTGCCTATCATAAAATGTGAATAAAACACTTTAAGGTTTGGGGTTGCAATGTCAAACTGTGACAAAAGCTTGAAGACTATGAATACTTTAGCAACGTGAATAAAATATACCCTTTTTCATTGTTTTTTACCTTTTTCTTTTTGGTCTAAGGGCTCTTGACAAACAAATTGTTTTCCCCTTGAGAATGCATGGCAGTCGCAGATACTTGAAAATAAAGAAATGTCCACATGATTAATGTGCCATATGATTTGCATTAAAGTCACAGGGAGGACAAAAGGAAAACTGACTGGTATTTCAGCAGTATTGTATTTGCTTTGATAAGCAGGCATTCGGTCTGCAATGAAAGAGATGTGTCATCTTTTTCAAAACTCCACCAAGCTTTCATCACGTTGTTTGTCCCCTGGAACATGCTTTTGTTTCACCCACTCTGTCTCTCAAGTAGTTTTTGAGGAGCTTCATTTTGGATTTTTGTGTCTGGTGTTTTTTTTTTTTTCTCTTTGTCATGGTCCTTATTCAGAATCTGGAGCCTGGTCTTTGTCTTTGTTCTCTTAGGAAATTTTCCAGGCTGTCTACAAGGAGGTGGGTGGGAAAACAGAAGGCTCTGTACACATTCTGGGACTTAAACTCTGAGCAGTACTGACACAAGATGCAATGTTCTGTTCGATATTAAAGTGTACTTTTTTAACCTTTAATTTAACACCACAACTTATCAGGAAAGCATGATGTATCATCAAGTGCAAAGTCCTTGACTTTCACAATGTCATACACGGGAACATGAGCAGGATCCATTTCTATGTCTGTGTCCACAACTGCAGATCTGCAGTGCACCTGGCTCACATGAATTATTTGTTTAAGGAAACTGTAAACGACTGCATGTGTTTATGAGTGTGTATTTCTCTTTATGTGTGATCCCTTCCCACACAACCATCTGGCCAGGTTCTGAAACATTTGCTGTAGGTAGATCACAGGTGGCCCTGCCTGGTGTCAGGATGTCCTGGTATTGGCGACCAGGTGGCACAGTTGTCTTGCGGAACATTTCACTTGTCTAGATTCTAGTCCCAGTTTATACGACTAAAACAGGACTTTGCTTCCATGTTGAGTCTTTATTCAAATTTCCGAATGCCTTGCAAAATAATTTTTACCTCTCAAACTCATCAGATATTGACATTGTACTCTCACAAAGTTTATTTGGATTTTATATCATAGAAAAACACAAAATAAGTTATATTATTGAAGTGGAAGTAAAATGATTGATGATTTTCAATTTATATTTGCAAACAGAAATCTGAAAGGTGTTGCATACATATGTATGCAGATCCCTATCAGTCAATACTTTGTAAAACCACACTTTGTTGCAAATACAGTTGCAAATCTTGGTGTATATCTCTACCAGCTTTGTACAATTGGAATAACAGCATATGTGAACATCAGTTTTCAAGTCTTGCCACAGATTCTTCTTTAGGGTCTAGACTTTGACAAGGCCACTCTAACACATGAATATCCTTTGATTGTTTAGTTTTAGAGTGGGGTCAGTTGAATATTTCGCAGTCTCTAATAGGTTTTTCCTTTTCGATTTATCTCCATCCATTTTTCTATTTAGTCTCCAAGTCCCTGTCCTAGTTGAAGAAAAGCATCCTCACAGCATGATACTGCCACCACCATTTTTTTATTTTTGGTGGGGAAGGGTGTGTTCAGGGTGATTTACAATTTTAGTTTTATCATACACATGGGGTCTTCATGTAGCACACTTACATTTTGGTGTCATCTGATTAAAGTGCCTTCTTCCACATGTTTGCTGTGGAGTTACCATGAGTCCCTTAGCTTTTTCCTTTGTCTATGATGGATTGAACTCTATGAGATGTTCAGTCTTTACCTTTTAATCACATATATATGTATCAGTACTCGTCTTAATGTGGATGTCTTTTCAACCTTCACTTTTCAGAAAGATTTTCACATTGTTTAGACAGAATACAACTTTGTATTTTCTTAGTCTTTTCAAAATTCAAATTTTGCTTGCGGAGTAGGCAGTTGCAGGCCATCTATGTTTGTACAACTCTTACCTTAAAGGTTTTAAAGGGTTAGGTTTTAAAACTGTTCTGAATTGCACAAGTGACCAGTTTTATCTGAAAGTTTATTTATATTGCTTTTTCTCAATTTCATTGCAACTTGCATATAAACTACATGGCGAGACAGAAGACAAGGCACTTTAGTAAAAATTGCATCTTGCTGTAGAAAACCTGGAGCCATTGCAGCATGTAGCCCCTTGCTGCACCCTCCCAATCATCTGGTTGCTTGACCCATGTTTTAATTTATAAATTCCTCTAAAACACTTTGGTGGATGTGATGGAATTTTGGTGATGGTTGACAGCATGGGCTTTACTGTCTGACAATGTGCTACTGTCAGGGAATAAACAAAAGAAGGACCTTTGAGGTTTATGAGACTTAAGAAATGTTCTCTGCCACTTGGTAAATATTTGGGCTGCTAAAAGCCTATAAACTTAATGATCTTGCACAGGATGAGGATAGAACAATGGATTTATTCTCAGGGCAGCGCAATCTCATGCAGACCAATGATTGATGCAGCATTAGGGCAGCAACACCTCTCTGGTTTTTGTCTATTCAGGCTTGAAGGTGTTTGTTTAAAATAACATGCAGGTAGCCTGCAGTGCAGTGAGTATACTCTTGGTCTCTTTGTTTCTCCCTTTTCCCCTTCAGATGTATGTAGGTGTTGGGACTATAGTCCATGAGTCAAGATAACAGAGTCTGACAGGTGCTTCTCCGCATTATTCAAATAGATTTTCTACTCTGTGATAGATGAAGTGCCTTGTGCTGCATATACAGTAAACTGTAGTGTCTTAGCTGAATGTTGGAGAATACGTATATAGTCTGATTTGTTTGTCCCCCACCCCGGGCACCGATGGTTATATTACACTGACATTTACAATGAAATATCACCCTCTTATCATCTGTATACCGTCACATTTTTCTCTGTAAGCTGGAACTATTGATCTAAATATCACATTCATCCTGCTTAGCACCAAAGCTGTGGAGCTCGCATGCAACAGTTCCCAAACAACGGGAGATAAATGAATACCCATTGTGGATGTTTGCTGGGCCTCTTTGAGGACCCAACCTGGCCAAATTGAATTCTAATAGATGTCCTTGATAGAGTAATCACTTTGACCTGCCAACAGTTTTTTGGTGACCAGGCAAGCAGGTACTCAGATGGCAGGGATTTGCTAAAAAAAAAAGGTACAATTAGGATCAATCGGCATCATTGTCTGGATGTGTGTTTTTGTGTGGCAGAGAGAGAGAAAACACATGTGACCTTCACTGAGGAGGTGGGAAACTGTGATGCATTATTAGTATCCTCTTGGATTATTGATACCACCCTGGCAGGTGGCGTCCACTTGCACGAGGCTTGCTGAAATGTATTGTTCACACCTGCAGTTGAACAAATTATACTTTTACACCATAAAGATAACATACCTATAAAGTTAACACTGATTAAGATCAAGGCACAGCCAGGAAGAACAGTTTAGCATATCTAAACATAAAATATGATCATATAATTTGATCTGTGGTTTCAACTGTTGTGAGGGGAGAAGTCAGTTGAGATTCAAACTTTCTACCATTATTGGATGCAGTCTGGCCATGAGGCCACTGATCCAGCAAAAGTGCTTTGCCTAAGAACCCTTTTTTCCATTCAAAGTAAAAATTGAAACTATAGAAAAGAGGAGGGACTAACAAAGCACTTTTTTTCTCTGCAAGATGAGTTAGCATAGCGCATGCAGCAGAAAAATGCCTTATCTACAGTGCCTTGCAAAAAGTATTCATCCACTTGACTTTTTACCTATTTTGTTACATTCCACGCTATAATTTAAATGCTTTTTAAACACAACAAACCTGCCAAGAGAGGGACGCCCACCAAAACTTAACAGATCGGGCAAGGAAGGCATTAATTAGAGAGGCAGCACAAAGAGACCCAAGGTGACCCTAAAGGACTTGCAGAGTTCCACAGCATAGACTTTAGTACAGTACAGACCAAAAGTTTGGACACACCTTCTCATTCAAAGAGTTTTCTTCATTTACATGACTATGAATATTGTAGCTTCACACTGAAGGCATCATAACTATGAATTAACACATGTAGAATTATATACTGAATAAAAAAGGGTGAAACAACTGAAAATATGTCTTATATTCTAGGTTCTTCAAAGTAGCCACCTTTTGCTTTGATTACTGCTCCACACACTCTTGGCATTCTGTTGATGAGCTTCAAGAGGTAGTCACCTGAAATGGTTTTCCAACAGTCTTAGCACTTGTTGGCCCATTTGCCTTCACTCTGCAGTCCAGTTCACCCCAAACCATCTCGATTGGGTTCAGGTCCAGTGACTGTGGAGGCCAGGTCATCTGGCGCAGCACCCCATCACTCTCCTTCTTGGTCAAATAGCCCTTACACAGCCTGGAGGTGTGTTTGGGGTCATTGTCCTGTTGAAAAGTAATTGATGGTCCAACTAAACGCAAACCGGATGGAATAGCATGCCGCTGCAAGATGCTGTGGTAGCCATGCTGGCTCAGAATGCCTTCAATTTTGAATAAATCCCCAACAGTGTCACCAGCAAAGCACCCCCACACCATCACACCTTCTCCTCCATGCTTCACGGTGGAACCAGGCATGTACAGTGGTTAGAACCAAAGATCTCAAACTTGGACTCATCAGACGAAAGCACAGATTTCCAATGGTCTAATGTCCATTCCTTGTGTTCTTTAGCCCAAACAAGTCTCTTCTGCTTGTTGCCTGTCCTCAGCAGTGGTTTCCTAGCAGCTATTTTACCATGAAGGCCTGATTCACACAGTCTCCTCTTAACAGTTGTTCTAAAGATGTGTCTGCTGCTAGAACTCTGTGTGCCATTGACCTGTTCTCTAATCTGACCTGCTGTTAACCTGCGTTTCTGAGGCTGGTGACTCAGATGAACTTATTGTCTGCAGCAGAGGTGACTCTTGCTCTTCCTTTCCTGGGGCCGTCCTCATGTGAGCCAGTTTCTTTGTAGCCCTTGATGGTTTTTGCGACTGCACTTGGGGACACTTGCAAAGTTTTCCCAATTGTTCGGACTGACTGACTTTAATTTCTTAAGGTAATGATGGCCACTCGTTTTTCTTTACTTAGCTGCTTTTTTCTTGCCATAATACAAATTCTAACAGTCTATTCAGTAGGACTACCAGCTGTGTACTGTATCTACCTCCTGCACAACACAACTGATGGTCCCAACCCCATTTACAAGGCTTGAAATCCCACTAATTAAACCTGACAGGGCACACCTGTGAAGTGAAAACAATTTCAGGAGACTACCTCTTGAAGCTCATCAACAGAATGCCAAGAGTGTGCAGAGCAGTAATCAAAGCAAAAGGAGGCTACTTTGAAGAACCTAGAATATAAGACATAGTTTCAGTTGTTTCACACTTTTTGGTTCAGTATATAATTCCACATGTGTTAATTCATAGTTTTGATGCCTTCAGCGTGAAGCTACAATATTCATAGTCATGAAAATAAAGAAAACTCTTTGAATGAGAAGGTGTGTCCAAACTTTTGGTCTGTACTGTATATGTCCAAAGGACCACAATAAGAAATACACTCCAGGGAGCTGGGCTTTATGGAAGGGTGGCCAGAAAAAAAGCAGTTTCTCTGTGTTAAAAATAAGAAGGTAGGTTTTAAGTTTGCCAAAAGGCATGTGGGTGATTCCTCATACTTACGGACGAATGTGCTCTGGTAAGATGAGTCATAGGGTGAACTGTTATCAATGCCTATGCAAGTTTCCTCTTATTTTGCCCTATTTTATTTTGTTTTATGATAAAAAATAATACATCTTCAAAGCTGTATGTTATGTAAATTAATTGGAGGATTTCTCAAACAATCTATTTTAATTACATTTTACATTTTGTGAGGCAACAAAACCAAGGGGGTGAATTATGTGAAGTATTTTTTGCATTATCATGTATTATCCATGTTTTCTCTGCAGACAGGAGGGATGAAAACTTAAAGCAAGAAAATCCATCCATCCATCCATCCATCCATTATTGCATCCATCCATCCATCCATCCATTATTGCATCCATCCAACCATCCATCCATACATCCATCCAAAGTAATTCATCTAAAAATATATAAAATCACAATAAAATCCAGTTGTATACATTATAATTTGAAATTCCTTGTCATAAAATGATGCAGTCAAGTTCAGTTTATTTTCATCTACACCTCTACCATGGTGATAAAATCCTTCCTCCGTGGAACAACATCCTCGGTCCAGTCTACAGGTCCCAACCCAAATACAGCCCGGAAATGGCACTGCTTTTTTTTTTTTGTAGTCACTGGCAAGAACACTTTTTGGAATCAACATTCTTATCAATGTTGTGGTGACAATTAGCTTTATTTCTTGTACTGCACAGTGGGGAACCTGTTAGCAATGTTACCTTGCAGCAAGGTCCTGGATTTTAAGCTTGAAGCTTGGAGATTTCTGTGTCAGGTTCGCATTTCCCTGTGCAAGCACACATTTTTTTCTGGATACTCCAGGCAGTCTCCAACAGTCCAAAAAACATGCACAATACACAATTTAGTTTCTTAATTGCAATTTAATCATGAGTTTGCCAGTAAATACTTGTCTCCTTTTGTTTATGTACTGGCTCATGGTGGACTAGCTGTATGTTCAATGAATACTCAATCTCTCACTTATTGACTGTAGGCACCAACCCCCAGCAAGGATTAAGTGGAGGGCTGTTGCAGCTATGGAAAATAAATGAATGAGGTTTATATCTTTACCCTTTTTTTTTTTTACCTCAAAACCACCTGGCTTAATCAGCTTACTGTTTGTTTCACTGCCCTCCTGTTAATAAGAGAGGGCTATTAATTTTCTCATCACAGCCCTGATTTAAATAGTCCCTAAGACCTTGTTAATAGATCTAAATGATATAGATAATCTTTAATATCAAACACCTAGATGCCAGCAGGAGACATAATAAAGAAAAAGTTTATCTTACATAATCATAGCTAAGTTTAAAAGACAAAGCTGTTTGAAGATTAAATGTTGAATTTTGCAACATCTTAATGGGATAATGTTAATAAATAATATGACCCAAGGTTTTTTAGATTTAGTTTAACATTCATTTTTCAATAATGAATTTAGTATGGGGATTATATGTGGCATCCCTATATACTATTTAAATGAAAAATTAATAATACATATTAGGGATATGAAAATAAAACCTTTTCTTGTTGTTGTATGTGGGATGAAATTAGTAGTGTCACAGCCTGAAAAAAAAAAGGAAGTACTATAAAGCCTGTTGGTACAGTGACATTGCTGCATTGCTTGCCACATGTTGTTACTGGGAATACTGGGAGGGTAGTGTATTTTAATATGCTTTTGGCTCTGGGTGGACACTTCACAGGATGATACTTCAATATCATTGATACTCCTTGAATTTCTAGGAGGGTATCTCTGTTGAATTCAGAACACTGCTGTAGATTTTGAAATACATTACTGTAGTTTTAAATCCTTTTCATTTTTGCCTTGAGGTTGCTACATTAATATTTTATGTCTTTCAACTGTTTTATTTTTTGGGACTTTTCAATGAACTCACTATGAGAAATTACAACAAAGAGTGAAAATTCATTTTAAAATTGGTTCTTTGACAAGTTATTTGTTGTGTAGATACAGCAGTGGTACATACAGCAGAAGCTTTTTTATGCCTAAATTATTTATTGGTCAGAACTGAGGAACTTTTACCTGTAGAGTATGAAGCTTCCAATTTCAAAAGATAAACTTGGAAAGTCACAAGAAATTATGTTCAACACCACTTTAAAAGATGTCAAAGGGTGTCACTCACCGGATGCAAAGAGCACTGTTTGTGGCAAAAAATGGACTTGAAGCCATATTCATTACTGCAGTAGCTGTAAACAATAGCACAAAAAACTGATCACCCATTTTTCTACTCAAATCCTAGTCTCACTTCTTCTTTAACTCCTATCCAGGGCAGTGTTGCAGCAACAGCAGGGCAACCTGAGCAGCCCAGATGTTGCTTCAACCCTGAAGCTCTATTCAAAGTAACAAATGGCCCCGATTTTGCTGAAGATGGGTGGATTGTTTTATTTGAGTCCCGTTATACCCTGGTGCCTCATTTAAATCTGTTCACCATGCAGTTATAATTCACCTTTGCTAGAAGAGCATCTCAAGGTCTCGAACGCCTCATGCTGTGTTTGTGAATAATATGATCTTTACGGAGGCAGTAGATGTGAGGACAGTTAAACTGATTTATTATACATGAATAGGTTCACAGAGGAAAGTTTTCCAGATTTTCTAAAAATCTCTTTGGAATCAAAAAAAAGGTTGGTTTAAACATTGTCTTTCAAGTGGCAGGTAAATTAAATTCAATCCTTACAGACTTACTTGACTCTTTCAAGGAGCTAATCCAGCCTCAGATTGGTGCATATGAAGTTGTTCTGTATACAGGTCCTTCTCAAAATATTAGCATATTGTGATAATCATAATGTAATGATGAAAATTTAACATTCATATATTTTAGATTCATTGCACACTAACTGAAATATTTCAGGTCTTTTATTGTCTTAATACAGATGATTTTGGCATACAGCTCATGAAAACCCAAAATTCCTATCTCACAAAATTAGCATATTTCATCCGACCAATAAAAGAAAAGTGTTTTTAATACAAAAAATGTCAACCTTCAAATAATCATGTACAGTTATGCACTCAATACTTGGTCGGGAATCCTTTGGCAGAAATGACTGCTTCAATAAGGCGTGGCATGGAGGCAATCAGCCTGTGGCACTGCTGAGGTCTTATGGAGGCCCAGGATGCTTCAATAGCGGCCTTTAGCTCATCCAGAGTGTTGGGTCTTGAGTCTCTCAACGTTCTCTTCACAATATCCCACAGATTCTCTATGGGGTTCAGGTCAGGAGAGTTGGCAGGCCAGTTGAGCACAGTGATACCATGGTCAGTAAACCATTTACCAGTGGTTTTGGCACTGTGAGCAGGTGCCAGGTCGTGCTGAAAAATGAAATCTTCATCTCCATAAAGCTTTTCAGCAGATGGAAGCATGAAGTGCTCCAAAATCTCCTGATAGCTAACTGCATTGACCCTGCCCTTGATAAAACACAGTGGACCAACACCAGCAGCTGACACGGCACCCCAGACCATCACTGACTGTGGGTACTTTACACTGGACTTCTGGCATTTTGGCATTTCCTTCTCCCCAGTCTTCCTTCAGACTCTGGCACCTTGATTTCCGAATGACATGCAGAATTTGCTTTCATCCAAAAAAAGTACTTTGGACCACTGAGCAATAGTCCAGTGCTGCTTCTCTGTAGCCCAGGTCAGGCGCTTCTGCCGCTGTTTCTGGTTCAAAAGTGGCTTGACCTGGGGAATGCGGCACCTGTAGCCCATTTCCTGCACACGCCTGTGCACGGTGGCTCTGGATGTTTCTACTCCAGACTCAGTCCACTGCTTCCGCAGGTCCCCCAAGGTCTGGAATCGGCCCTTCTCCACAATCTTCCTCAGGGTCCGGTCACCTCTTCTCGTTGTGCAGCGTTTTCTGCCACACTTTTTCCTTCCCACAGACTTCCCACTGAGGTGCCTTGATACAGCACTCTGGGAACAGCCTATTCGTTCAGAAATGTCTTTCTGTGTCTTACCCTCTTGCTTGAGGGTGTCAATGGTGGCCTTCTGGACAGCAGGCAGGTTGGCAGTCTTACCCATGATTGGGGTTTTGAGTGATGAACCAGGCTGGGAGTTTTAAAGGCCTCAGGAATCTTTTGCAGGTGTTTAGAGTTAACTCGTTGATTCAGATGATTAGGTTCATAGCTCATTTAGAGACCCTTTTAATGATATGCTAATTTTGTGAGATAGGAATTTTGGGTTTTCATGAGCTGTATGCCAAAATCATCCGTATTAAGACAATAAAAGACCTGAAATATTTCAGTTAGTGTGCAATGAATCTAAAATATATGAATGTTACATTTTCATCATGACATTATGGAAAATAATTAACTTTATCACAATATGCTAATATTTAGAGAAGGACCTGTAGGTATCATTTTAGAACCTTCTAACGTACAGGGCCTGTATTCACAAAGAATCCTAAGACTAAAAGTAGCTCCTATTGAAGTCATTCTACAATTTACAATTTTCCCTCTGTAAGATAAAAGTTATTTACGAGGCATCTTAGTCCTTAAGAGAGCTCCTAACGTGAGGAAATGTTAAGAGTAGAGAGGACTTTTAGTGAGTCTAAGAGTGTCTTAAGCAGAGAAGATGGCAGAAAGGCCAAGAGAAAGGAAAGATATTTGCCGTACAATGAACAACAATGAATTAATAAAACGCTACCGGTTCGATCACGTAGGAATCCACCACCTTAATAGTCGGGTAAATGAACACATTAACCTCTATAATAATCATACAATTAGTTTTATAGAACTAAGTTAAACTTTATCAACCCTCTAGGGTGAAATTAAATAATTTCATCAGCCGGACGGCTTAAAGGTGCACCTCTAGTAAGGTAATATTAGGAAGGATAAATAAACAATAGAAACAATGATGAGCTACGAATAACAAGTGAACACAATTAAAAACAATATCGTACATCATTTTTTAATATTTGCAGACTGTAAAATGTTTTCAAAAAATAAATGTGGAGAAAATTGGAAAAACTTTAAAAAGTATATACAGTATATACACAAATAGAAACTCTAGACAACACTATAATATTCTAAGCACTATATACATAGAAGGAAGATGTAAATGAGGTGAATATGTATTTTCTGTATTGTACATGATGTCAGCAGCCTAAGCCTGCATAGAAGATTTGTAAGTTTCCCTTGCAGGTTTTTGCTTCTGTAGAGTAAATCAAATTAAGTCTTGCTATCACTTAATTTAAAGACTTAATTTGATTTACTCTACAGAAGCAAAAACCTGCAAATGAAACTTACAAATCATTCTGCAGAAAATTAGGAAAATATTGGACACAGCAAGCCTTGAAATTTTCAGATCATCCTACGATATTGTCAAATTCGGACATACTCCATCTCAAAATTCTGACCTTTTCTGTTCTTTCTTTGGTTTTGCTTTTATTATGCGCTTAACAAGGAGAAGGTCATTGAAGCGTTTCAGCTCATCTCCCTCCAGTTCTGCTGCACTCAAAAGCTGCTCCCAAGCACCACGCTATTCTCAACGCAAACACTTGGATTTGAGCTTGTGCCAAAGGAAGAGACTCCTGATATCTCCAGAAATAGCTCTCTTTGTTTGCATGTACTACTGATGCTTGAACTTGATCTGTTGGTATTATTGTAACGTTGAGTTCTCAGTTTGCCACTCAGTCAAGATCTTGTAGGAAAAAATCTTCATGTTTGGTTTAAATTATTTAAATCCATTCAGACTCTGACTATGCAGTGCCTTTAAAACTATCCATGTCCTGTTATATTTTTTTGCCACAATTGTTTCTCATTACAACCCACAAAATGAATGTGTTTTATATGGGAAGAAACTTGTGCCATCAGAAACTGAATTCAAATTGCTCAGAGTGGATCTGTATTTGCGTAATTCCAAATTAAATGCATTGGTTTGAAAATGAATTTCACTACCTGAAACTGAAGTTAATGGTTTGAAACTGAACTGGTTTGCCTTGAAAATTGCTTCGCTTTGTATTGAAAATTCAGTTTGATAACTTTCACTTTTTCAGTTTTATAATTCAGCTTCAGTTATAAAATTCAGTTTTTTGTGTCACACATCCGGGTCCTTGAAACCACAGATTAATGAAGCACAAATTTACTGATTTGAGGATGTCATTCATTATTGCTGCATCCAAATTCAGGGGCTGCATCCTTTGAAGGTCGCATTTGTAGGCCAATTACTACATCATAGTGAGGCGACAAAGGCTATCCAACTTCGAAGGCTCCTTCAAAGATGTGGCTGACAAATGCATCCTTCTTTTCCCCAGATTTGAAGGATGGGTGTCACCCTATCCCATGATTCATTGTGGGTCAAAGTAGATTGTTCAAACGGAAGTAGCAAAGGCCAGAGGAGAGAGACAAGCTGTGAATAAACTTGGGTATATTGCGCATTCTGTGAAACAAAATGAACTTTTACAATGTTTTTAGACGAGAATGTACTTGTGTTAATCTGAAATATCTGATCTGTTTATCAAGATATTGTTGCTTTTCGGATATGACCCCCTAGCGGTGGGCTCACCTCACGAGCTATCAGCTGACCATGCGGTTGAGGTACGCTAAACCCCGAGAGAACAGCTGACCCCCGGCACATTGGTTTCAAACTCCCGCTGGGTTTCCCCAATGGGTGGAAGTTAAAGACAGATACAATTCATTCAGATGACATCTAATATTAATGTTTGGTTTGTTTATTATAATTATAAAAATAATAATAATTATTATATTTTACAGTTATTATTACAGTGGGGGTGGGAGGCTGCTGACCTCGACTGGGGACATTATCGGGCAGTGGAAAGACTACTTCGAGGATCTCCTCAATCCTGCCATCACGCATTCCCTGCTGGAAGCTGGGAACTTGGGGTTGGACTCTTTCATCACCCAGGCTGAAGTCACCGAGGTGGTTAAAAAGCTTCGCGGTAGCAGGGCTTCGGGGTTGGATGAGATCCGCCCTGAGTACCTTAAGTCTCTGGATGTTGTAGGGCTGTCATGGTTGACAAGCCTCTTCAACATTGCGTGGTGGTCGGGGACAGTGCCTCTGGACTGGCAGACTGTGGTGGTGGTCCCCCTTCATAAGTTGGGTGACCAGAGGGTGGGTTCCAACTACAGGGGGATTACACTCTTCAGCCTCCCTGGTAAGGCCTCCGCCAGGGTATTGGAGAGGAGAGTCCGGCCGATAGTCGAACCTCGGCTTCAGGAGGAGCAGTGTGGTTTTCGTCCCGGCCGTGGAACACTGGACCAGCTCTATACCCTCTACAGGGTGCTCGAGGGTTCATGGGAGTTTGCCCAACTGGTCCACATGTGTTTTGTGGACCTGGAGAAGGCATTCGACTGAGTCCCTCATGGTGCCCTGTGGGGGTTGCTCCAGGAGTATGGAATCAGGGGCCCTTTATCAGGGGCCATCCAGTCTCTGTACAAGCAGAGCAGGAGTTTGGTCCATATTGCCGGCACTAAGTCGCACCTGTTCCCGGTGCATGTTGGACTCTGGCAGGGCTTCCCTTTGTCACCGGTCCTGTCCATAAAAGTTATGAACAGGATTTCTAGGTGCAGCCAAGGGCCGGAGGGGATCTGGTTTGGGGACCAGTGGATTTTGTCTCTTCTTTTTGCAGATGACGTGGTCCTGCTGGCCCCCTCTAGCCAAGACCTACAGAATGCGCTGGGATGGTTCGCAGCTGAGTGTGAAGCGGCTGGGATGAAGATCAGCTCCTCCAAGTCCGAGCTTCCTCCATAGGGTGGCCAGGCACTCCCTTAGAGATAGGGTGAGGAGCTCTGCCATCCGGGAGGGGCTCGGAGCAGAGCCTCTGCTCCTCCACATCGAGAGGAGCCAGTTGAGGTGGCTCGGGCATCTAAATCGGATGCCTCCTGGACACCTTCCTTGGGAGGTCTTCCAAGCACGTCCCACCTGCAGGAGGCCCAGGGGACGGAACAGGATACGCTGACTATGTCTCTCGGCTGGGCTGGGACGACGCCTTGGGCTCCCCCTGGAGGAGCTGGAAGAGGTGTCTGGGGAGAGGGACGTCTGGGTGTCTCTGCTGAGTCGGCTGCCCCTGCGACCCGGTCCCGGATAAAGCGGAAGATGACAAGTACGAGTACAAATTCAGTTTCAAACGAAACAAATTCTGTTTCAAACCATTAAATTCATTTTCAAACCAATGCATTTAGTTTAAAATTACGCAAATACAGATTCAGTCTGACATGTATTAAGAGTCAATACCTTGTACAACTACTATTCACTGGAATTACAACATAAAGTTTTTGGATTATGTCTCTTCCAGCATTGTGCATTTAGAGACAGACGTTTTTGTCCATTCTTCTTTGCAAGATAGTTCAAGCTCAATCAGACTGAAAGGTGAAGGTCTTTAAACCTCAGATTTCTTGTCATCGATGCTTTGTTGGATTTGATCTAGACTTTGATTGGGACCTTCTAACACATTAACTTTCTTTGATCTAAACCAGTGGTGTTCAACCATTGTACTCATTAATTAGGGGTTTCCCTGCTTCACACACCTGACATCGATGGGTGATTAACAGGATTCTGCAGCATTTGATGGCAAGCTGAGGAAATAATTCAATTATTTGAATCATGTGTTCAAAGTCCGAGACACATGTAAAACATAAAAGGACAATGGGCCCTGAGGACCAGGATCGAGAACCACTGATCTAAACCATTTCATTGTATGACTGTTTGATTAGGGTTCTGTTGGAAGGTTGTTTAGCTCATAGTGTTTTCCAGCATTTAACCAGCATTCTTCCAGAATTGCTCTGTCTTTAGTTCAATACATTTTTCCATCAACTTAGACCAAGTTTTCTGCTTATAACGCATTCCCACAACATGATGCTGCCACCACCATTTGTTATGTTGGGATGGTGTGCTCAGCATGATGTGCAGTGTCTTTTTGCACCATGGTTAGGGATTTGTGTGTAGGCCAAATAGTTCAGGTTTGATTTCATCAAACAAAAGCACCCTCTTCCACATTTTTTCTGTGTTCTCTAGATGGCCTGTGGCAAATTGAAACTGTATCTGATGGTGTTTTCACAATAATGGCTTTGGATCTCTGCAGCTCCTCCAGAGCTCTACATCTACTTCAAAGCCGCGGAGATTGACAGCTGGCCCTCGTCCTTTTTGCTGCTTTCCTGATTAATGCTCTCATTGCCTGGCCTGTCATTTTAGGCAGACGGCCATGTCATGCTAGGTTTGCAGTTGTGCTAAACTCTTTCAATTTTTGGATGATGGACTGAACAGTGCTCTTTGATATGTGAGAAAAATGCAATAGAGCATTTTAAATTGAAAGATTAAATTCAATACAAGTGGGAAAGAAATTGGATTTACTGAATTTTATTTTTTTTTACATTTTTTAAGATGCCTGAAAACAAATGCATGGCACACTTCTTTTTCAGTAAAAGAAAAATGTTTTGTTTGTAAATTTGAAAGTCATATATTATTTTTTCTTACATTTCAGAGTTATGCACTGCTTTGTGTTGGTTCATATACATTTCAATAAAACACTATGAATAAGTAGTAATAATGAGTAAAAGGATGAATAATTTCGCAAGGCACTGTGATTTAGTTCAGAAACATACATTTTTAAATAATTTGTACCTGTGGTCCATATGTGTTTCTGCTCTTGCACTCTTTTTAGATTACATTATATGCTGAGTAAAGAAAGCATAACAACACCAAGTTATACCCAGAGAACATTCTGGATCATTAGCTATATTGGCTGCACCTGAGTTCTTATGATCCCACGGGGGCAGCTTGACAACCAGGAAAATAAAAGTATTTTAATAAGACCACCATTACAGGATTCTCAGGTGCTGTGGTGATAAATACTGTATTAACACCATCCTCTGGGTTTCTCCTCTTTCTGCATGCTCCTCTTCCTTCTAACGGCTTGACGAGCTTTCAGCACCATGGACAGCAACAATGAATCAGAGCTGCTGTGACATGAAACATTCCTCCTCTATGGAAACTGCAGAATGAGGAATATTTAATGCGCTTATAGAAGCTGTCCAGATTACTAAATTCATCATAAGGGATTCTTGTTAATATTACCGGGAATCTCAGATTTTTCTCTTCTTCCAAACTGATCACATATTTTTTCTTTTATGCAGTCTGATCACCATTCATGGTTGAATAGTACAAAGGTCCATTTAAAAATGTAGTTTAAGTTTTTACTAATTTGCCTTGAGGGGTCATTTCCTCTGTTGTCTCTACAAATTGAGTGATTTTCCCCTCCTCCACTACGTCCTCCCTCCACCCTTCCATCGTGTCGAGTGCTCTGTAAGAAGGCGGGTCAGTGTGGGAGAAATCCTGGGGCCCATCAGCAGTTGCGCTGTGAGCCGAGCGGAGCGACGCGCGTTCACAGAGCCAGAGGAGAGGAGAGAAGAACCGCTGCCTTTACCCCCATCCACTGCGCCTCATTATTACAATCTGTCTTTTCACGAGCATCAGCATCTCTTCAATGAAAAAATACGAAGGGAATTGTGCTCTGGAATATTCTGATTTTGTTTTATTTCACACTCGGACTTCATCCATCCGGAGTCAGCGGTAAGGAGATAAAAATGGACATTCCTGGTGTTTGTGTGTGTAGAAAATTAAATGTCAACGTCTACGTATTAGATGTTATTTTAAGCTGTGTTGCCAAATACTAAAGTTGTTCTGGATGTTTCCTTTTTCCGCATATGTAATAGGGGATGTGGATGGGATCAGGCAGAGATGCGGGTTTAGGCACAGAAAGCTCAGGTCATAGTTTGAAATCTCTTACGCACACTTTCGTCCCCAAAGAATGCGCTGCTTTATGATGGTGGTGGGGGGTAGGGAGGGGGGGTGTCGGACATCTCGGGAGACTATCCATTTATCAGAGTGGAATTCCGCTACCAGGATCTTTAAATGATGAATGAAAGAAAAGCGTCGAATCGGAAAGTTTCAGCTGACTGAATCGTGGCTGCTCTGACATACATAAAGCAGAAATTGACTCGACTTAATTTTAAATGGGTTCTAACGAATATAATCTCTTGTTGAAATGTTGCGTCTGATTTCATTGAGCAAAATGACCTATGCATCCTGGAGCATCCCGGAGCGGCAGCCAGGCTGTCATCGTGCGAGAAGCTGAGGGAAAGGTGGTGGAAAAATCTTCGTGATCGGTGCGGGTCTTCAGGCTTCTGTCCTGCTAAGTTTTATATTCGGAGTATACACTTTAAGTTTAGATGCATCAACGCTATCCCGCTACTGGCGATTGTACCTAATTGGTTCTGAGCTTTCTGTAGAGTTCACAGTGACCTCTTATCCGTCTTCATTCTCGACGTTCATCCTTATTTAATGAGGTGAAACGATTCATCCAGCAGTCGACACGAAATCATGCACGATATTCCACGAGTCCACGAAAAGACGAGATTTTACCTGTATTGTGGCAGTAATGCCAATTTTTGTTGTTGTTGTTGTTTTCACAGATTGGGTAAAGCCTTCAAAAACCACAAACTGTGTTTTTAATAATGTGGTTTCATTGTCGTATATTTCAGTCCAGGTTAGACCACTTGTGCTTATCTAATCCTTCCTGGTCCTTACAGGTCCTAATGCCAAAAAGGCATTTTGCTTTTCCAAACAGAATAAATACTTTTTAAATAACAAACTGTGCTTCAGCGAATTTCTGTCCAGGATCTTTATGGAGTTCAGGTTTGATCACTTTAAGTATAAAAAAAAATGAACTGGAGACCCAGCAGTCAGGACCGCATGTACCACGAGATCTCGCGATATTAAAATGAAGTCTATCGCTGACACCTTGTGAGTTTGCTGGTGAATTAAGTAAGCTTTTATTATGAACCCCAGATATGAAAGGAGCTCCTTGTTGTATCTATGCTTGAGACTTTTGATGGATGGACGGAAGTAGTTCTTGAATTGCGTGACAGTCAGGTAATGTAGAGCTGGATAATAGTTCCAAAGGCATAAAAGAAGCCTCCACTGCTTTTAAATGCACATAGGCTAACTCATTGTTGCTAACAATGGTAAAGTTAGCATCTGCCTATTATTGATAGCATATGTATTATATACATATTTCACAGTTTTAAATTATTATGGACTGAATTCTATCATCTCTTGTTCACTAAAGCTAAATAGCTACCTAAACTGATCAAACCTATATATAAATATATCATATATCATTAGACCAGCATATGCTGAGTATCGATTTTTTTCAAAACTGTTTATGACTTGTGAGACATTTACTCTATTAATGAAAACAAATACATTGGGATTCTTAATTTTGTTTAACATATTTATAAAATCTTGTCTAGTCTAATTCTGAATAAAATGTATGTATCTCATCTTATGAAATATATACATCATTACACCTCTATGACCAACTGAAAAATTATTTTAGTTTTTTCTTATTAGGAAACTTTGATGCAGATGCCAACTTTAGTGTTTTTAGCAGCTATAGTTAGCTGCTCAGTACACAACGTGGTGCCACACTAAAGATTTAAAAGTGCCCTGGGCTTTTATAAAGCTTTTGCAACTGAGTGTTTTTTACTTGGAAATTGGTCTACATAAAATAATTGAGAAATCCAAATAAAATTGAAAAAATAAGAGAATACAAAAAGGAGAGGTAGGGTAAGACTGTTAATGTATCAACGCAAAATAAAACAACATTTTTTTGCCTTATTTGTGTCACGTAGATTTTATCTACGTAGATTTTTACATTTGATTTTGTAAGATAACCTATGCAGTTATGGTCCTCTTTTATTACAGTGCACTCCCTTGATTTGTCTAACCAGTAGACTAACAGGTTCAGACCCACTCCTAATGTCGTATGCTTGTGTCCGCTGTGACTGATGTCAGATTAAATCGTTGCTTCAGGCTGAAGCTTATGATAGACAGGAAGCTCAGCGAAAAACATAGGGGGAAGTAGAAGCAGGGACTGGGGGTGGTCTCCTGTGAATCGCGGGGGACTCAGCAGCATTACAAAACATGCCAGTAAATCTGCTGCAGTCCCAATGCATCATTTATTGCCAGTGTGTGACAGTACTCATGCAGGTCATCTCATATCCTTGTGTTATTTAATAATTCCCTGTGTATATCCAGGAAAATATAGACTTATGCTTGCAGAGTTATGACAGGACAAACTAGCTACCATCACTGAGAACTGGACATGGCATGACAAAAAAGGCAGCAATGCCAAATGTTGCTTAGTATTTTTACCTAACGGAAAAATAAAGAAACGGACAAAATCAAGTTTCTGCCTCATTGGAAGTGCATTTCTCTTCTTTAAATAGAAGAAACATTTTTAATCTTAAGAGCTTACTTCCGCCCTCCAGGGTGAAGAGGTAAGCAAAAGGTCATCTTTCATAACAACCCGGTAAGAGTAAGTGTCAGTAAAATATGTCATGTTGAGTTAAGGCAAAAGAGTCAAATTTTGTGATATTACAACCACAAAACACAATGTATTTTATTTGGATTTAAGGGGAAAGAACAATAAAATGTAGTGGATCATTACGAAGTAGAAGGAACAATTTTCAATTATTTTCAATTAAATGAAGAAAATCTGAAAAGTGTTTCATGCATTTGTATTCATCTCCTTTTATCTCTGTGGAGAAATACTCCACCAGTCAGATGTGACAAAAGAGAGTGTCAAAAAGCCAAATGGAGTTGGCAAAAGACAGGCCTCCAGGTTCACTATAATGTCTATTAAGAGAGACTTTATGCAGATAAAACTTACAACCTAAGAATGCAAGGGAACCTTTCTTTTCTGAGATTATCAACAAAAAACATTAATAATGTTTACAGTTTAAAAAAACCCTCCTGTGTCTGTAGCATCTGAACTCTAGGCCCTTCCAGGGTTTGCAATGAATTTCCAACTTCTTTGCTGAGAAAATTCAGAAGGAGCAGTCTACATCAATACCATGTCCAGAACCCACGTTGTGTCCAATCAGAACAAATATGGCCATAATGACACAGTTCTGCCTAATAAACAACAACACATATTTAGACATTATACATCAACTTAGCTTAACTTAGCTCCTCCTCCTGCTGTCTCAATATTTTACCCATAGCTTTCTTTAAGAGAATTTTGCCTGTTGTAACCTCTGATTTGATTCAAATGATAAACTCCTTCCTTTAGTCAGGTGTTTTAAAAACAGCAATTATTAAACCACTGTTGAAAAAGAACAATGTGGACAAGTTGCTACTGGAGAATGACTGGTCCATCTCAAATCTACCATTTACCAGTGTTTGAAAAAACTGTTGGTCTTTCTGGTTCAGCCCTTGACTGGTTTGAGTCCTAATTGAATGACAGGAACATTTTTGTGTCAATAGCTAACTTTACATTGAAAACCACAGAAAACACATGCAGGGTTCCCCAAGGTTCCTTCCTGGGACCCCTCCTATTTAATATGTACCTACCCCCCCCCCAGCTCAGATCATTATAAACGACAAGATACGTTACCATAACTATGCAGATGACACACAGCTCTACCTTGCAATGTCACCGGGTGACAATGAACCTGTTCACATGTTAGATAAATGAATAGAACAAATCATTGTGTGGATGTGCCATAATTTTCTTGAGTTGAATAAAAACAAAACTGAAGTAATAATCTTTGGACTAAAGTCAACACAGAGCTTAAGTTATCACCCAGGTCGTTACACTGGGTTCCTGTATCTCAGAGAGTGACTTAAAATTACTTCTGTTGTTAGTTTATAAATCACTAAATAGTTTAGCACCAAAATACATTAAAGATTTGTTGTCATTGTATCAACCTTCTAGACCACTGAGGCCTTCTGGTTCAAGTCTACTCCACATCCCCAGAACCAAACATGGAAAAGCAACATTCAGTTATTATGCTCCACTAATCTGGAACAAACTTCCAAATCGCTGCAAAAATGCTGAATCCCTGCATTCTTTTGAATCAAGGTTGAAATGCCCTTTGCCCAAAGTTGCCTTTGACTGTTCTATTTAAACTATTAACTGAGGCATCATTCACTGTAGTCTGTAGTCTAACTTTTCTTTACCTGCATTTATTATGCCACTGCAATGTACTTATTTTCTCAGTGTTTTCTATTCCTTTGTTTTATTCATGTAAAGCACTTAGAATTGTCTTGTTACTGAAAAGTGTTATACAAAAACACTTGCCTTGCCTTTACTCTGAAAAAAGAAATCTAAATACTTAATACAAATACAAATTTGTGCCACACAATTTAGACTTTTTGTTCTGCAATTTCCAAAGCATTGTATAATTATTTCTTACATTTTGCAATTATGTGCAACTTCTTTGGATTATCATTTAAAACCACAAAAGGTTTGTTTTTGTAATGTGGCAAAATATGAAAAAGGTTTGAGGTGTATGATAATTCTAAGGTATTACAGGGTCAAGTATACACAAACACATCTTCAGTGCTTAAGTTAAAAGAAGAAGAAGAATATTATAATCCGGAACTTTGGCCATGTTAGCATTCTCCATAAATCAATGGTGTTAAGGGACACCTGATAGCTCAGTCAGGCATTACACATATTGAGTCTCGTTAACTGAATAGAGGCCTGGCTTGTTAGTATACCGTACTCCCATCTCAGATTTCATATACGGCTTTGTCCATTCAAGAGACCCAGCACCTAACCCTCTCATCCCCATCTACATACTCTATCCATGCTTTGTAATTATAGTGGGCTGGACTAACATGGTAGTGTTGAAGGTTATTTTTCCAAACAGAACCTTTTAACCTCTCAAGGTTATTTTTCCAAACAGAACCTTTTAACCTCTCATCCATTCTCTTTTAAGGCAAAGACAATCTTCCATCTAAGCATCCCAGTGTTGTCAGAGACAGACCTGCACTAGAGCACACATGCAGGAACACAGTGCATTAGCATAGGTATCGGTTACCTGAATTCAATAGCTCGCCTGGTGCAGCGAGATTAACTATTCAGGGCAGGTGGTTAAAGGGCCTATTGTGTTTCTTGGTTCTCTGCTGCTGTCACGATTGGACGATGCATTTGTCTGGTTGGCAGCCCACTGCCAAAACAATAGCAAGGGCAAAGGGCTGGAAGAGTACACACACATATAAGATTTCACCTTGTACATCATTTGTATGCTCTGCTGAGCAAAATTAAACAGAAGTGTATGAGTGGAGGTGTAGCAAGCAAAGGCTATGCCCTAATTAATATTCTTTAACAGTCTACCTCAGTGATAGGAATAATTTAGATATTTATTTACCGGAAGAAACAGTGGGATTCAAATATGAAATGTCCCCCGTCCTTACATCTTTTTGGATCTCTGTTTGTGATTGTAATCCCTCAAAGGCATGCAAATGAGAGAAATGGAGAGAAAAAGAGTGGTGGTGGATAATTAGTCATATTTATCAGAATCCCAGCAGGCCCTTACAGATAGCAGTCTAACATTTGAAGCTGAACACGTGTTCAGCTTCAGCTCAATGGCTCTTCAGTGGTCATGAAATCAAAAGCAGCGGTGTCCAAGATTAACTTGTTTATTTGTGTCACTCATAGATAGGTTAGTCAAGAAATCTGATCTCAGATCAAGCTAAAACCTCTGGGAGGGTCTTCAGTTATAGAGAGTAATTGGTAGAAATGGCACCTTGCATAAAATGCTAATGAGATCTTAATGGATGTTATTTGTGGTTATTTAGTTACTTTTATAGGAGGTATAAAAGCGCTACATGAAATTTGCAGTATCTTCTCTGTCTAGCCCATAGGGATGATGTTCCTCCTCTATTCTGCTTCTACTAAATGTGACTTTTAATATGACTACACAATAGGGAGCTGAATCAAAATTACATGATTTATTTGATGCATAAATCACATATTTATTCATTTGGGAATAGTCTCTTTATTTTGCAAGTTGGCATTAAAATATATATTTCGGTTTAAAGAAATTTATTCATACTTTCTCTGTCATTTTTGTTTCACCACCAGGTCTGTCCAAGGTGGTTTTAAAGCTGAGTACCAAATCATGGGGCATGAAACTGGGTCAACGCTGATTGTTACATGCTTCAATCCAGGAAGTCGTCTCAAAGACCTAACCCTAAATCCCCAAATGCAGCTGTGAACCGTTCAAAGCACTCTAAGGATCGCCTTCATCATTGCACCTTCACCTATTTGCTTTGTTTGGAAAAAGGATATTTTTACACATCCCACCATAGATTTGACAGACGAGATTAGATTTAATCTGTTGTCAACATTATATCAGCTGTTTAACAAAAGTAAAAAACAAATATTTCACTGTCTTAATCTACAAATAATCTATGTGGAATACACTCAGCAGGTAAAAGCTGAAGCTAAACAGTAATCAAATGGTTTTGTCACATTGAGGATATATCCCAAATTCCAACCCTTCTTTTGTGCACCCTGTTGTTTTCTACGATGAATCCTAACAGCCTACCTGGGTATTTACTTATGCTGCTAAGTACCCTGCTGAGCCTAAGCGTAGGCTTGGAGTTTACTGGTTCTGAAGGCCAGTGGGCTCGCTACATGCGCTGGGATGCCAGCTCCAGAAGTGACCTGACGTTTCAGTTCAAGACCTCGCAATCAGAAGGCCTGCTGCTCTACTTCGATGACAGTGGATACTGCGACTTCCTGTTGCTTGCCTTGTCCAAGGGCAAGCTGCAGCTCCATGTCAGCATCGACTGTGCTGAGACCACCATCACCTCTGATAAGCTGGTCAATGACAGCCGCTGGCACTTTGCTGCCATCAACAGAGAGAACTTGTGGACCGGTTTAGCAGTGGACGGTCAAAGCAAGACGGGAGAGGTGCGGCCCCAGCGGCAGTTCATGAAGATTGTCAGTGACCTCTTTCTGGGAGGGCTCCCAAGGGATATTCGCACATCTGCCATCACCCTGCCCTCTGTCCGTGAGCTTCCACCATTCAAAGGAATTATCACAAACCTCAGTTATGGGAGTAAGTTGCCCACGTTGGTCAATAGCCAGAAAGTTCGGCTGGAGATGATGGGCCTTTGCACGGAAAACCCCTGTGAGAATGGTGGGATCTGCTCACTGGCAGATGGAGAAGTCTACTGTGACTGCTCCAAAACTGGATATGTAGGTCGATACTGCACGGAAGGTAAGAGCGCTGGCTTCGCTGTTTTCTGTGTCTAGCAATAAATATTGATTAGAGTTTTATAGAACTGACCAAATACCAGATTTGTGTTTTTTTCCAGGTTCCAAGAGAAAAAAAAAAAGTCTTATTATTCTAACTCTTTTGTATATTCTGTTAATACCATCTCTCATCATGTGGCTTAGACCTCAAAGTATTTTGCTACATCATAAATCTCAATAGAATCTTCTGGAATTAGATGTAATCTCCATAACTGGATTGCCATTCACCTAATGTGATCTGCACCACAACCACTCTTCATTTATAAAGTGCCTTGAAAAATCTGCATTGTTTGCAGTGATGCCTTTGTGAATCAGCATAATTTCTATCAACCCAGAGCAGCCCTGCGTTTGAAATATGTAATGCAGATTTTGCAGGACTTAGTGTGTGAATATTTCTTTGTGGTCTGTTGCACATACAGCTAAGCAACTCTCCGTATTTCACGTGGGAGTTAAATTGGAGGTGATGTGCTCAGCATTTCCTCTCCCTTCACAGTTATTACATTTGATGAGGCAGTGGTGGATACACTATTAGCTGATGTGACTAAAATTACAACTCTGAGTTCTTTCTCCTGTTTTTTTTCTTCATTGAACATATTCAGATTTGGAAAGGTGCAGCAGGGGCCTAAAGGTATACACAAAGTTTGGATAAGAAACAACATCACCTATTTCTGTTCTGGTTCTGGGCCAAGGCCATGTCTTCTTTGGGGAGTGTAAAAAGATGCAACTCTTTGACAATATTACACTGTATTATATCTGCACACCTTCAATGCTTTAGACATCAAAGCTTTCTTTCTTTCTTGTATATACTCCCAACTAGCCCAGTGACAGTGATATAATGTTCTATCCTTTCCTCATAAAGTCATATTTTTTTAAGTATTCTACATAAAACTGCTTTCTCTTATTTTATGACACCACTACTTCTGGTTAAGGGTTACATAATGTTATTAAAGCTTTCTAAACACCTCACTGTGGGAAGCTTTCAGAGCATAGCCATCTAATTCCAAGATTCAGCTCCTTCATTTAGTTTTCATTTTACTGTTAGATTGTTCAACTCATAACATTTGCATTTTCATATATACAGGGCCTTGCAAAAGTATGTATAGCCCTTGAACTTTTTCATATTTTGTTAGATTACAACTAAAAACCTGGGTGTATTTTACCGAGATTTTTTTTATATGCCAACACAAAGTAGCACATAACTGTGATGCACAATTGAAAATAGTAAAAGTTTGGCTTTCACTTCTATTCAGTCCATTTTGCTTTGATACCCCCAAATACAATGAAGTGCAACCGATCAGCGTCAGAAGTCCCCTTATTAGTAAATATAGTCCATCAGTGTGTAGTTTAATCTCAGTATAGATCCAGTTGTTCTGTGAAGGCCTCAGAGGTTTGTTAGAGAACATTAGTGAACAAACAGTATCACAAAGACTACAGCAGACAGGTCAGGGAGAATGTTGTGGAGAAGATTCAAAGAGAGTTATTATATAAAAAAATTCCCAGGCACTGAACATCTCACAGACCATTGTTCAATCCATCATCCAAAAATGGAAAGAGTATGGCAGAACTGCAAACCCACCAAGAGGTGGGTGTTCACCACAGCATATAGGCTATGCAACCCAGAAGACCATGGCCCTGAAGTGGCCATTGTGACAGCTTGGAAAGAAAAAAAGCTATTTTTTGAATAAAAGCCATAAGATATGTAATTTGCAGTTTGCAACAGCAAACGTGTGAAAGAGGGTGCTCTGATTGAATGAGACCAAAAGTAAATATCTTGCCCTACATGAATGTACTATGTGTGGCAGAAACATTTGACTGCATATCACCTTGAACATAAGATCCGAACAGTGAAACATGGTAGTAGCTTCATCCATATTTCTTCAGCAGGAGAAGAAAAGCTTGTCAGAGTTGATGTGAAGATGAATAGATCTTAAGACATAGCAAATCTGGAAGGAAACTTGGTAGAAGCTAACCAAACCACTTGAGACTGGAGCAGACTTTCATCTATCAGCAGCACAACAACCCTAAACTGAAATCGTTTAGTTGAAAGCATACTAGTGTTAAAATGGCCCAGTTAAAGTCCAATCCAGTCCATGTCTCACCAAGAATCGGTGACAACACTTGAAAATATCTGTCAACAGACATTTTCTATCCAATCTGACTGAGCTTGAGCTATTTTTTAAAGTACAGGCAAAAATTGTATCCCTCAGTTTTCAGACTTATTTGTAAAAAACTATTTTAAATTAAATATGTCTTTTTTTCATCTTACAATTACCTTCTATGTGTTGATCCATTACATACAATCTCTAGAAAACTGAATATTGAAGAATAAATAGGCATAAAATGTGAAGAAGTTTAAGGGGTGAGTATTTTTGCAAGTCACCTTTAGGGCAGCAATCTACACAAAAACAAACTCACTCTAACCTTGCACATTTTTCTCTCCTTTCTTAATTTTTACGGATTTTTAGAGGATAACTTTGTGTGAACAGATCCATGTTGAAAATCCTCCAGTGCTGACCTACTTCCTGTGTGTCTGAATCGAACTGAAATGGTTCAGAGATGACTCCACTTTGCCAAAAAATCAGGGGAATGCTCATTGAGTTCTACAGAGCTGATTCTAAGCTATGCTGAACTGTAACTAATACAGGGAAGAGATTAACAATTGTTATTGTTTAAACATATATTTAAAATAAAAATGTTCCCAATTTCTGGTTTTTGTGGTGTTTGGTTTCCTAATATGTTCCAACATTTGCTGCTAAAAATGAAGCTGTTCTGAGCTTAAATCTCCAGTGCTCGCCTGTGGCATTGTTCAGGACAGCACGCGATGTGCTGGTTGTGGAGCAGCCAAGCGAACTGAGTGGACTTGACCTCTTTTTCGCTTCATCCCATTTGCTCACTGTCTGAGCTGAAGAGTCAATAGAGAAGTAGGTAGGTGGTCCATTTGTCTGAGACCTGATGGGGGAACCGTGACATCTTGGTGTAAAAAACAAACCAGGTTTTAAGAAGGTACTTCCGACTCTGGCCAAATAATAGCTTAGACAGGGGGAAAAGGCTGTCATTTCACTGCCTTTAGGCAGAGAAAATGTGACGAGTAAATTCTGCAACAGCATTTGGAACCCAACTTGCCCCAGGAGGTCAGCTGTTGGGCTCCAACCACCCCCAGTTTGCCTCCTTGTAAGTCATTTGTTTAGAAATCTTTTATATAGCATTGATTTCAGTGACAAAAGGAGTGAGACCAGAGGTGTGCACATGTTTGATCCAACTGCTGCTCTATTCTGCTTCCCCATTAACTGATGTGGCTGATTGTTGATTATGCCACAGAGACAGGGAACTATAATTAGAGGGATAATGAGAACAGAGACAGCTAATTTGCCTGGAAAATGGTGGCACAAACACCAACGTCAATTTCAGACTGTCTGTTGGCAAATAAGCCACAGTTCTTTTATTATTATGGCCACATGTCATCAAGTGGCAAAGTACTTGTTCAAGCAATGCTTGAGTGAATAAACCATTTTCGCAGGGCAATGTAGAGTGACGACACTAACCATTTGGTTGCAGCAACATATGACCAACTGCTTAGCGCACCTGTCTTTGTCAGTATACTGTGATTGCACCGTGCATTAATGAGCAGCAACAGCAATCTGTCAAACCTGTGAATATTTATGCGTTGCATTATCACCCAGTGTGTTTCGGGGCTTTGCAAGCCTACACTTAAACACAATTGCATTCAGTGGTGTACGTGCAATAAAATGCATTAATGCGGACAAGGCCCTCTAGCTACTTGTTAAAGCAGGCAGATGGCTGACTGACTGAGCGGACTGGGCCTTGAAAACATTTTCCCAGCCGTGCTCCTAATAGTAGCCCACTGGCCTGGCAGAGAAATCAGAGGGGTAAGCAGAATTACCATCTAAGATGAAAAATGAGAAAATGGGGAAAGAGAAGCAGGGTGATGCCTGTTTGTGCTGCTTGGCTTGAAAAACCTTTTGACACACTTTGTTCGAGACTATTGGATTCGCTCACTTTATGGTCATTAAAAACTTCATTATTATGAAGTAAGTTTGGATATTTTCCTCAAACTATTCAACATGGCCATTGAGCTCTATTTCAGCCTTTCTTCCAGTTGGTTCAAGATGTATCTCTTTGACTGATTATTATCTGTCATTGATTTTATTGGGGTTCTATGTGATAAACCAACAGAAAGTTGTGCATAATTTTGAAGTGGAAAGAAATGGATACATGGTTTTGGCATCTTCCTAGAAATCAAAATAAATTTGTACACTTGTATTCATTCCTCTTTATTCGGATTACAAAACTTGATGCAACCACTTGACTTCAGAAATCCCCTAATTAGTAAATCTACTCCCCCTATAACAACAGGCTGGGCAAGGGGAGCACTGATTTAAAACAAAATGGTCCAGAAAGCCCATGGTAACTCTGGGGGAGCTGCAAAGATTCACTGTGCAGATGGGAGAATCTGTTGACAGATCAACTATTAGTCATCACAAATCTGACCTTTATAGAAGGGTGGCAAACATAAAGGCATTGTTGAAAGAAAGCCACAAGAACTTCCATATGATGTTTGTTACAAGTCATGCAGCAGAGCTTCCTCCCAGCTATTATTTACCATTTAGCCTTTGGACCAGCTGGCTGAATTGGGGTTTTGTATACATAAGTTGAAGTTTTGTGCCCCAACTTTATTAACTTTGCAGAAATAAAAATAAAAATATATTAATCCTTTACTGTAGCCTCAAATAAGTGAAGCATGGTCTAGTACCAGTCTGCTCTAAATATGGCGACACAGCAAACATATAAAGGGACATTCTCAGATGTGAACTAACAATGCACATCACTGCAAAACATGGCGGTGGCAACATCATGCTGCGGGGATACTTTTCTTTAGTAGGGACAGGGAAGCCGGTTCAAGTTAATATCTACAGAGCTCAAGCTATTTTTCCATGATGAAAACCTTGATGTGCAAAGCTAATAGAGACACAAAGTGTTGACTCAGGGCTGAATACAAATACACATCACACTTTTCTGAATTTTGTCTGCAAATACCTTCAAAAACGATGTATAATTTTATTTTCCCTTGATAATTATGCACTACTTTGTGTCTATCTGTAACACAAAATCACAATAAAAGGCACTCAAATTTGAAGTTCTCACTTAGGAAAAAAGTGAAGGTTAAGAGGTATAATTTCCTTTATAAGGTACAGTAATTCTTTTTTTTTTTTTCAAATTCATCATCGTTAAAACCCCTTGCTTTCATTTGCTCAATAAATATACCACTGACCTGGTAATTGAACCTTATTTTAGCCAATTATCTTTTTGGTCACAACATTTTTAAAGCTGTAGGGATTTGGGTTTTCCCATTACAAGAAGAGCTGCATAAGGTCAAGGTTGTTAAAAGCTACACTTGCCTATTTAATAAATAGGTAAAATGATCACTTTTTTAATTTTTTCTTTCAGAATCCCACACCTTGCATTTATAATAAAGCACTTAAGGTTGCATATGTTTAAAAAACATCAGCTATGCAGTGACCTGACAGAAGGGTCTATAATTGAAGGCCAGAACAAGCAAACTGTTAAGTAAGTGCTGAAATTGTGCCTTTGGGCTTAGCTCTGGGGATTAATAAACAGACATGGAAAAAATGACAGTTCCAATAATCTTACTATAAAAGTAGGTCAGGGTGGGAAAAAAGGGAAAAAATGGCGCAGGGACTTGCCTGATTCCAGCGCAAAGGGCATTTGTGTGTAGTGCCCAAGCTGGAAATTACGTTTGGATTTGAGTGGTGAAGCTGCTGGTAAAATAGAGCAAGGGATTACGCCTGGACCACATGTCCTCTGCTTCACATTGGCTTGTTCTGAGTGCTGCCGCATCAAGAGAAAGGGTTTAATCTACATGGGAAAGTTGGCAATTTAACAAGAATGCAGTATGTGCACATTTATGGGTGCAAGCATCTGCAAAGTAAAACGTGTACCTGCTGATTCAGGTGCGTCATTTCGATGGTTCCAAGCCTGTAGTTCTTGAGAACTTGAACTGCATGGCTGTTCATCAGACTGCTAATAACGCCGTTCCCCTCTCTCTCCCATGCTTCGTCCTTCTTTTTCCTTCACCAGTGTCATCCATCTTATGTTGGAGGAAAGATAGCATCTACACACACTCATCTTTGGCATGAATATCATATTGATTTAGGGCAGAGGCATTTAAACCGTCCAGTTTTTTAGAATGGACTAATTATATAACAAACAACTCCAATGATTTTTAAAAGCAAGAATCAGGTGCAAAGGTTAAAAATTACTGTGGATTTTCTCAAATATACATGTAACCCAATTAATGTTTAAATAAAGATATCTTAGCAAGTTACAGAGAACTAGATGCTTTCTGTAGCCTTTATAAATAGATTGCCATAATTCTGGCTTGCAATCCAAAACAGATTTAATGTGTAATTAGGGTCATTTTCCTGTTAGAACACTGACCCAAGTTTCAACAATGTGATCCAAACAGTCACACTTGCAGGACAAAAGAAACCGTTATGAAAATCAGGAACAATCATAAACTGTAAGATACTGGAACACCAGCATCATTTTCCACAATGAAGCAACATTTATATCAACATAGACTGAGAGGGTGGCGAAGAAGAAACTGATGGACACTCCAAGATGGACACCTTCAAGCACTACTAAAACTTTCAGTTGCAAAATGGATTATGAAAGATGGATGACTTCATTTATATTCTTCAATATTCATGCTACAGATGACTGTATGTATTGTTTTGTCCAACTCTGTGTGTAATTGGATGGGTTAGAGGTGATACTACAAAAAGTCAAATGTATTCCATCTCTTTAATTATGACTTATTTCATTGTCTGCTTCTGCTTCTCAAAGACACTGATAACAAGTCCCTGAATAGACAATTGATGCTGAAGCTTTAGCAAAAATAAAAGTGTAAAAATAACTTGACTGATGCTGAACTCACTCAGTGATCCGCTCCCTGAATCATGCTGGGATGTGCGACCGATGTCATTCTCAGGTCAGACTCTCCTGAGCATTTTGGCCACAAGCAACGGAAGCTAATCTGTTTCTTTGTATTGTTGTTGTCAACCCATACTGTCTGCACCTAAATGTATTCTACAGTGAGCATTCCTCTGAAAAGCTACAAGGTTGGCACAAATTATTATATTACAGTTGTGGAAATGTTACAAAGGAGGCCAAAAACAACATGAGTCTGACAACAAGCATCTTGAGATCCACAAACCTCACAACTCCATAAATCCTCAAGGGTGTGGATTTATGATTCCTTTCAAGGGTGTGAGGAAACCTGTGTGATACAAGATGTAAAATATTAAAATAAAATCACAATAAATGTGAGAAGCTTTCACTTGAAAATAATGCCAATCTGGCTCCCTGAGAGGACGGGACAGATGGAAATATTGGTGTTTCAAAGGAAGTAGCCATACAAATCAGGCATGTCAAGGTGCATATCTTTGCTCCTTACATGACAATTTGGTGATAAGAAGTGTGTTATGTTTTGCATGTTAGATACACATGCAAACTCAGCTGTAGTGTGATGCTAATGCAATGCTTCTCTCTGCCTTTCTCTCTTTTCCTGCGACAACCACGCAGCAGTTCAGAGAAAACCAGGTGAGTCTCAAGAGGAATTAGTCAGACCTTTGGTTGAAAAATAGTAACAGTTCATGTTGTGCTGTCTTAATTATTTATGTGCTTACCTATAAAGGCAAGCAAAAATTCCAAAAATACAGAAAATGTAATAGTGAAGTATGTAGTAAACAAAACTACAGTTACCTCATGAAAAGTGCTGCTACCATTAATAGTCCTTTCTGTACTCTGACTAAAAAAGCTTTCAGATGCACTTTTGGAAAGCTTTGATTTTTTGTGTGATAGTCATGGTTTGCCATCGTGCAAAGCATGTTTAGTGACAATACAAGTGTTGCATTGGTGTGCTGATTTTTCTCTCTCTGTTCCTGTCTGTTCGATTTTTCTCTCGTCAAGAACTCGCACACCTAAAGGCAGACCAAGGTACTCCCTTCCTTCTTTTTTTAGTCAAGATCTCCATTATTTTTCTCCACTCACTTGCTTAGTTTTGGGGGTTGAATTTCCTCTGTGTGCCCCCTACCTGTCCATGCACATTTGTGTGCCTGGGGGGGGGGGCATTTGTGTTTGTTTATGTGTGTGTGTGTTGCTGGGGAGGGGCTGCATGAATGCATGACATGTCCTGCATCTCACCTCCATCTATGTACTTGCTACTTAAGGTTGCTTCACCAAAGTTCTTTTTTTATACTGCATAACTGTAATTGTCTCAGTTCCACAGCAAACGTGTACAACACAGTCCACTGTTTTGGGAGGGGTTGAAAACCAATGAAAGGATGGAGAAAATGGAAAAAAACTGTAATTTGTGGTGATAGTTTACAAAAGGCTGAAGATGCGGGTTGAAGTTGCAGAAAGAGATGTGTGACAGTTAGTTAGGAAGTGAAAACAGTGCTAGTGTTTACAGGAATTTATTTTCTATATTTGACAAAGCTGTTATTTAATACTTAAACTTATTAGTGCCAATGTCACTGAAGGATGAAAGTTTCACTTAGAACAATGATTCTGAAACTTTTTATAACATTTACCACTTCTGTAAATACCAAGTTCTCTAAATAACGCCATCTACGTTTAACAGGAAGTTGAGTTTTTAAGTTTGTTGTATGTCATTAAAAAAATAAAAAATTCTATTGGCACTGAATGATTGGTGGGCTGCACGGGGGCACTTTTGCCTTGCAGTAAGAAGGTCCTGGGTTTGATTCAGGGCCGGGGGTCTTTCTGCATGGAGTTTGCAGGTTCTCCCCGTGCATGCGTGGGTTCTCTCCAGGTACTCTGGCTTCCTCCCACAGTCCAAAGACATGCTTGTTAGGTTAATTGGTCTCTCTAAATTGCCCTTAGGTGTATGAATGAGTGTGTACATGGTTGTTTGTGTGTTGCCCTGCGATGGACTGGCGACCTGTCCAGGGTGTACCCTGCCTCTCGCCCGTAGACTGCTGGAGATAGGCACCAGCTTCCCCGCGATCCACTATGGAATAAGCGGTAGAAAATGACTGACTGACTGATTGGTTGAAGGACATAGTGCATTTATACACTCCATTTGTAAACTGGACCTAAATTACAAGAAAGGTTCCTAGAGGTTGAAATTCCAAGTGGGAAAGTGAAAGGTTTCTCGCCAACTACAACCTCTAAATCCAATATGGCTGCCTTGCATATAAAACGATATTTGCGATATTTGTAGTAAAAATGCCTAATTGCACGTTAAGGGTTTGCATCCCATTAAATCTTTTAGACAATCTGTTTACATCTTTAGCATATGTTTGTTATTTTTAAACAGGACCCCAATTGTTGTATTTCATTGTGTAAAGATAATGTATCCAGGGCTTATAAGGACCCTCACTAGTTATGTTTTTCAAATAGACTTAGCTTTATGCAAATATAGTGATGCTAAATGGTTAACACTAGACATAGACTGGTTACTGGTAGACCACGGCTTTAAAAAGTTACAAAACTGCTAAAATCTCCTATTATTTAATTTCTGAGTTAGTCTTCTTAATTATATGGCAGAGAAAGAACTGGGGTAACTGGAGTTTTTTCCAGCTGGATGGAACATTGAGTGATACAACACTCCTCCTCCTTCCACCTACAGTTTTAAATAGATTCTGGATAAATTCCTCCCTTTTGTACCCCCATTTTTATATCTAGACATTGATATTCTGTTCCTTCTTACTTTCATTTTGTATCCCTTTGCAAATTATTTCATACCCATGTACTTAAGCCACGGCATATACATTTAATTGTCAGTGTAAAACATTTTCATGAATTACGGAGATAAATTGTCACTAAATTAATTTTGTTTTCAGAAATATGCAAATATATCAGAAAACCTATTCTGAAATAGCATTGCCATTTGTTTTAGTTCTGATTGTCATTTGGACCAACTGATAAATATTTTCTATAACATAAAATATGAAGAATTGTGATCATGACCCCTGACAAACCAAAATAACTAAGTGACTTTTTACCGGTAGCTCCTGCTTATTGAAGACATATGAACACGATCTTTCACTGTATATTATAAGCAGAATATGAAAAATGTCATCCTACTGTCAGAACCTCTTACTGGCCCTTGCCTAGTTTACACCTGTAACAATGCTTCTTCAAGGCTTCATGCCAAGAAAGTCTCGACAACGTGTTATCCTAATACCTTGATGCAACTTCAAATGGAAACATTTAAGAAAAGAAATGTTAAAACTCTGGCATGTTTTTGCATGCTATCCATGTACCATTCTCCTCTTCTTCACCATTTGCATGATTGTCAAACTTTTTGCATTCAAGTATCATTTGGCAATATACAAGATTAAAACAAAAGCTTAACCCTGCTTTTCATTGTCTCTCTCTGTTGCTGTTCCTGGGATGTCTCTCTTCCTACTTTCATCTTCACGGATTCTCTCTTCAATATCTGTAGGTAGAAACAAAGGTACAGCAACCCTGTTTTTCTCTTTTATGTGTGATATGAGAACTGTGTGCTTCCAGCTGTCTGTTGGATTTATGCTAGCCCTGGTTAATCATTTATTATGTCTGTTCAGTAAATGAATTCACATGCTGTTGAATGTTTTTTTGGGGAGAAAAAGTTAAATCAAGGGACTTGATGCTTTCCATATACTGTTGCACAGAGTGTGATTAAAGACAGTTGTGTGCAAATGGCAACAATACAGTGTCAGTGTTTGAGACTACACAGTTTTCTGTCGTAAATAACAAATTGCAAATGAAGATGAGCTTTGGAATAGATTATTTGATGCACTTAAAACACAACATTTTAATTGTGTGAATATTTAGCATTCATTAATATGGTATATGTCTGTTGAAGAAAAGAGGACTTCTGAATTGGATCCAATAGTTGGCTTCATTTAAATTAGGCCATTGTAGCAGTCTTTGCTTTTTGCAGCTGTGCATACAATTCTCTCATGATTCTTTTATCAACAACATGCTGTATGTGTCCTATTGCTGCATATTGCTGTTTAAACCTGTGTGCATATGTTTCTACCTTGGCTTGTTCATTTTAAAGAAAGTTCTGTTTATTTGACAAGCAGGAATAGTGGATGAACAGCTGATTATTTTTAAACCTGATGTTTACCATCCCTGCACCTGTTCAGAGTTCCTACAAAGCCAGAAAACGATGATTACATGGGGGTATATTCTTAGCTAAAATATACAGATATAGTGTTGGCTTTATGAAGATTCACAATTACATTCTTATAGCAGACGGAAAGGGTTTTCCACTAATAGTGTTGTAATTTAAGCTGCTTTGAAATGGGGCAGTCAATCTGGCATGCCAATAAATGTGTGTCCCTGCTGTTCACAGTGAGTTGTTAACAGAGTGTCCTGCTCTGAATAATCCAATTTATTTGACCAGAAAGCCTTTCATGAATAGATTGACAAAACCTCTGCAAATGTTGAGAAAAAATGATTACTAAAATTATCCAGCACTAGTACAGCATATAGTGTTTTTCTATTTGTATCTTCAAATAAAATTGAATAAAATCAACATATCAATTTTTGGACTGCAAACATAGTCAAGACCAGACCCATTTTAATGACATGTTGTGGCCCAGTGAAATTAGAGGTCAAATATCAATAAAAGAAAAATATAACTTCCAGTCTGAGCTCTCTAAGCAGCTACCCTGTCTACTCCACGTATCCTTCTAGACTCCACCAGTTCCACTATCAAATCTAAACTCCTGTTCACTTGAATCGTTTTAAATGTCCCACTTACAAAGGAAGTTACCTACTTGAACTTGTGACGTTTCTGGCATTACCTGCATTCATCTTCTTTTTTTCTTTTTGTGTGACCTCATTATATTAAAGCAACATAGAAATGTGCCCTACACACTAGAGGTAACTGTCTTTTTTAGGTTTCTGTGGCAAGGAAGGAAAAAGAAAGACATTCAACAAATGGCTCGGGGCAGGGAATCAAACTGTAGTATTTTCAAATGGTGTGCCTGTTCTACCACTGAGCCATGTGGCACCCAATTTTGTCAAATTTATTGCTATGCTGAGTAACGTTGTCTGGCATATGAAATGAAAATTCTCGCACCTCTTCACTATAATATTCAATTCAATTCAATTCAAAAATACTTTATTAATCCCAAAGGGAAATTAAATGTTGTTATAGCTCATATTATGAAGGTTTCCTCAAAGAGCCGTTGTAGATGCTGATGGCTGTGGGCAGGAAGGATTTCCTGTAGCGCTCCGTCTTACAGCAGATCTGAAGAAGCCTCTGACTGAAGACACTCTGTTGTTGTAGGACAGTCTCATGAAGAGGATGCTCAGGGTTCTCCATAATGTTCTGCATTTTATGAAGAATCCTTCTTTGCACGATGATATCCAGAGGTTCCAGAGGAGACCCCAGAACAGAGCCAGCCTTCTTTATCAGCTTATTGAGCTTTTTTAAGTCCCTGGCTCTGATGCTGCTTCCCCAGCAGATGATGGCAGAAGAGATCACACTCTCCACAACAGACTTATAGAAGATATGCAGCATCTTGCTGCAAACACCAAAGGACCGAAGCTTCCTCAAGAAGCACAGTCTGCTCTGTCCCTTCTTGTAGATGGCTTCACAGTTGCATCTCCACTCTAGTCTGTTGTCCAGGTGAACACCGAGGTATTTATACTCCTCAACCACCTCCACTTCTTCTCCCATGATGGAAATAGTTTTTGACTTATTCCTGTTTCTCTTAAAATCTACAATCATCTCCTTTGTTTTAGTCACGTTCAAAATGAGATGATTGTTTCCACACCATGCTACAAAGCGGTCCACCACCTTCCTGTACTCAGCTTCTTGTACATCTCTGATCCACCCCACGACTGCAGAATCATCCGAGTATTTCTGCAGATGACAGGAGTCTGTCTTGTACTGGAAGTCTGAGGTGTACAGAGTGAAAAGGAATGGTGAGAGTACAGTCCCCTGTGGTGCTCCTGTGCTGCCGACTACCTGGTTAGACTAACAACCCTTCAGTCTCACAAACTGTGGTCTGTTTGTCAGGTAGTCTTTGATCCAGGAGATTGTTGAGGCCTCCACCTGAGTCTTCTGGAGTTTCTGACAAAGCAAATCAGGTTGGATTGTATTAAATGCACTGGAGAAATCAAAGAACATGATCCTCACAGTGCTACTGGCTTTGTTCAGATGACAGTGGGTTTGTTGAAGCAGATGTATGATGGCATCTTCAACTCCAACTCCACAGCGATAAGCAAACTGAAGGGGGTCCTGATGGTTTACTGTTTGCTTACTCAGGTGGGCCAACAGGAGTCTCTCTAGGACCTTCATGATGTTAGATGTCAGGGCAACAGGTCTATAGTCATTGAGGACTGATGGGTGAGTTTTCTTTGGTACCGGAACAAGACAGGAGGTCTTCCACAACACCAAAACCTTCTTCTGGGCCAGGCTAAGGTTGAAGAGGTGCTGCAGAATCCCACAGAGCTGCTCTGCACAGGCCTTCAGGACTCTAGGGCTGACATGATCTGGACCTGCAGCCTTATTACGGTTCAGTCTCTCCAGTTGTCTCTTCACCTGACTTCTTGAGACACACAGGTGGAAGGGGGAAGCAAAGGAAGCATCAGCATCTTCTGATATGGTTGAAGGCAAACATGTAGAAGCAGAAGGGTCTAGGGCTGAGGTGGAAGATAAAAAATGTGAGGTGTTACTGGACAGCTATGGGTCCTGTGGGTCAAAGGAAGATGGAATGTCTGTTTGACTGTGAGCAGGAGAGGAGGATGCGAAGCTTGTTTCTGAACTGAACCTATTGAAGAATGTGTTCAGTTCATTGGCTCTGTCCAGACCTCCATCGGTCTGATCATCCTTCTGCTTGAAGACTGTGATCTTCTTCATCCCTGTCCACACATCTCTGATATTGTTTTGCTGGAGCTTGCTCTCCAGCTTCTTCTTGTACACCTCATTGCTATCTCTTATTTTGACTTTAAGTTGCTTCTGTATACTCCTCAATAATTCTCTGTCTCCCTCTCTGAAGGCTCTTTTTTTCTTGTTAAGCAGGTCCTTCAGGTCATTGGTGATCCAAGGTTTGTTATTGGGGAAGCATCTCACGGTTCTGGTGGGGATGATGTTATCCACACAGAAGTTTATTCAATTCAATTCAAAGATACTTTATTGATCCCCGAGCGGAAATTAGAATTCCAGTACAACCCATCCAAAAGGGGGGGACGAGTCACCGAGGCTTTGCTGCCCACTCACAGGCGCTGCCCTTATATAGTCGGTTACACACTCAGTCATGGCATTGATGTCCTCTCCATGTGGCTGGCACAGTGCGTCCCAGTCTGTAGCTTCAAAGCAACCTTGCAGAGCTTCTTCAGCTTCCTGTGACCATTTTCTGACAGTCCTCTTTATTACAGGTTGCCTCTGAACAAGGGGCTTATATTTCGAGGAGAGAAAAACAAGATTGTGATCTCATTTGCCCAGAGGAGGTCTTGCTGTAGAGATGTATGAGTCCTTGACATTTGCATAAAACAAATCCAATGTTTTGTTTTCTCTGGTAGAGCAGCTGACAAACTGTTGAAACGTTGAAAGTGTAGCAGAGAGTGAAGCATGGTTAAAATCACCAGAAATTGCCACAAAAGCATTGGGGTTTTGTGTCTGTAGCTTAGCAACAACTGAGCTGATGGCATCACATGCAGTGTCGGCAACAGCAGAAGGTGGAACGTAAACTGTTGCCAAAATAACACTGGTGAACTCTCTGGGTAAATAATATGGATGAAAACTTACTGCTAACAGTTCAATATCTGGACTGCAGAGATGACACTTCACAGTTACATGTCCTGGATTACACCATCTGTTGTTCACAAGTACTGCCAGTCCACCTCCTTTACATTTGCCGCTCCTCCTTAAATCTCTGTCTGCTCGTATGGTTAAAAAGCCCGGCAGAGAGACGCTGGAGTCAGGGATATGATCCTGCAGGCATGTCTCAGTAAAACACATGATACTGCATGCCCGGTACTCTGGCTGGGTCCTTTGTAGGGCTTGGAGTTCATCCAACTTGTTTCCCAACCATCTCACATTGCCCATCAAAATCGACGGAAGAGATGGTTTGAACTTCCTCCTTCTCTCTCTTCTCTTAGCTCCTGCCCTGCATCCACGGTGTCTCCTTTTCAACTCATCAGGGATTTGGAGTTGTAGCTGAAGTATTATTTGAGCTTTTGAGATATTAATCAGCTGCTCCCGGTTGTAAGAAACAACCCCATTGCCATGGCAATGCATCATAACAAATGTCCAAAAATAGAAAGTATTAAGAAAAATCCTCCAAGCTGCACAGCATCCGACACTGGAGTGGACAGTCATCCAAAAAAAAAAAATCAACTGTATCCACCACAAGAGGAATAGTTCCCAAAAAAGAATAAATCAGAATCAAAAGTAACAGAGCTACTCCAACCTGCTGCCACCTTGAGCGGCCCAATTCTAGAAATAATAATATCTTGTTTATAATAATAATATCTTGTTTCATTCCACACATTTATAATCAGAAAATAGTAACCTATTCTTTCTAGATTTCAGTTGAATTCCCCTGAGCTAACTGTATACCCTTCACATCAGGTTTAAATATAATAATAAAAGAAACTGGGTTAAAACCAAAATAGACTCCCCTACACTTGTATCGCATCAGCATATTAGGTAGCAGCATGCCGATCGTTTGTAGTGAGCAGTCATACAGCGGTTCAGTCATTAGGGTTATTGCATAACATGACAACAAGGACCTAGGTTTATTACGTGGTTTTGCTTCTTTCAGTATGGGTCCATGGGGGTTTCCTCTGTGTGCTCCAGTTTCCTGCAGCTGTCCAAGGACACATTTAACACAACAGTAATGGGACTCAAAGTGAGTCTTAGGTGTAAATGTAGTAGGAGTCTGTGATACACAGCTCTGCAGTGTGTTGACTAGAGACCATTGACTCTTAATTGTGATACTTAAAAAAAAACTATATTTTGTGTTGATTAATTTTATTGTCTAACAGAGTACAAATGAAGAACCGAAATAAGAATAATGACTAAGAATAAGAATATTTTTTATCTTAACTCAGTCTGAAGATCTGACAATGGAAGTGTCAGATGTGCTAAGATCTTGGAAGCACCTCACCTGTGCCGCCTGTGGCCACCTTCGTTCTGTAAGGCTTTGATGTGAAGTGACAAGGTAACATTCTCAAGGTCTTGGCTCAAGTTGGAATTCTAACCAGCAGACGTTGCCTCAGTACCACCAATGATGGTCCAGCTCTGGACCACCCCTCTAATGCATAGAGGTGTTACAATAAATGGAGCTCATAAAAAGATTTTCTTCTTTTACAAATGAAGGTTTCACAAATCGCATACTGTCACAAGTCCTTTAATTGTACAGTTCTCACATAAAAATCTCTACAGGACTCCTTAAAGCTCATGGACTGGGATGTTTTCAGTAATTCACATGGTGATGATATCAATGGACTTACAGACAGCATCTCTGATTACAGCAAGTTCTGCATTGACATTACTGAACCCAGTAGAGAAATGTACTGCTTCTCAAACAACACACCTTTGATCACTAAGAACCAGAAATACCTACTTAACAATAAGAAAAAATGCTTTCAGAGAGGCAAACAGTGACAGAGTGAAGGGTGTGCAGAGAGATCTTAAGGTAAAGATTGAGGAAGGAACAAAAGCCTACTGGCAGAAACTGGATCATCAGCTGCAGCAGGATAAAGCGAAGCAGGTCTGGTCAGGCATTAGAAAGATCCCAGATCTGGAGCAGATGCATGGAATGTTTCCTGACAGAAATCAGAAGCAGGCTGATGGGTTGAACGTCTTCTTAAATTGATTTAACAGCTTCTTCCCTTCATGTCAGCTCCCTATGGTGCTTACTCTCCTTACTGTAACATCTGACCCACCAAGAGTTATTTCCTGTCCCCCTTGCTCTTCACAATCTATACTTAAAACTTCTAATACAACACAGACTCCTGCTTTTTACAGAAATTCAGCAGCTGTTTGTTGTGTCAGGGGTAGATGTTAGGAGGAATACAGGGGCATGACATTCGACTTTATGAACTGGAGCATCCTCCGCCACCTTCAGCTGAACATCAGTAAAACCAAGGAGACAGTGATTGATTTCAGGAAGAAGAGGTACATATTGTCTCCAGTTACCAAGGCATGGAGGTAGAGGTTGCATACATCTACAAGTACCTGGGTGTGCAGCTGGATGACAAGCTGGACTTGTCCAGACACACAGAGACAGTGTACAGGAAGGGTCAGAGCAGATTGCTCTTTTTCAGAAGTCTTGAGAAGTCTGTCATCATCAGTGAAACCCTTCTGCTCACCTTTTATCAAACTGTAGTGAAAAGAGCACTGTTCTTCAATGTGGTGTGTTGGGCAGAGGGAGTTCACTGTCAGGAGAAGAACAGACTTAATAAGGGTGAGTTCCATCATTGGGGCTGAGCTGGACCAAGTTCTGCAGATGGCTGGGATGAGGATGCTCAGGAAACTGATTATAAATCATAGTTAGAACAAGATGCCAAGCTAAATCCACCCACCTTCATATCCAGGGTTCATAATATTTGCTTACACTTACTGCACTAATCCAAGTTACTTGCACACATCTAATGGATAGCGCTCCGTGGGACAGACTTCACTTTGACGAGCATTATTGCAGGGTTATTATTTTGTGCTTTTATGCCAGGAAAGCTTGTTTCACCCCTATAAGATCAAGTCCTGTCATGTCTTAGAAGTATGTGGTGTTATTGTTGCACCCCTGGATTAAATTGTGCATAAAGCGTCTTTATATTATTTCCTTATATATTTAAGGATGAGCTGACCATTTAGCAATGAACCTTCAGTGCCATGAGTGTCCCCTCGAACTCAGATAATCATTAGCCATATTAATCACAAAGTATATCATGTTGTCAGTTTTGCTTTCTGTTTCAAGCATCCATTATGCTGAGGTGGTTATTATTGGGTTATAGCTTCAATATTTAAGTAGAAGAGGCATAATTCTGTAGCAGTGGACATGTGTGGTATACACTGTGTGAGAGCTGCAGTGCCTGTCGTATCTGATGATACAAGTTCTATATTCTAGAGTGTTAAATGTGGAGTGAGATACTCAATAGTGTGATGGGGTATTAGTGGTTTTAGTGGCCATTTTGATTGTTAGACCCTATGTGAGATTTTTACTCAAGTCAAGATTACCAACAAAACACTGAAAGAGTTTGCATATTATGCCCCTTACATTGGTACCAAAACACAGTATAGGCATAGTTTTTGCTAACTCCAGTTCTGTATTACAGTCAGTAGCTCAAACATCAATATTGTTCTCCCTATGTCACAGCAAAGCATGTCAGCCTGCTGTGCATTTGGATATTGTTCATTAGGCTGTAACAGCTTTACTCAAATGTGAGAGTTGAGACTAGAATGCAGTCTACAGGTCTCACTGACAGCATTATCTGAGGGATTTCCTCTAATCAGAGAGACATTTCTGTTATGTGTAACAAAATCTCAGTATTGGAAAATAAATTAAGTCCAGCATCCGTACACTGTGAGATTTTTCTTTTTATACTTTGCTTGCCCACGTGGTGATGGTGGCAAATCCTGAATAAATTTTACTTAAAAGCAGACAAAACACTGCAGTATTACTACGTCCTAACATGGTGTTTGTTACTTTTTACTGCACTAACCGTTTGTGCTGTACATGCCTCAGAAATGATTTTATTCCGCAATGAAACTACTGAGAGAGAAAGAGTACTGTGTTGCCATCTTTTCTGTTGTTCCACTTCAGAACGGGAAAGGAAAGACATGTAGGGGAGGGAAAGAGTAGTTCAGTCCAAGAGTGATAACTCAGTATGAAAGCTTAGGACTGAGAACTTACTCTCCACTTCTGGAGTCACTCTCCCTAATTATCCCCTCAAAGTCTTGCTACAAAGTTCTCACAGACACAATTTTTGTTTTCTGCCTCTGTGGCACGTATTCAGTTCCATCCTCCCTCTGTTTCTCTGCATAGAAATATATTCTCTTCCTTTCAGTCACCCCTTCTCTGACACCTTCAACTATTCATCTCTGTTTGCCTCGGAATTCATCCTGCAGTAGTCTTCTTCCCTTACTCTCTCCTCCTCCATCCTCTTTCTTCTTTCTCCAGTTCAAAGCTCTATGGACATCACGAGGCTCACATCACAGTCAGGCTCAAGAAAGCAATGCTCACCACCTGTCCTCAGATACTGCCATGCTTTAAGGGGATTTAAGAGCAGCTCGGTCCACACTGCTCACAACTTTTGGTTAGTCTGATAGGCTTGGCTGGAACTGCACCAGAGGCTTCGTCAGTTTACAGATCTCGATTCTTCATATAAGTATGTAGTTCCATAGTTTCACGTATAGGCTTTCTATCCTCTTTCATACGTTGTCATATTACAACCAGAAATATACATTTTGACCAACGAAAAATCTGAGAAATGTGATCTATGTTTTTACAAGGCTCTCTTTAGTCTAATATCCCTAATTAAAATCCAGTGTAAGAGATTACATTTAGAAGTGGTCTAATTACCAAATTGTTCAACTGTGTGTAATTTATTCTCAGTATTAATCCAGCTGTTCTGTAAAGACCATTATTGAAAAAACACCATCATTAAGATCAAGATACACAAAAGACAGGTTACCAATGAGAGATTTCAAGAAGTTTCAAGCACCTCCAGATTAGAAATCAATATTCCAAGATTTTAAAATTTCCTGTAGCACTAAATAATCCATCATCTGAAAATGGAAAAGGTATGGCACAATTACAAACTACCAAAACATGGCTGTCTACCAAAACTGACAGGTCATGAAGCAGTGCATTAATCAAAGAAGCAGACAAAAGGCCCAAGGCAACTCTGGAGGAGCTGCTGAAAGCCACATCTTAGCTGAGGTAATCTGTTGACAAGACAACTGTAAGCTGTGCACTCCACAAAAGTCACATTCATGCAAAGCCGGAAAAATGCAAAAGAAAATGTTTGGATCAGATGAGACCAAAATTGTTGTGCTTACCAGCAAAATGCTATGGGTAAAGGAATGTAAACTCTGAATATCTCTGTGACACACCACTCTGAAACAGGGTAATGGCAGCATCATGTTGTGGGAAGTTTTTGTTTTCTTCAAGTACATGGGAGCTGATTAGGGATGATAGAAGGATGGGTGGATCTAAATACAGGATAATCCTGAAAAAAACATATTAGATGCTATAAAAACTTGAAATTGTGGCAGAGGTTCATTTTCAAGCAGGTGAACCACCCTAAAATACAGCCAGAGTTACAGTTCAATGCATGAAAGCATGTGTTCCAGTGTCCTTCTCAAAGTTTAGACCAAAATCCCATTAGGAATCAGTTGCAAAACCTATAAAACGTTATTTAAAAATGATCTCCATCCATTCTGACTGAGCTTGACCTCAGTCTCTAGATGCACAAAATTAGGAGATACGTAACCCAAGACTTGCAGCAAAATGTGGTTTTTCCTTTGTTCTCCAAAGACTGGGCCTTGTAGTTTAGCTACAAAGTACTTACTCAGGGTGAATGAAAGCAAATATCACACACATTTTTATCTGTGAAAACAATATATCGTTTTTGTGCTCTATTACAAACAACTTTTTTTTTGTTTATCCCATAAAATTAAGGTAAAATACATTGAAGTTTATCATTTTGATGTGTAAAACATTTGCAAGGAAATATATAATATTTTTCCTGCATTTAAAAAAATGTTGTGATGATATATACTTGCAAGAACTAGTTCATTTTGTTTCGATATCCTGTGTAGTTGTAGTATTTAAACAGTATAGCTTGTTGAAAAGCTAATGAATGCAATGCCAAAACGGTAGCTTTTCGGAGAGTTGATGTGTATTGAATCCAAAAAAATTCACAGGTGAAATATGATAAAACAATGATGTGTGCCAGAATGCAATGCGGGGGTGAGTTCACACATAAAACCCTGATCTCTGCTGTTTTCAGAACAGTCCCACATTGCCAATAAGCACTTTAGCGACCCGAGTGGATAAATGAGAAATATTTATCTTTTTGTGTTGTGACACCTGAGTCTGAGTTTGGCAGTGCTGAGGAGTCCAAGGGTGGGAATTCACAAAGTGCGGAAGTGGACTGGAAAGTTAAAGAGAGAAATCAGTTGGAATGATGTCAGCAGATGCTGGTCACATGTTTATGTTTGTTTGAGACCAAAGTTTCGCTGCTGTCAGCAAATACTTCTCACAGTGAACTGCATATGTCTTAGGTAACTTTGGTAGCTAGATTTCCCTGATGAGAAAGGGAACATTTTGGAAGAAGAGAGTTCTGCTTTCTTGGCATTGGTCATATCCTTATTTTTGTATTTTGTTTTATCGTGCAAAGTATATAGTTTAAACTTCTTATTTGTATCTGTTAGTTACATAAATATTTATTTTTATATTGAAAGGTTTGCTGTTAGTGATGACAATTCTGAATGTGTTCAAAATGTTAAGGTAGCTTGAGTACTCAGTTTGGAAGGGGATACAACTTATTTGTGAAGATAGTGTTCCAGGTATGGAAATAATATACATTTTCCCTTTTGCCCCAAGCCACTTCCTGTCTCTTTAGCTATCCAAACTAAGCAGGGCTTCTGAAAACAATGTTAATGTACATTCTTACCCTCATTGATGTGTGTTTATTAGTAATATAACACGCTCTTTCTTTTTTTGTACTTTATTTTGCCCTCTATAATCTATACTTCTCTCCTCCAATCTCTCAGAACTACTGACCTCTGGGATCAACCGAGCAAAACTGATTCCCACTTTTTCACGGATCATGAGTGCATCAGTGGTTACGTAACCCAGGCATGTGAAGAGAGAAGAGAACATGCAAATATGTTGCCAACATATTTGTCTATAGTTACCTACCAGACCTCACTAAAAGATTGTTGTTACAGGTAGTGAATCAAGCTCACTGGGAAATATCGAATATAAGTCTGTTGATTGTGTAACCATAAAATACGCATATGCTATGATACGTAAGATTTGCTTACAGCATGACATGCGGTATGTCTAGACCTAAGCATCTCCACAGTGTTAAAAGGACAAATAAATGCAAATCACAGTCCTCTTAATATTACATTTTTCAATGACACGCCTTTGTCAGAAATTTCAGGAATGCTGCTTTGTTTCTGAAGTGCCTTAGACCTTATGAGTGGGATTTATGTGCAGAAGTAGGTTAAGATGTGGCTCGAAGGCCTTTATTGTGAGAGTAAGAGTGAGCGCAGGAAGGCTTAGGAATATATGGGAGTGAGTCTGTTTGTGCGAAGGGGGTGACGTGTAGATCTGATGGCTGCAGCCATGCATGGACGTTCACACCAGGGAGAAAGTAAACAAACATGGCAGCCAAATGGTGAGAAATGCATTGGCCAGTGCCGGAGATCACTGCGTATTTTCAATTTACTTATTCTCTGCTGTCTGCTTTTGTAATAAATGTTTTCTGTTGCTGTTGGGGTTTTTATATGTAACTGACGCCATGTTAGTTTTAAATAATCAGAGTACAGCCAGACATTATTGCTAGAATGCTGCAATGTGTAAAGGTTTTAATGAATTGTGATAATCTCTAAACCATCTTTTTTATTGACTTTTTAAGAATTCCTAAAGTCCCACAAGGTTTTTCACTCCTGACATTTAACTCTGGAACCATTAGTGGATGTTTGGCTTGTTTGATTGCATTCAAAGGATTCATATTAGTGGTCAGGTTTCCCTATGCTGCATAAACGCTTTTTATTTAAAATTATGGGTATCGTTGCTGTTACTATCTCTGCAAGTTGATTTACTATATGCTGGTAGTCAAAGATTTATTGGGGAACCTTTTTTACTTGAGTCCATAAATCCTTGAATCATTTTACTTGGTGGCAGATTTTTTTCATCATGTCAAAAAATATGTCATAGGCTGTTTTATCTGCTGATCAAATTATGTCTTCTACAGTTTGAAATGCATAGTAAGGCAATGCCTGCAGCCTTATTTCTTCTTTGGCAACATGTCTTCCTACAGCTGTTGAAATTAAATGCCGTTGTGTGATCGGGTATAATTTACCAGCAAAGACTTGGATTTGAGGTTGTCTGGTGCTCAGGAACCCTTTAGAACTTGTTCTATTTATTGTATTTACCTATTGGTAGTTTTAGTAGCTACTGCCATGTGCAGCCTGTTATTAAAGTCATTAGATCCTGCCAGGTGGGAAGGGTTCTGGTAGTTTTTCACACAATAGTTAAAAATCTGTTTCTTGATGTCATGAAAAATTCATTTGGAAAGCTACTGTCAACACTTGATTACAGGAGGTCTAGGTTAGCCTGTATCCATTAATACCATGTATTAATCTGAACCTTTAGGCTCATACCTTTTTAAAGAGTTGTTGTTTTTTTTAATTGGAGGCAGGACAATTTCAACAAATGTTACTGTATTGTTAAATGGACTGAAATGTATCCAGCTCTGTGCAAAAGGGCTTACTCACATATGGTGTGTAGAACATATTTCAGATTTATACCCAGGTTTTTTCTTATATTGCGGTTCCACACTTTTTACAATATTAAACTTATGGATGAATAACAGCAGTCCTCAGAGTATTGGGAGAAAAGTGCTGAAACCTGCTTCCAGTCCCTCTTTTATTGAACATAGATAGGGAAAGACAGCACATGAAATAATAAGAAGGTGGAAAAAAAGACTCATTGTTGTAATATTGAACAAGGGCATACTTTTTTGCTTAGCCCATAAATTGAATAAATTTTCTAAGAGCTTTTATAATACTGCCTGGCATTTTATCTTTGGGAGACTTTTACTAAAATGCATTAAACTGGCCCCGGTCATCATTGTGTGATAGTGCTATAAGAATAACCAAAATTATTGTTTTTGTTAGGACATAACTGTGTTAATAACACACGAAACAAAAATTCAACCAGTCACAACAAAAAGAAATACCCCTGTGGTAAATTTTCACAGAAAACTAAATCATTTACATACCTATGATTAAAGTTTGTCAGTTGTGTTCAGAAGGGAAAATTGAATTTGATTTATGTTCATCATTCATTTTGCCCTCAATTATGGCCAACTGGGATGTCTGAAATAGACATGAGACTAAAAAGAAGCCAAGCACATGAAGTCATCGCAAACTACCGCCTCCCCTTTAAGTCTAGGACATGGTGGAGGCCACATAGGAGGCAAATGCCCTTGTTCTTGCTGAACCATTATGCAGATTATATGCAAATAAAGACATCTGATTCAGTTCTGCTTAGAGTGTGCTGTGTTGAGGGGAGATAATCAAGCGCTGATCAGCTTCCAGGACCAATCTAGCTGTGTGTGGACTGGTGTGTCATGTTGCTAGGTCTACCTCCCCTGCCATTTTGTGTTGGGTTGCCTTAGGTGAGAACAGTTCAGTGCACACAAGCTCAGTATGTTTTGTCTGTCTTGTCCTTTGGTTGTTTATGTGTGCTTAAATAACTGCTTTTAAATATTACATTTTAAAAGGTGTGCTTGCAAAGACAATTGACAAAATGTGTAATAAACATTCAAACAGTACTTTTACCTTAGCCAGTCAGATTTGTTTCATTAAATTTGAGAACATATGCCAGGGCTTTTCTTCTAAGGAAGTACATTCTAATATTGAACCTGATGCTCATCTTGATGCAGCCTTTTTCAGCCTTGGTAGAAGTTTAAAAGTCTGAGTGTTCTTGTCTGTAAAACTAACAAAGGTGGGACTTAATTTAATTTTAAAATGACACTAACCACATCAGATGTGAGCTTTAGGGCTCACTTGTACTCGTCGTACTCGTACTTGTCGTCTACCGCTTTATACCGGACCGGGTCGTGGGGGCAGCAGACTCCGCAGAGACGCCCAGACGTACCTTTCCCTAGAGAAGGACTTCTGGCGTTCCCAGGCCAGCCGAGAGACATAGTCCCTCCAGCGTGTCCTGGGCCATCCCCTGGGCCTCCCTTCCGGTGGGACGTGCCTGGAACACCTCCCGAGGAAGGAGTCCAGGAGGCATCTGGTATAGATGCCCGAGCCGCTTCAACTGGCTCCTCTCGATGTGGAGAAGCCGCGGCTCTACTCCGAGCCCTTCCCGGATGGCCGAGCTCCTCACCCTATCTCTAAGGGAGTGCCCGGCCACCCTACAGAGAAAGCTCATTTCAGCAGCTTGTATCCAGGATCTCGTTCTTTCGGTCATGACCCAAAGTTCATGGCCATAGGTGAGGGTAGGAACGTAGACCGACCGGGAAATCGAAAGCTTCGCTTTTTAGCTCAGCTCTCTCTTCACCACAACAGACCGGCGCAGTGCCCCATTACTGCGGCAGCCGCACCGATCCATCTGTCGATCTCCTGCTCCATTCTTCCCTCATTCTTGAACAAGACCCCGAGATACTTAAACTCCTCCACTTGAGGCAGGAACTCCCCTCCTACCTGAAGAAGACAAGGCACCTTTTTCTGGTCGAGAACCATGGCCTCGGACTTGGAGGAGCTGATCTTCATCCCAGCCGCTTCACATTCGGCTGCGAACCGCCCCAGCGCATTCTGTAGGCCTTGGCTAGAGGGGGCCAGCTGGACCATGTCATCTGCAAAAAGAAGAGACCAAATCCTCTGGTCCCCAAACCAGTTATAAACAGGACCGATGACAAAAGGCAGCCATGCCGGAATCCAACATGCACCGGGAACAGGTCTGACTTAGTGTCCGTAATGCAGACCAAACTCCTGCTCCGCTTGTACAGAGACCGGATGGCCTCTAATAAAGGGCCCCCTATTCCATACTCTTGGAGCACCCCCCACAGGGCATCATGAGGGACACAGTCGAATGCTTTCTCCAGGTCCACAAAACACATGTGGACTGGTTGGGCAAACTCCCATGAACCCTTGAGTACCCTGTAGAGGGTATAGAGCTGGTCCAGTGTCCTACGGCCAGGACAAAAACCACACTGCTCCTCCTGAAGCCGAAGTTCGACTATAGGCTGGACTCTCCTCTCCAATACCCTGGTATAGGCCTTACCAGGGAGGCTGAGGAGTGTGATCCCCCTGTAGTTGGAACACACCCTTCGGTCACCCTTCTTATGAAGGGTCCTCAGCCTCTGTTTCCACCAGGGAATGCGTGATGGCAGGATTGAGGAGATCCTCGAAGTACTCCTACAACACCCGATAATGTCCGCAGTCGAGGTCAGCAACCCCCACTGTAAACAGTGTTGGCGAAGCACTGCTTGCCCCTCCTGAGGCGCCGGACGGTTTGCCAGAATCGCTTCGAGGCCAACCGGTAGTCCTTCTCCATGGCCTCACTGAACTCCTCCCAGGCCCAAGTTTTTGCCTCTGCCACAATCCAGGCCACGCCACGCTTGGCCTCACAGTACCCGTCAGCCGCGTCAGGAGTCTTGCAAGCCAACCACAGCCGATAGGACTCCTTCGTCAGCTTGACAGCGTCCCTTACTGCCAGATTCCACCACCGGGTTCGGGGATTGCCGCCGCGACAGGCACCGCAGATCTTATGGCTACGGGCAGCAAAATCGACAATAGATGTGGAGAACATGTACAAGGCCCAGAATCTGGTCAAAGCTCTCCCGGAGGTGGGAGTTGAATACATCCCTGGCCAAGGGCTCCGCCAGACGTTCCCAGCAGACCCTCACTATGCGCTTGGGCCTGCCAAGTCTGTCCGGTTTTCTCCTCTTCCAGCGGATCCAACTCACAACCAGGTGGTGATCAGTGGACAGCTCAGCCCCTCTCTTCACCCGAGTGCCCAAAACATGCGGCCAAAGGTCTGATGATACGACAACAAAGCCGATCATTGACCTCCTGCCTAGGGTGTCCTGGTGCCAAGTGCACTGATGGACACCATTATGTTTGAACATGGTGTTCATTATGGACAATCCGTGACTAGCACAGAAGTCCGTAACAAAGCAACACTCAGATCGGGGAGGCCATTCCTCCCGATCACGCCTTTCCAGGTGTCACTGTCGAGTCCCCTGGAGGGGCACTATCCAGCACCCCCGACAGGAATTCCAAGAAGACCGGGTACTCCTCACTACTGCTCGGCCCGTAGGCCAAAACAACAGTCAGAGACTTGTCCCCATCCCGAAGGCGCAGATATACGACCTTCTCATCCACTGGGGTAAACGCCAACATGAGACGGCTGAGCTGGGAGACAACAAGCAAACCCACCCCAGCCTGCCGCCTCTCCCGGTGGGCCACTCCAGAGTAGAAGAGAGTCCAGCCCCTCTCGAGGTGATGGGTTCCAGAGCCCACGCTGTGCGTGGAGGCGAGCCCGACTATTTCTAGTCGATATCTCTCGACCTCCCGCACAAGCTCAGGCTTCTTCCCCCCCAGCGAGGTGACATTTCACGTCCCTAGAGCCAGCCTAAGCATCCGGAGATCGGGCCGCTGAGGTCTCCACCTTCGTCCGCCGCCCAATCCTCTTTGCACCGGTCCGTCACGGTTCCCCCTGCAGGTTGTGGGCCCACTGGGGGATGGCCTCGCATCTCTCGTTCAGGCTTGGCCCGGCCGGGTCCCACGAGGAGCAACCCGGCCACCAAGTGCTCTCCGACGAGTCCTGACCCAGGCCTGGCTCCAGGGTGGGACCCCGGCTCCGCCGTACCGGGCGATGTCACGCGCCTCGATTTAGCAGTCCTCATGAAGGTGTCTTATTCACATCAGATCTGAGCTTTAGGGCTCACTGTATTCATTAACGTATAATCTGTTTCTTTTGAGTGGTCAATAAATCGCTTTACCAAATTTTAAAGTTAAGTAGTTTTCCTGTTTTGAATCACTTGTGCACATCCTGGTACATATGTTTAAAATTGATAAACTGGAATGTTTGCTTTCTGTCACTGCCTTCTGGACTCTGCCTCCCTGTCATTGCTGCAGTTCCAGAAGAGTTCAATTTCAACAATGTCCTTGCTGTCCTTGCCGCATGTGACGGGATCCTTTCATCCTTACCTTCCATGAATTATGAAAACTAATGCATTCTATTGTATGCTTGAAACCCAGGTGATTCCAGTTACAATTTTTTAACATTGTTAAATATGATGTTGGGTTAACATTAGCCACTTTCTAATATTTCAAACTTACAAGAATGTTACAGAAAGTCTGTTACAGAAAGTCTGGTTTTGTTGCTGGGGTCACATCCACCAACCACCACCACCAAAAACAGTTTCTGCTTTAGATTCTGTTATTTAGCAGCAAACTACTACTTTGGAGTTAAATTATAAACAAATCTGTTTCAAAGGTTGCATTATTTTCTAAATATTTGAAATAGTTGGTATCTTTGCGACCTAAAACAAAATCTCAATATCTCAATCTCAATAAAACTAAATTTGCACTTAGGTCTATCATTTACAGGCCTGATATTTTCCTCAGTATGTTATTGGAAAGATGCTGATACTAGAGCTTTTTTGCTAAAGCAAGCATACATCAAGGAACAACAACAACAAAAAAACACCTTACAGTCTACCTTGTCAGCTTCGGCCCTGGTGCTGTCAAAACAAATGTACTAGTGCTCTGGTTTTTATTTTTCATAGTTCAGCTCCTCCTGTCTCTTACTTTCAGACTGCAGTGATGAGCTTTCGCTCTATGATTCTTTGTTTCCTTTCACCTCTGTTCACCTAACTTTGATTTGTCTTTTCTGTCCTCTCTTTTATCCAATACCCCCCATGTTCTGTTCATTGTCTTGCCACTATTTCACCTTCAGTCATGAGTCACACACCCACCCCTGTGATTCCTATTATTAGCTTATCACACACACTCATCTGCTACCTATGCATTTTCACCCACCCCATCCGCTCTTTCTGCTCCTTCTGTCCTACCATCATCTTCTATGTAAAATGTAAAACAGGCGATTCATCTGTCTCTTCTCGTTCCTTTGCCTTTTAGCACTCCCTATCCTTCCTTCAGTTCACATTTATGTTCAGAGCCACTATAGTCCTTACCCTGACCCACCCTGAAGCTTCAAGTAAACAAAACATAATTTCATCAGTTTATTTTTTATTTTTTAAAAACGTCTGTACCTTAGTAGATAATTGGTTAATTTTGCATGTTCTTGTAGGTGAATTATAAAATACTGCTGCACACCCATTAACCTCTACTGCCTCAGTGCCTCATAGGGGTCCTGAGAGGGAGGCACACAGGCATTTGATCCCGTTTGATCATCTTCTTTCCTTTAAGCGATGCCCATGCATGTGCATTTGTGTGTTGCTGGGATTAACAAATGCTATTAATGTTGAATGCCTCATGCTCACGCAATGTGACAGATCTGCAAGAGGCAAAGATTAGTCTGGTAATTGGCTGATTAGTTGCATGGAAATATGCTGAGCTACAGCACTTTTCCCTCATCCAGATTTTGGAGAGGTGTGAGTGTTTGTGAGTGCCCAACCTTTTCTGGGCAAAATTCCTTTCTGTTTATTTGTGGTCATTCTGAACATTTTTCTATTAGGCTAAATTTTCCCTCAACAACACACTATCTGGATGAATCTATTCTTTCTTCTTTCTGTCTTCCAAAGGTTGTCTCATGATTTCCATAACACAATTATCATGCTGTTGTGGTTGCTGTTGTAGCACTGTTGCCTTGCAACAAGAAGGTCCTGGGTTTGACACCCGGCCAGGGGTCTTTCTGCATGGAGTTTGCATTTTCTCCCTCTTCATGCATGGGTTCTCTCCGGGTACTCCGGTATCCTCCCTCTTTCTCTAAATTGCCCTTAAGCGTGAATGAATGTGTACGTGGTTGTTTGTCCTGTGTGTGTCTGTGTTGACCTGCGATGGACTGGTGACGTTGAATGCCTTGTTGCTGAAAAGCACTATATAATTAAACTTGACTTGACATGACTGACTGATGACCTTTGATGAAACTTGCAATAACTACACCAATTATGACTAACCAACACTTTAATGACTCTTTTATTTCTTTCCGAGTACATAATTTCCCCACCATTTTACATGAGATTTACCATCTCAGCCACTAAATATATTCACGGCTATGACCTTTAAGGACAGTTAGTTGTACACACTGATAATTGTATACGCTGATAATGATTGTGATTTGATATATTATGCTGCTCTACCAGAAAAATAAAGAAATTGAGAAATTTGGTTTTATGCAGTAAATAGAATGGCTGTAACTAGGTATTCAGCACATGACACTGGGCAATGGAAAATATGGAGTTCACAAGAAAACAAGATATTAGCAGTATTTCTGGTCCCTAGGGTGACCCATGTTTTTCGGAATATTTAGTTTTTACAGATAAATCACAGACTGTTACAGTCTGTAAACAGAGCATAATAATTCAGTCCAGGTTTGACCAGTCTACCTAATGCAATTTTTTCAGTTGTCTCAATCTAAGGGGATTGTAATGCCAAATGTTGTTTGCTTTTTCAATGATTTATAAATTGGTTTATGAATCTCAGACTGTTTTGAAGATCCCTGTTTGGTGTAGAATTATTCAGTTAAGGTTTGGCAAGTCAAAGTATTTTAGATCGTCAAGAAGTCTTGATAAAATGTGTTAACATTACCGGTATGTAACAGTGCTTGAAATTCCTGTTATTTTTTTTTTTTTTGTTTTCCATTGGAAACCAAACATTCTGCCATGTAAATTGTTTAGATGTGGAGCCAGCTTATTCGATGCTATATTAACTGAGAGTTGACAATTTTATATTATTCAGCCCTGTTGAAAAATGTGCTCTATGTCAGACATAGACACAGGGATTCAAGCTTAAAGAACACAGCGTAACATCTGGGGCTCAAAATAAAATGGAATTTTGTTTCACAGCAATCTGATTTACGACTTCAAATTAGACATATCTTGGCCTTTTAAGGTTGCATTCCACCACTACTAAATATTATTAGCCTTTCCCCACTTATAAAACATCACAGCACCATAATTGTTGAAGGAGTCTTCAAAATACCAAAAATGTTATGAGGCCACAATTGCATTAACCTATTCTTTTCTAAATGGAAACTACCCAGTGTCAACATATTTGTAAGTGATACAATTTAACCTATCCCATGTCTCGGCCTGCTTAATATTTCTGTCTTATAAATTTATACTTTACCTTCAAAACAATTAAAACTGTTGACAAAGGCTATATCTGTTGCAAAGTAGCCCTCAGATTGATAGGAAGATCAAGCCTTCTTTGTTTTTACTGCAATCTTTTTATTCAATCTTTAAAACTATTGAATTTGTGATTTTTTTCACTCATTTGGATGTTCTTAATTTACTTGCTGACTCGTTCAGCAAGTACATTTTATTTAAATCTCATTTCTGAGCTGGAGTTGGAGATTCTGTGTTCTGTTCGCACATGTGTGGGTTTCCCTGGATAGTTAGAAATTCTCTAACGCTCTTAAAAGAAGCATTCTGAGTTAATTGAAGACATACCCTTAGGTGTGACTGTGTGGGTCTCTATACTGGCCCTGTCATTGACCCTGCTTGTTGCCTGCTAATTACTGAAGTAGGGTTAATAACTCCAGATGTAGAGTTTCTGAACAGCAGTTTTCAAGTCTTGCCAGTAATTCTCAGTTAGGTCTAGACTTTAAATGTGCCATCTTAACACATATATGAATTTTGATCTAAAGTAATTTCAATGTAACTGTGGCTGTATGTTAGGTGTTCATGTTCATGCGGAAGATACTGCCACCACTCTGATCACGCCTTTGCCTACGTAATTGCACATAGGTAAGGGTGTGCTCAGAGTGAGTTTCCTGACAAACGTTGGATGAAGGCCAGAAAGTTAAATCCTGGTATCATCTGACCAGAATACATTCTTCCACATGATTCCCTGCATTCTTCTCATCTGACAAACTTTAAACAGAATTTCTTGTAGCTTTCTTTCAGCCATGACTTTGTTCTTGTTACTCTTCCAAAAAAGGACAGATATGTTTAGTGCATGACTAATAGCTGTCCTGTTGATGGATTCTCTGGTCTGAGCTATGGATATCAGTCTGTCCTTAGGACTTACCATAGGTCTCTTGGGTGCTTCTGTGATTCAAGTAGTTTTAGAATTTAACCCTACTTTAAATATTTCCCAAACTCTGGCCCTGAACTGACATTTGTTCCTTGGTCTTCAGCATGTTGTTTGCTGACTAACATTCTTTAACATCTGAGTTAATTAAAAATTACACATATCTGGGCATTATTTATTTATAATTAAGTGACTTCTGAGGCCAATTGCACTGGATTTGTTTAAGGGATATCACACTAAGGGGCCTTAATAGAAATGTGTGTCACACTTTTCAGATTTTTTTTTAAAGCAATGTATCATTTTCCTTTCACTTCACATTAGTGCACTACTTTGTGTTGGTTTGTCATATAAAATTCTTATGAAACACATTGAAGTTTGTGGTCTTGAAGTGACAAATATCAAAAGGTTCAAGTGATATGAATATTTTTGGCAAAGCACTGTAAGTGGTAGTTTTATTATTGTTAAATGGCATTGCTTACTTGTACTACTCTTGGATCATTGCATGTTCTTTATAGACTACAACTTGCAATCACAATGTATGAGTTCAAATTTGCAAAGTGTGGCACAACAGCTTCATTCTTGTGTGTGACCAATATTTCTGTCAAGCATGACAGCATCACCATGCAGCCAGGCAATTGGGACAACAAAGAGCGATGGTGGGGCCCCGGGCATGTACTTTGTTAAAGACTAAGCTTTGAATGTATCTGTGTGTCCAGAGAGAGAGAGACAGATGAGAAGCTAAACTTAGGTTATGGAGTCATGATGGCAAAGTTTTTATCTCACAGCACCTAACAAATACACTGGGTGAGAGATTTGAAGAAGAGCTCCGACCTTCTGCTGACCTGTGAAATGTTCACACCAGCCAGCGACATACATGTTCGCAGAGACGTGTTAACTTGTCAAACTATGATCACCTTAGTCCTTGAACGGTTTTGACAGAAAGATGCGTGTCTGCTTACTCGTATGCCTGACTGAGCGCTTCGCGGAATTTATAGTCTGTTTGCTTTTTTGCTATGGATCAGCAGAGGAGGTGATGCCACAGTCAATGTCAAAGCCTTCATGCATAATTGCTTCGCTCTGTCATTGCCAAAGGCTCACCAGAGCCAAATCTGATTGTTTCCCCTCTTCCTCCTCTTCTCCTTCCTGCTCCATCTTTACTCTCATTAGGCTCATTAACCCGTCCTGCAGGAACAGATTGAGCATTCAGGAGAAACAAGAATCAACTGCAGAACATTTTTTTTAAATGCAGTACATCTATCCCAGAGATAAATAAGCAACATTTAAATCCAAGAAACACCTACTTCAAGAAAAAAAATTATGTGTGAGTGCATGTGTGAAACACATGATTGCAGGGAAGTATGTATGTAGAACTTTGCACTTTTTTAACATGAGCTTACCTGTTTGTGTTCAAGTTAGAGTGTTGTGGTAAGAAGAAACCGAGCACTAGAAAGTTTAGCCTATTTGAAGAAGCTCACAGCAGTGGAGATTGGGCAGGCCAGGAACAGACAAACAAAGGAGATCAAAGCAGCCAAGAGAAGCTACAGTGAGAAGCTGAAGAACAGCCTTTCTACTGGTGACGCTTCAGCTGTATGGACTGGTCTGAGAAACCTGACTGCCTATAGGAGCCCCCCCAACCCTTCCTGAACAGAGTCCTCGCCTGGCCAACCATCTGAATGGCTTCTACTGTGACATGACAGGAAGCCATTCACGCCTCAAATCATCTCTTCCACATCCCATTCAGGAACAAGTTCTTCCCACAAAGCTACCAACCCCCTACCTTCAGATCCTCTGCCTGCACTAAAGATCTCCGAGGAAGATGTAAATAGGCTCTTTCAGCGCATAAAAACAAACAAAGCTGGAGGACCTGATAAAGGTCTCCCCATCGTGCAAACCAACTCGCTCCGATCTTCCCCCAGATCTTCAACAAGTCACTGGAGAAGTGTGAGGTACCCTCCTGCCTCAAATGATCCACCATCATTCCGGTGCCCAAGAAACCACCATCATAGGATTAAATGACTACAGGCCTGTAGCCCTGACGTCTGTGGTCATGAAATCCTTTGAGCGGCTGGTGTTGAAGCACCTGAAATACATCACAGGCCCCCTGCTGGACCCCCTGCAGTTTGCTTACCGAGCAAACAGGTCGGCAGATGATGCTGTCAACTTAGGCCTACACTTCATTCTGCAACACCTCGACCACCCAGGGACGTACGCCAGGATCCTGTTTGTAGACTTCAGCTCGGCCTTTAACACCATCATACCAGACATCCTCCACCAGAAGCTCACCCAGCTCAACGTCCCAGCCTCCACCTGTCAGTGGATCAACAGCTTCCTGATGGACCGACAGGTGAGACTGGGGAGCATCCTCTTCCGAACCAGATCAATAAGTACTGGTGCCCCCCAGGGGTGTGTTCTATCCCCACTTCTCTTCTCCCTCTACACAAATGACTGCACCTTAGCGGAATCGTTCCGTGAAACTCCTGAAGTTCGTAGATGACACCACTGTCATTGGACTGATCCAGGACGGTGATGAGTCTGCATACAGACAGCAGGTGGATTGGCTGATACACTGGTGCAGTCAGAACTACCTTGAACTCAACCCACTCAAGACTGTGGAAATGGTGGTGGACTTTTGGAGAACACCACCCCCATACACCCCCCTCACCATCCTCAACAACACTGTATCGGCCGTGGATCACTTCAGGTTCTTAAGAACCACCATCTCTGAGGACCTGAGATGGTCTTCACACATAGACACTGTTCGAAAGAAGGCCCAGCAGAGACTGTACTTCCTGAGGCAACTCAAGAAGGTCAACCTTCCACAGGAGCTGCTGGTCATCTTCTAGACTGCCATCATTCAGTCTGTCCTGTCTTCATCCATCTCAGTGTGGTTTGGCTCATCCACAAAACAGGACAGGTCCAGACTGCATTGAATAATCAGGACTGCAGAGAGAATAATCAGGGCTGACCTTCCCTCCATCCAGGACTTATACAGGTCTAGAGTCAGAAAAAGAGCTGCCAAAATCTCTGCAGACCCCACACACCCTGCACATAAACTGTTTAGAGTTTTACCTTCAGGCTGCCGCTAAAGAGCACTGTTTACTAAAACCAGCTGCCACAGAGACAGTTTCTTCCCCCAGGCTGTTTCTCTGTTGAACATTTAATAGAGTACCAAACAACAGCATACTGAAGTTGGTAATGCACCTTTTTATTTCTATATGTGTATATTTGTATATTGTACATATGTACATTCTTTAATGCAAAAAACAACAACCAGAGAGCAAAGTGTACCGAAGTCAAATTCCTTGTTTGTATGTACGAACATGGCAATAAAGCTGATTCTGATTCTGATTTGTGGTGCTGACCGCTGACTCGCTGTCCGACACTGGTTAATAATTACGGTAAAAGCAAAACAGTTTATGAAGCTCTCGAACTTTCTGCAAAGAGACATATTTCCAGAATATTTATTTCAGTAGTCTTATCCTCCTAAATGAAGTGTGTTTTGAATTTCATTTCTCTGCTGGTTTCTGATGTGAATTTACTTGTGGTTTTTTTCTGTTTGATGTAAAAGCATGCATCATCTAAACAACAAGTGGATCTTTTATTTATAGATTTATTTTGAAGTGGCAAATTATGACTATAATATGCAAAGTGAGCCTTTTTCTCTTTGCACTGATTTTAATATTTATCTGTGTTCTGATGTTATTTTGGACATTATTTTTGGTAGTATGATTGTGCACATTTCTACACATTAGAGCATCTGTGGAACCCACTGGTGAGATTTTGGTGAAACCGAAGGGTCAAATGATTAAGCAATTGGTCTCTTTCAAGTTTTTTAAAGACACTGCAACTGTTTTCTTTGTAAAATTGGGCCATAGCTGTTGCTTACGATGGCACCAAGGGCCAGTGTCAGTCTTGTCAGTAAGACTGGTCTAGTTTAAGACTAGGAAACTATATGAAAATGGTTAAGCAATAAAAATGATTTATTCCATTCCTATGTTTCAGGCAATATGAATCACTCCATTTGTGCGTTTTTTTTTTTTTTTTTTTGTTCTCTTAAATTATACAAATCATAGAATTGTTTCAAAATGAAACAATGAAGAAATAGCAATGATTTTTTATTCAGTAGGATAAAAATCCAACACTGATTATATTTTAAATATCTGGTAGTGCAATTATCTGCCCCAGTATTTCCTACAAAATAAATGTAACATAAGCCTTTTTATATGTGCTTTACTTTTCTTAACTTTTTAAAGATTATGGAGTATTTATTTTAAATTATTCTGTGTTTACATCAGCATTGGCTGGTGCCGCAACTCAAATACATGATCTGCAAAAACTGCTCATCACTAGTGGAGTTTATGATTATTAGGTGTCGACCATTCTACCTACCAAGTGAATTTACAGCCATCCTGCTGGTACCTGTGTATATTCCTTCTAAATCCAGCAACACAACAGGAGTCAGACACAGAAAGAACTTAACACATCAGTGAACCACAGACAACCCTCCCTGATGCTTTCCTCATCTTAGCTGGAGACTTCAACCAAGTAAACCCTATAATGTATTTCCCAATCTACATGAACACATCAACATTCCAACACAGGGAAACAATGTTAATACCTACAAAGCTGTATGCCTCCCCCACTTCGGAGCCTTGGACCACTCCACTGTTAAGCTAATGCCAGCGTACAGACCACTAGTTAAAGTCATTAAACCAGTAAGAAAACAGATACGCATATAGCTAGAGGGCATCTACTAAAGCACTCCAGGTCTGTTTTGTCCAACACTGACTGGAGTATTTTCAGACAAGCAGCAACCCAGTAAAACAACACAGACCTCCAGAAGTATATCAGCACTACATGCAATGGGTTACCTTTGCCTATTTAATTGCCTATTTGTTGCTCGTTTGTATTTTAGATGTTGGTTGTTGTCAGTGCATGTTGCACCAAGGGTCTGTGAGGATCAACATTTCAATCAGGCTGTATGTCTAACATATATAGCAAATTGGCAAAAAAGTTGACTAATAACATAAATAGCACTAATAAATATGGTCATACATTTTTGGAATACCTGTTTCCCCAAGGAGGATATTTAATGTATCACCACAGATCTGTTGTGCAACAGAAACAAAAATATTTGGCACAAAATAATTAATTCCTTTTAATTATACGCCCTACCCTGTAATAAGGTCAATTAGGTGTGTTAAACATTATAAGCTAAAAGAATGAGTTGCACTTGTATTTAAGATGTAGAGCAGAACACTTAATCAGGATTCAGAATTTCCTGTTAAGTTATCATTTATTTACTTCAGAAAAAATATACTTTAAGAAGAAAAATATAGTGCAAGAGCTTCTCATGATCCAAGTGGGCTGTGAGGTGTGGCCTCAGTCACCCGCTGCAATGGAGAGTTTAATGGGGGTGATTTTACACTGTGGTCCCCTCTCCACAAAGGGACTAGTAACTTCAATTCATGAGTTTTAGCCTTGAAGTGCTGATGGCAGCATTGTGAACATCTTTGAAGTGGTTATTTTTACATGTAATGGGAGTTTTAAATGGGATGTAAAAAAACAAAAGTTTTTGCTTTCCAATTACAAAATACAGGCAATTGAGCGTGGGTGGAAGCTGAAGGTGGATGGAAATAACAGATGAAGCGGGCGGATAATTTTACTGGCCTGTTTCACTGAATAAAATTATTCCTACCAAATTGCTACTATTTTTGATTTTTTGAGTTACTAATATGCAAAAGCCTAAGCAGGAAATAATGATTTATTTGGAGGAAAATAACATATTAAAGTATGACAGACTGTCTTGCAGTTTATTCAGGATTTATGTCCTGCATTCTCATGGCATGATGTTATTGTTCTGCTTTACAATAGATCAGCAGATAAACAATCACACATTTTTTTTTCTGACACATCAGATGATTTTGTTAATTTCTGCAGCATTGATAGTTTGTCCAGGGCGTACCCAGACTTTCGCCCAGTGACCGCTACAGGTAGCACCACTGTCCTTTAAGAATAAGCAGGTATAGACAATGGCTTGATTGATGGATGGAGTGGAATTAGGGAATTTTATGGTATAATTGCCACTAGGTCACAGATTATTCTGTGGTGACTCTTCCCCACCTATATCTATAAGCAGAATGGTATGGTTCTCCTGAGCTATAGTGTATGAATACAGGCTTGATGCAGTGTGCAAGTGAAGCGAGTTCAAGGAGTTGGAGGGACCTTAAGACAACTCTGATGTCAAAGAAACGGTGGAACTCTTGAATTTTCTGTTGTTTAAAAGTAATAAAAAGGTTTTTAGGAGTCTCTAAAGTCTCTGTTCAGTGAATAATATTTAGTTCAGGTATGGTCGGTGTTTTAGAAACTGAAATTCTATTGTAGTTTAGCGAAAATGGAAAGAAAAGAAACATGCAGATTTTTGCATCATTCGTGGCTAATGCTTAGCCAGTGCTAATATTCTCACAATGCTTACAAGTCAGGTGAATCTTGTCTGTCACTTTGTCACAGTTTCTCTTTTTTTTTTATCAGGCATCTGAAAAACTGCTACAAACAAATTAGAAGTAGTAGAGGCTTTTTCTATGCTTTTGCAACTGAGTCATGGAGCAAATCATGAACAACTTCTTCAAAATAAGAGTCTCAAACATAGATATGGTGTGTCGAGTTTCAAGCGCTTGCCTTCATGTCTTGGGCTCATAAAAACTGCTCACATTTACCTTACCAGACAAAGTCCCATACTGATAGCAACTGGATAATGCTCCACAAGACAGAATTCATTTTGTCACATTTTATTATTACTCCAGAATTCATGCACAAGAAGCAAAATAAACATCTTTTTTAACCATATACCCCCAATTAATTCTCTTAAAAGCCAAATGGTCAAATATGCTCATACTTCTAGGTTTATACATTTTTTAGACCACTGTCAGCTAACAAATTAAATAAAACAATGAAAAATGGAAGATGTCCAAATTATATATCTGGATTGTGCTTTGTGATCTCTTTTTCTCTGTCTCTATCCATTCAGTTCTTTCCCAGCACTCCTCCTGTGTGCCTGCTTGTAATTGAGTCATTTTCTTCTCGTTTGAGCACCGTCTCTGGCAGGCAGCTGTATCAAGGTGACCCCCTGCTATTGTTTGGGCCTGTGTGTTTTTGTCTCGCTAGCTCGCCGACATAATCACCACCTCTTGAGCGACGTAATGGGTCAGCTGTGGTGGTGAGACATCATCCCCGACCCCACATGCCTTGCTACGAAATGTCAGTGAGGAGGCAAGGCGGTACAGCGATGCATGTAATGATGTAATCCTGCAGCCGACCCTTCATTTTTTTTATGTGGCTGTTCCCCTTCAGAGTTTCTGTCTCCCTGATTCTGGACTGTCGTTGCTCACCTTGTCTCCTCCTTATACAGCTAAAAGGAAACTGAGGATCTGCCTCTTTTGTCCTCTCCTTGTAACGTAGTGGCTCTTTGGGCTAATCTTTCTGTTGATTACCCTAATCTTATCAGTCAATCGTTGTATCAGTGGGGTTTTGTAAGAAGCCTCATTAAACTGCAGTTAAACATCATTCAGCCGCTTCTCGATTATCCACAATGACAAACCTTATAGTGCCTTTGACACTACTTGACAACTTCCTATATTTTCATTTAACTAGGACAAAAATCCAAAGATAAGTCAGTGTGTCCAGCAAGGCAAAAGTAAAATCCTGAAACAGCAAGATGATTGCAGTTTTTGAGAAGGCCATGGAGAGAAAAGATCTTACAGTTAAATCCAATTAGATCTTCCTGATAAATAGGCAGTCATATTAATATAAGCAGCTTTGTATTTAAGCTGGTATTTAAGCTGAAAAGTCAAACACAATAGGAAGTTGGACATGATAGTTAAATGCGATACAAATGGAAGATCAAATATACAGTGCTGTGAAAAAGCATTTACTGTACATCCTTACACATTTCCTGTGTTTTAGTTTTTTTTTTACTCTTAAATATTTTGGATCACCAAACAAATTTCAATATCACATAAAGAAAGCCTAATTAAATTCAAAATTATGTTTTCAAATAATGATTCATTTTCTGGTTTCCTTTGTCATCTCCTGGATGATTTATCGATGCGCTCTTGGAGTGACTTTGGTTCACCACTAGTACACATTTGCTCTTTTTTTGGACAAATGTGAATTTTTGGAGCAATGGATTTTTAAGCCTTTCCAGAGAGATAGATGGTGATGATTTTGTTTTTCATCTCCTCTTAAATTTCTTTTTTGACATCTTTTATTCTACTTCATGTTGTCAGACAGGTTTTTTAAAAATGATTCTGTTGGTCTGACAAAAAGAATTATCATGAATTCATGACATAACAAACATGATAATTACTTTTTCATATGAGATCAGATTGATTTGAAAGGTCAGTCGGTCATTTTCGACCGCTTCTTCCATAGTGGGTCGCGGGGAAGCTGGTGCCTATCTCCAGCAGTGTAATGGGCGGGAGAGGGAGTAGACAGGCCGCCAGTTCATCGCAGTGATATGAAAGGTGTTTACCCTAATTAAATGAAATTATCATTTGACCATCAATTGAAAGTTACTGTTAATTGTAGTTTGAATTTCCAGTATACATAGCTACAAAATGGGGGTATGCAGGGGCTGTGAGTCGAAATTAATTGGATCCTGCTAGTGGTAAAAAAAATACTCTTATTAGCATTTTAATTCTTAGTTGTTGCTCAACTAACTGCAACTCAACTTACCACACGCAAGACAGCCTGAAGATTTCAGACATTGAGGAAAAAGTTTGAATTCACATTTTGGCTGTAAGATTTACTGATTGTTTCTGTGTTCTGTTATGTTTTTACTTAACACTAAACAGGTCAGCTCCATGTTTTCAGGGTGAAAATCAAAATGTTCTGTGAATTTTTGTGAAAAATGTAGCTGTCTAAATATTAACATGGTTATTGTGAACAGTTAACAGGTACTCACTGGTCTTTTTCTCATCATTTTTCTATGGAAGCTTACATTGGTTTACAGGTTTTAAATATTGTAGACAACAATTTATAGTAGTAATTGTTTATTTATTAAAACTTAACAACAACACAATGTATTAAGTTGTCTACCTGTGCTCCAATTAACTTTATGTACGTAGTCTTAATGTGATTTTACTGATATACAAACATCCACTCAAATGGAATTAAAATTATGTATTTGTGGAGGAATAAAATGTATTGTAAAATTTAAGAGGTTCATTTAGTGCTTTGGTCAAATACATCCTAGTATGAGAAGGCCCGTTAAATGGTTTTTACAGTTATGTCAGCCACAAGATGGTATTAGGAAAATGGAGTCCTAAAGTCCAGTTGGGCTTGCACACTGATGAGAAATTGAACAATTCCCATAATAGGTTGTGGTAGTTAGTACTTCAAATTGGCCATGGTCAAACAGTCTGTGTTAGACGACAGAGACCACATTGCCAGTGGTTATATGAGCTTGTCATTGACCTTAAGAGTGATTTATAGCTCCTGGCTTCAAAGCGAGCCTTCAGGTTAGGAGTCACTGTGGCTATATTAGAGCTTCATGGTGCTTCATGGCTCTGTTGAGGGTGCATAGGCTGTATGCTTTTGTGTGGTTAGTCATGTCCAGTGGCGGATGTGTCATCCTCTGTTGGTCAAACACATGTAACTGTCTGTCAGTGATCAGTCACATTACTTATAATAGTAAAGAGACCCAGTGTTGTTTGGAGAGTCAGACTGGGATTGTTTAGGGACCTTTAATTTTTAGAGACCCACAGCTAAGCCCATCACCAACCAGCAATATAATAAATAAAAAATGCAGGTGGAGTGAATAAAGCTGATTTTCTCTTAGTGACCTGTTAGTTGGTGGGATAATATATTCGGTAGCAAGTTCACATCTTGTCCTTAAAATGAATGTGTTAAAAACAGGAATTAAGGGCAAGTGTAAAGATCTGAGTGAGATTGACAAGGGCCAAAATGTGAGGCCAGATGGCTGGTTTAGGGCATCAGAAAAACTGCACCTCAAATGGGAGTATGTGGTCTATTAAAAGTGGTTCTACAAAGAGACAGTGGTGAACAAGCAATGAGGACAAGGTCAAGGCTTATTGACACATATAGACTGTCCTGTGTGGTCTGATCCAACAGATGAGCTACTGTAGTGTAAACTGCTGAAATGGTTCTTACTGGTTTTCATAGAAAGGTGTCAGAATACACAGTGCATTGCAGTGCGTTGCATATGAGGCTGCATAGATGCAGACAAGTCAGGGTGCCCGCAGTCACTTCTGTCCACCATTGAAAGTACCAATCAATGGGCATGTGAGCACCAGAATTGGATGACAGAGCAACGTAAATAGGTGGTCTGGTTTGAGGGGTAGACTTGGCCTCAAGAATCACAGAGAGACCTTTTGAAGCTATGTCTACTGAAGCATCATTTAAAGGGTGATATATAATCACCAGGTAAGCTGTAGGCTGAGGAAAGCTTCATGTGAGGAGGAACCATTGGGGGCTGTCAGTAATGCGTTTATTTAGGAATTCTTTCCCTCCATCATTTCTTGATTTTCATCCCCTCTGTCTTTGTTTTGGCGTGTGACTGATTTGGCTTATTACGATCAGGAGAAGGAGAATTAATTATTGTCGTTAAATGAAGCATGCCCCTTGTCTCTTTCTCGAGCACTCCAGTGGCAGGGTTACTGAAGCGTGGACAGCGGTGAGGGGAAGAGGAAGGAGCAGAAAGCGAATGGGGGGTGGGTGAAGGATGGGTAGCAGTGAGGACAGATGTGGCATGACTAGAGGAAACAAAAGAAGGTTGGAGAACAGGCAAGGGAAGACAAGGCCTGGTGTGGAGAAATAAAAACAACAAAAAGAATGGATGAAGGACACTTGGATGAAGAAAAAAGAGTGAAAATGGAAAGTGACCAGTAAGTGAGTCATTAATTATGATGTTAGGAAAAACAGAAGGGGTAAGGGACAGTCTCAAAGAGGAGACTAAGCTGGGTTTAATTTTATTTTTTTGTTTTTTGGCCAGGCTAATATGGTGGAGCGTATTGTTTAGCTCAGGCAGCTGAAGAAAGCTGTGTAATCCAGGTCAGAGGGATGGAGGGTGGGGAGCGAGGCAGAAAAGCTAAACACACAAACAACACACAAAAGGAAAGGTCAGAGAATCAGGCATTAAACTTACTGCCCAGATTTTCCTTTTACATCAATCAAACTTGCAGTACATACAGTTCACTCTTGATAAAACACAATCTGGCACCCAGGTTTTCAATTTATACATCATAAAAAGTGTTTGGTCTTTTTATTTTTCTTGTTTTTCTCTGTTTGTCTTTTTCACTTTTGTTGTTCAGTGATATTTACTATGCCGGCAAAAAAAACTAAAATGTTCTAGATAAACTGACAATAAGAACAACAAAAACATGCATGAAAACTGTATATGAACAGGACCTGGGAGGAGTTGAATGACCGGATTTAACTGTACCAGCAATGTGTCCTTCCAGGACCTCACAACCACATAACAAACGCATCATCTATCGCAACTGTCCAGAGTAATCACCAGGTGAATCACAACTAGTTCAGTGAAACCATTTAAAGCATAAAGACCAAGATGCATTGCAGCAAATGAACAAGTAAACATTAGAACATGCAACTAAGATTTGCACAAGTCACAAGAGACCTCTGCTTGCTTTGTAACAAAATGCAAATCAACCAATCACATGACAGCAACTCAGTGCATCCAGGCATCTTGGTGGTGAAGAAGATTGGCTGAAGCTCATTCCCTTCATCAAACTGGGAAGGAAACAGGATGTAAGAGACTTTGAACGTGGCATAGTTGTTGGTGCCAGACAGGTGACTGCAAGTATTTCAGAAACTGTGCTCTATTGGAATTTACACACATAACCATCTTTTGGGATTACAGAAAAATTACAAAATATCCAGTGAGCAGCAGTTGTTTGGATAAATATTTGTGGATGAAAATGAGAATGGACAGACTGGTTTGAGGTGATAGGGAGGCAATTCTAGCTCAAATGTCCTCTGATTGTGAAATGGTTCATGATTTCATCTGCAGCATTAACATGGAAGTGTCAGAATTTGGCTCAAACATAATGAAAGCATGGATCCATCCTGCCTTGTATCAGGTAGTCTTGATTGGCAAATGCACTGCCTTATGTGTGTTTGCTTGTTAAAGGCAATATTCTCTAACAAGCAACTCTTGAGGATAAAGCTTGAATGTGCATGGCTTGAGGGCCAAGCCACTCCAAGAACATCTCCAGCAATTCAAGTGACCAGCCTTCCTGATGCCAGCTCTTTCCTATTAACCGGAGTGGCATTTCATTTAGCTTCCGTCATTCATCTTCCTCTCTCCAGATGTGATACGAACTGTTGTGCTGCTGACACTTCACCCCTCTGTTTTTTCTAATTTTGCCTGAGTGCTTCATTCAGCCTCATTGCCTTTTTAATTTTCTTTTCCTTTCAGAACCTCCACCTCTTTCTTTCTTTTTTTCTTGGAAAATAAGCTTCACATGTTGGTGGACTCATTTTTGTTTTGGAAAGTTGGGTAAAATAAAATAAATATGACTGTGGGCACTCTGCTGTCAAATTTGCAGTGCCACAGTGCACCTGGGGGGAATTAAATAGAAGGTGAGGCTTTACTGAGAGCTCCTGTTAACATGACTCAGCTGAAAAATATCCCCAGGCAATAATCTCTGCTACTTATATAAAAATATATTTAGCTTCTGTTATTTGTTTAAATTGATTTTACTAAACTTAAGCACTGGTGAAACAGGAAATTGTCAATTTGTATGTGTTTATCCTTGCTGGAGCCTGAGCTCTGTGTAGATATGTCAAGTAATTAAATTATAACCAGATGGGAGGCATTGCCACCTGAAATCTTTGCATATACCGTACTAAAATAAATCAAGTAGTAAATAATTGATTTTACAGAAGCTATTTTCTTTAGGCCTAGACAGCTGCAGCACTGTAAAATGTCGACCTGCTGTTATGTTCTCCCCTGGTGGGCTATATTAAAATGGCAGACATGATTTTAAATGTGGTGTTGCCTTAAAGGAATTACATGCTAGCACACCGCTCTTACTGTGCTGATATAAAGATGTAAAGGGCCGTAGGCAGTAGCATACTTTCCAAAACTTTTTTTTTGCAGTGAGGTTGTGAAGGTTGATTACAATCTACAACCCATGATACTTGTGCGGAAAATACGCTGACAGTGCAAACTCTGGTTGCAGATTGTTAATTAAAATCTAAATTAAAATCTTGGCTTATTCAATCTATTCAAAAAACTGCTCTTCCAGTAGAAAAAGTCAAATTCAGCAGGGGGTTATTTGCATGTTGAATTTGCTTTGTTTTAAAGAATTGTGTGTGTCTTAGCTTGTAGTCATCATAAAGGGTGTCAGGTTTAGCCTCCATAATGCAAATATCCTTATGTGTTTATTGGAAGTACAGTTGTTTGTGTAAAGATGCAGATCTTTTCAGTTTTTTTATTTTATTTTGTTTTATGCTGTAAGAAGCTTTCATAAGATGTATTGTAGTTAGACTGCACACACCTTATACCAGCAGTTCTTTAGACTAGAAATATCAACATATTATAGACATTAAGCTGTAATGGATGCGACCAATCAGGATTGTATGTTATAGAAGTTGTTAAAATATATCATCTGTCTTTTCATGTGAAATTTGCTCAGTGCCACATCCTTTTTCCACATCTGTAAACTCTCTAATTTCAACTGGAGCAAATATCTTTAAAAATCAGAACTTTTCAGACAAAACTCCATAAAACTATAAATGACTCAGCAATCAGTGATCAAATTCTTTCATTCTCACCTTCAGACTTCCTTCTCCATCTCCCATATATGCCTTTCAGTTGCTTTTTCTTTTGGCAGTTTTACTGGGTTGCCTTGACTTTTAGAAATCTTATAAGTGTGCAGATGTGTATTCAGTCACCCCATGTGTCTTTTGAACTAGTGCACTTTGAGGGATAGAGACGCAATGAAAGAAATAAAAAAAGAGAGAGAAGGACAAGATTTAGAAGAGCAATCAGACACAGAAGGAGATGTGTGAGAAAAACTGTTTAACACCAGGAGAAAAGGAAGGCAGCCGTGAGTTAAAAAGGAAAATAAAATTTTAGCACCTGCAGGGCTTTGTTTGCCATTTAGATGCTCATATATGCCATAGGTGTGCTCATGGTTGTGCTCGTAGGGTAAAATATATGCAACAATGAACAGGAGAACAAACACTTCAAGCCTTAGAACATTTTGTGCCAGCATCTTGGGGAGAGATGGGCCACCGATATAAATGCAAATTAATCTTGCGGTTGCTTATGTGGACAGTGTGTCAGGAATATGTTTTTTATTATATGCAGGAGGAGAATTTGTGTTTTTAGGTTAAGGTTGCAGAGAAAAAACTACAGAAAGAACACACTTTTCCATGATTTTGACACCTTTTACCTGCTAGTTCCTGAGGTTTGCTGACTCTAAACACAATCCATCCACTCAGAATCACACTCACATTACTATTTCCAAACTATCACAAATAAAGGCACCTGCACACACATTCAGTGGTCCTTAATGGAGTGTGATCCAATCTAATGTCTAATTTCAGGACCCTCATCTGCATGCAGACAGTATTCACCAAATATTACCTGATCTATACTACTACTACTACTACTACAAATACTAATAAGAATAAAAAAGATTATATTACTAAATCCAGAGTAAGGATTTGGTACACCTAATCTGACAAGCCTTTATGGTAGGTTTCATTTGTGTAGGACTGCTGTCAACCCATAATATTATTCCTTATTTCTCTCACATACCAGGCAAAATACTGATTAAAGCTTTGGTGAAATGTTATTTCTTCCTCAGATTGCATAAATCATCTTTGACGGGCAAAGATCGCACCATGAGATTGGGGGTTGGCGGGAAAGGAGGCAATGGAGAATAAATGGGACAATGGGAGCAAATAAAACTGAAGGATTTGATGAAAGGCTGCCTGGACTGAAAGCACTGACTTACTAAATGTCTTAATTTCAAAAGTGGTTTGTCAGAATCTCCATTTTTCAACTTAATGATCTCCTCGACACTTTACACATTTTAAATTAAAACTATAAAACGTTTCACGCTATTTATATTGCATTTTATGTCATGTGTTTTTTATGTTAAATGCAAATCTGTAGACCTTTATACATCAGTTTAAAATTAAAGTTATTTAGCTATATGTATTGGTTAGAATGCAGAATAATATTTCAGTTGACCCATTCCTAAAGTCTCTTTAATGAGATGCCAGAGAAAGTGCCAACGTGACTGGAAGTTTCTCCAGCTGGTTTAAGCATCATGTAATGCATCGCTGTGAGAGATCAATATTTCATAGGGTAACCCCGTTTTGTATCCATGTGTTGTAATTTCCTGCATGCTCACTGTTTTATCCCACCATATTTACTATGTTTTACATCTACTTTGTTACAATTGTCTATACTACTGTTTTGTCTAGGTTGGCCATTTTCCTGAGCTATGAAAATAAATGAAACTGAATTGTGATTAAACATTTTCACATTTATTATAAACAGTTGGCAATTGTAATTTTAAGATTTAGGCAGTTAGTAGAAAACCCCATAATATATTTTATGTGGGTACCAAACTATCTTAAGGCAGAATGCCATGTCTGAAAGGTAGGTACGATATAAGGCATGCATGCCATAACTTACAGCAATAGATTTCACAAAGAGGTTAAATTACCAGCACCAAGTGATACTGATTTCCAGTTTTCTTTGACTTCTGATGTGCCAATTTGGATTTTGATCTATTCCAACTGTAAAGCAGACTCAGGCAGCAAAAAAAAAAAAAAAAAAAAAACAGGCTGCAGGTTTGTTGATAGAGGTGGTGGTTTTGAATCCAGCTGAACGGGAAAAGGAAATTAAATATCATCCCCATCTTTGCATCAAAGCATTGTCCGTAACCTTTATTTGATTTTTATTAAACTCAAGAATCTGCTTCAAAGAACATGCTGTTGGTTGATACATGTAGAGAAGTGTTGATACATTTAATGGGACTTCCCAATCAGAAATAAGATTTGATCAAGGCAAAATTAGCCAATTGATTTGTATATCCTTAACTGCCACCCCTCCCCCCACCTTGTGATGTGCAGCGATGATCAGATGGCTGAAAGAGGTCTCTTTACCTTTATATTGCTGACAAGAAAGACAAATTTGCCTGTTTGGAAATATTTCCAGTCATGAAAAACACGGCCAACAATCATGTGGAAAGTGAAGAAGCTGAATGTTAAAAGCTACTTTAATTTTACTCAGTGTTATCACATTGCGAGAATCTCATACCAGCCCATAGCTATTTGTGGGTATTTAAAATCCATTTTCCTGCTTAATGTCTAATAACGGTTCCCAAATAAGTACAACACAGCATGTGTAGGGAAAAAAGTGAGATCTGATGTTACACCTGGGTGCTGTGTGGAATAGGGTAGGTGGTCAATGATGGATGAAACACTTCATTTCCATTTTTTACTGGCCATTGACTCAGTTTAAGTGGAAATTGCAGAGTAGAAATGTGCCAACGCTTTTTATTTTTTAAGTTTTTGAGTCCTCAATAATTGTCACTCTCAGCTTCATCATTATCATCTTCATCCCTTTTTAAAAATTGGCAGCTCCTGACAAAAGCTGCGTCCTTGCAGCATACGCTAAACCAGTCTCTATTTTCTCTCGGTCTGCAACGGGTGAGGAGGGAACAGCCTCCCAGATGCCCACAGTCCCTGTCCAATCTCTCTCTCACCTCCCTTTAGAAGTGTTCTCTCTCTGTTGCGTTCTCCACTGGGAGTGTTTGTCATTTCAAATATAAATGAGCTCTATTACTCTCTTTGCTCTTTCTGATTGCCAAGTTTTCTCATGAACCTTAGTTTTCAGTCCAGGAACAAAAGGCCCTTTCCCCGTGAATCTGTACGTGCACCGTCATGTGATGCATGATGTAATGAAGGTCTTATCTGCAATGCTTGTACTCCAGGGGGTAAAAAAATGAAAAAGGCCGTTTTTGCACCACCAGAAGTCTATAAAGAACAAAGTCGTTTATCTTTTTCCCATCTTTTCAACCATCACGCAAGCTTCCACATGCACTGTCTAGTCTCCCCCGCAGCTAAAAAGGCTGAGCTCCTCTTAGCTCCCACGACCAGGGAGGGCTGTAAAACGTTTGTTGTTGGAAATTTTCCCACATACTAAAGCACAAAATGAATTCATCTTCCTTTTAGCGTAGGGGAGTAGGAAGAAATGCTATAAACAAACAGACAGACGGGGGAAAGCAGGCCAACTGAAAAGCTAAAAAGAAAAAACGGGATGAAAAATGGCTTTTCTGAATGCAGCACAATTCTCCCTTCCCTCTTTGCCTGGAAGCATTGGAGCTATTATGTCACTCAAATAAAGCATCTTTCAGCACATTGACCCTTTTGCATAATGGACTCTAAATGCCTACGGTAACATAAATAATGGAGAGCTGATGATGGTCTGGGATTTGAGAGGGGATATAGCATTTCCTCATGTAGAACTAGCTTTTCTTTGAAGATGAAGTACACGTTCATTTGTCAAACGCACCATGCGCATCCGGTGGCAAGGTAATGCGGTTTTTAGCGCTGTTGCATCACGGCAAGAAGGATCCTGGTTCAAGTGACAGCCTACCTTTTGTGTGGGCAGTCTCTCCTCCCAAGTGCATGGATTTTTTTTCCCAGTTTCCTCTTGTTTCCAATTTTTTCCTCACATTAAGTTAATCTGTTTTTCTAAATTAACAGTAAGACTGAATGTGCATGTGCTTGTTTGTCTCATGTGTTTCCACCTTGGTGCACAGTTAAAAGGACTGTGAAGAAAAGTCTGGTTCTGTGAAGTTATTATTAGTAATAGTTTCCCGAGTTTTAGGAGACCCTCCATATCAGAACACAACTAGCTGTATATGTGCTTATTTTAGCACTTACAGATAACTCAAACTGAAATTGTTCATGTCTTTATCTGGGATAAAACACAAAATTAGCAAATATTAAACATATATACCTTCATGTAAGTTTGTCATTACAAAGCAAGACTGTTTGTAGAGGTTGGGACTTCGCTCAATCTACCTTTCTGCCTCAGATTGTCAAAGAATATACGTTTCTGGGCATTTCCTGATATCATATTTATTTGGACATTATCTTGGCAGACTCTCAGTCAGCTGGTTTTGGTGGGTTGGCAGATCATAAACAGGACAGACAACCTTGCATGCACACGCTCACACCAAACGGCATTTTAGTGTGACCAGTTAACCTAACATGGATGTTTTTGGTCTATAAGAAGACAGAGTACCTGAAAAGAATACACATGTGCATGTGATGGCGGAGGCAGTCGTGATAATGTACATTCTCAGAAAGTGACATAGAAAGAGGCACTACAGTTGATGGCAAGGATCCACAATTTATGTCACTGTCTTCTTTCGCATTCCGTTTGCTGGATGCAGGTGAGCTATGCTATCCCACTCTGCCTCAACGATTACTGGTGATAGTAATACATTTCTTGTGTTTGGCTACGTATCCGCAAGGTCCCTAATTACCGAATATGTGCCCGAAATGACTGCAGAAGACGGACGGATGACTGTGTCTGTGTTTTCAAGGTTGAACATAAATGGGCCTTTAGCCTTCTACCACTGTTAGGAGTTCTTCTCTTTTCTACAAGTCTAATGCAGTATGACAACTTTCTCCTGTAGGTGAGGGAACTAATACTAAAAATAACTTCATTTTTTTACTAAAAATAACTACATTACTAAAAAATATTGCTTATCCTATCCAACCTGCCACTGCAGCCCCCCATCGTTACTCTAAACAGGATGAAGCCGGACTGGAAAATTAATGACTCATGTGCATCCTTTAAGACATGTTTTGCTCAGGGTCCAATTTGTAACTCAGATCAGCTGAGTGAGTCATGATTATGAAGCCTAAAATAACATGCACTGAAAAAAAGGAGGGAAAAAGCAACATTAACATTGAAACTGTTGTGTCTTTTTTTGAGTTTACTTTACCCGACCTTGATGACAACTCATCAAAAAACGGGCACATGCTTCTGTGAAATGGCCCTACTCAGTCTCACACAGTGCTAATTAATATCCGTCTGCTTTTCTTGCTGTTTTGGATGGGCTGCAGAGTGTTTCTGCTGAGAGCGACTGCCAGGGACACAAACTGATGGAGTGTTTTTAATTTATTTATTTATCTATCACTGATGGTTTTTGCCAGTTTATTTCCTCTCCTCATTCTGTTCTGGTCTGTTAGTGGTCTGGTGATTTATGTGCATCACTTCCTTATTTGTGTATATGCATACACAACATGTGCAATACTCCCTTCTGTACATATCTGTATGTGAATGCTGATAAACCTGGAATGCTCCAAACTCTTCCATTTCAGGGTGTTAGAATGTTGCTGCCCACCGTAGATGGTGTTAATCATCGGCTGTTATTAGGTACAGTGGCTCTCAAAAGTGTACAAACATGTAAAAAAAAAATAGACTGATAAATAATGTTAAAACTTTTGACTATGTTTGGAATATCCTGTTCAACTTTTCAGGGCCAGTAAATGTTGAACGTTGTGTGTGACACAATGGCTTAACAATATAGTAAGAAAACAGATTAAAGCTCCCCTGAGGCCTCTTGTTGTCACTCAGCATGCTGCTTATTTGTTCACAGGCAGGTGGTAGGTTGGACAGTGGGATGGGATGAGCGTTTTTCTATAATTGACCAGGAGAGTGAGGGATTCTTGCTTGTTCGCAAGCCCACAAAGAGAAAAGATCTGCTCTCAAGTGGTAGTAAAAACTGTGAGTTTTAACCTCTTAGATGTTAACTCCTGCTGTTTGTTTCCTTCTTGTATTGCTTATGCACTTTTTCTATTAACATGTAAATATCTACAGCAAGCGTTTTGTATTTAGTTTTTCTGGGCTGCATAATTTGCAAGTAAGTTTTGCGTAACAAATTATTGGGCAAGTTCTCAGAGTGTTCAGAGTATTACAACTTTAACAAATTTGAGGGAGTGAACTTTTTCCCAAAGGAAAATGGGAAAAAAATGTCCGCTTCTAGATGTGTAAACCTGGTAGAAACATAACCCCAAAGATCTGCAGCTGTAATTGCAGCAAAAGAAGGTCCTATGAAGTATTAGAACAGGTAGGTTGAAAACAAATCCACACTACTACTATTTATCATATTCCTTCCAGTTCTTATTTGTACATTGTGTTGGTCTATATCATAAAATCTCAGTAAAGTACATTGAAGTTTGTGGTTGTAACAGGTATAAACACTTTTGCAATGCACTGCAGATCATGGTATAAATCAAAGGTCAAGCGGAGATTTAAACAAATATTTGCACTTTTCCAACTTTACTCTGCCTTGTCCCTCTTGGATAAAAATCCTCTCACATTCCTCCACAATCACTCTTCACAATTTAACCTAACATATTCCCGGTTGCCCTTTCTTGTAGAATCCCCACACTTAATTTAAACTGTCTCTCTCCCAGCAGCAGTTTACTACGTGGGGCGAGACAGGGAAATGGACTTAGAGCCTTAAATTATCCCCTGCTCCACATTGGCTCCAAACCCTCTCAGGCAATGTGGGTGGACTGATTTTTATGAGTGCGATGATGGTTTGACGTGCCGTAATCCTCTTTTGCTGATCTCCCCTTGTCCATCTGCTTCATCTTCATCCCTCTTTTTCTCTCCTCCCCATGTCCCACCTCTCAGTTTGGGCACAAAGCGCATGTATGTAGATAAATACTTTATTTTGTACACACACACAAAAACATAAATGTGAAAAGCATTAAACGATTAGTTTTAGATGCTTTCTCTTGATTTCTACCTTTTATTTATTTCAGATAAATTCCAAAATAAAACTGAAAAATCTGACTTTAGAAGAGATGTTTGAATTACACACAGTCGTGTTTTTTAGCATATTTTGGTTCTGTGACTAAAATTGCAGTAACAAAATGCTGGTCAGCATAAGTACGTTGCTGTGAGAATGTATTTGAACCCTTAGATATCCCTGGATTTTTTGGTAGGCCTACATGTTTCAGATCATCAAACAAATGTTAATATACAATGATAACTAGAATAGATAGAAACCGCAGTTTTCAAAAAAATGTTTCAGTTGATAATGAGAAAAAAAAACCTAAATTCTAAATTATTCTGCTGTCAAGTGAAAAACTCATAGTCTTCTAAACTTAAAAACCGGTTGTCACCTTACCACCAAACATTTGCAATAAGTTCAAATATATATATGTTTTTTATGCCATTGCAGTAAAGTTTGGCCCACTTTTCTTTGCATATTTGTTTTCATTCAGCTTCACTGGAGGAATTTCAGGCATGGTTGTGGTCATGGCACAGAATCTCAATTGGATTTAGGTCTGAACTTTGATTAGGCCAGTCCAAAACCTTCATTTAGTTTTTTTTTCTATTGATCTGTCCGGGGGTGGTGGTTGGTGTGACTTGGATCATGGTCTTGCTGCATAATCCAAGCGAATTTGAACATTAGTCGCAAACTGATGGGCAGAAATTATCCTTCAGGACTTTGTGGAAGAGATCAGAATTAATGGATCCCTCAAATCCAGCAGGTCTACCAGGCCCTGTAGAAAAAAAGCAACCCTAGACACTACAACCACCATATTTTACAATCTGTATGATTTTCAGAAAAGATGTATTAGTTATGCATCAGTTGTAGCAGGACTTATACATTCTAAAAAGTTAAATTTTTATCTTGTCAGACCTAAGGATAATTCCCAAAAGTCTTGGGGTTCATCAAGGTGCTTTTTGGGAAATATGACCCAATACAACAACATCATCTTTGCTTCCTTGCAGTAATTTTGGTAGCCTGACCCCTTTTGGGAATGTTCCCTACTGCTCCATGCTTTCTTCATTTGTTGATTATGGCTCATGTTCTATAAAAGTAATCTGTTGATTCTACAGCTCTTGTAATAATTAGACCTGGGTGTTTTTGGGACCACTGCCATGGGTTACAACATGAAAGGCCAGTATGAACTTTTCTGGAACTTCCAAAAGTAAATCACATTAACTTGCTTCCTAATATAGCCCAGTCAGAGCTGGAATCTTTTACCTAAAGTCACCTTCCCCCCTCCGCTTGATCTCACTTCGGCTGTGCACCTCAACTAATGGAGAGGCCTGACCTCGCAGTCGAGCCTAAAGAAAGAATCCTTGGTAACACCAGCCAAAAAGCAACCACAAGTTAAATATTGATCTGCTGTTCAAAATAATCAGCATTGATTCATAAAGGGAGTAATAAGACAAGTGTGGCTTGACTTACCTTTGAGACCTGCAGAAGCTACAGAAGCTCCCAAGAGACGTCTCGAAGTGAAGCGGTTTTCTCCAGCCTGACAAAGGACAACGGGACTACAGCACCACACGCCTTTCTGCGTGCACGTCTGGGTATGCACCACACCCCAGCAACTAAAGTAGCCGCCCTGTGCCTTCATTGTATAGTTCGGCCGGGCCGGCTAAACAGCCGCTCCCCCCCAACACTAGTCCCTTTGTTCAAGCACACGTGGATCACCACACAGCTTGGCTTCCCTCAACCCGTTGACCAGGAAACCTTTTCCTTAGAGCGTTTCCCGTAAGAGGTAATGTTTGGGCAGAGAAAATAAGTTTAGGATGAAATAATCTGAATAATGTTTATTTCATGATGCTTGCTTTTTTGTGTGAGAAACTCAGCTATCTCAGTGCTAGGAGACTAGTTGCTCAGCTAATTAGGTGTTCTACATTGTTTTTTTAAGATTGAGACAAACTTTATTTAAAGTGTGGCTGCCTTATGCTGTTTGATCCTTGTATGAATGGCATTTTAAGGATACATGTTTGACTTTAAAGGAGTGGTTGCAAGCTTTGTTTCCTCTATTAGCTGAGACCGCTAATGGCTAGCGCCTGTCAAGTTACGGGTATCACATGACTTGCTGTCATCTTACGTCGTAGGCATTGTCGTCACCAGGTGAGGGCAGCTAAAGTTCATTAATACAGAAAGGTTCTTAGTTTCCAATCTAGGAAAATAATATTTCCCTAAGTTTTATTTTACTAAATGTGATAGCTAATTAAACACCAGTTAAGAATCATTTATCCAGGAAGGTTGTTGGTTTTATTCAAAGTAATATTTCCTTAAATATTATTTTAATATTTCCTTAATAATACTTTCTTAAACATTACTGTACTAAATAAGGACAGCGAATTAATCACCATTGAGAATTAGTCACCCAGAAGGTTAGATTATTCAGCAAATAATTCTTTGAAACATTAATTTATTAAAATAATGTTTCATCTGATTTTGCAGCGTGATTGGTGGTACAGTACACCAATAATTGCCTAAGTTAGTTCCAAGACTAACTTAAACTCATTTCCATGTTCCTCAAGATAATCCTTGGTTTTCAAACTTTGAGTTGACTTATTTTTGTTAATATATTTTTGTATTTTTAGAAATTGTGTGACTTTATTCCATGTGTGCAGAGTTTTGCTGTTCAGTAATGCCAGAGCACGTTCCACCCATTTCTCTATTGTGCTAATACCACTGCCTTATTTGGCTAGTATTCACAGGACAACACTTAACAGACTGAAATATTATTTAATAAAATGTTAAAACATTAATATTAAATCATATAATCATAATAATAATTACAACTGTGTGGATGGTAAAAATGAACCAAAATAATTTTCTAATCACAATTAATTGATGTTTTCAAAGGGAGGGGCATGTTAGGTGTGTCTGCAGTAACGCTTGTTTGTTGATCTGAAGCAGTTAAGTGTGACAAAAAAGCAAAAACCAATGATATCTGTAAGAGTGCAAATACTTTTTAACAACACTAGTCACTTTCATTTAAAAAAGAAAACACATCCATGGTTCCATAACTTCCCTCCCCTCTTGCTCACCTTTAATGCCCCTGTTGGTAATTTTTCCCATTGTCTTCCATCTCTCTCCTTCTCTTAATCTTTTTCTTCTTTATCCTCCCCCTGCTTTGGTTCATCTGTCTCTCTCCTGGCCTTTCCTCTCATCATCCTCATATCCCTTCCTCTTCCTCACTCTCTTCTTGCCATAGCAGTGGGTGTACTAAGCAGGGATTAGGCATGATTGAAGTGCTGACGTGAGAGTTCTTCCACCAGGGCCTCTTATCCTCTGCAGCCCCCCTGAGAGAGACCTCTCATTGCTAGGCTTCAGTAGTAGTTTGCTGTGGCCTCTCCAAGGACTCCCCATGGAAATAGCCTCTCTTCGTGCCTCTGTGCTTTATCCCCAGTAGCCTCAGTGCCTTTTTCTGATAGATGTGTGCCTTGGCCCTGATAGAGCTTTCTGCCTGCAAGTTTAAAGCTTGGCTGTTTTCTAAGAGAGAGGCCCTTCCTCATGATGTATAGGAAATCTTCTCCTTATCCATACCCCCATCTCCTTCCTCTTACCCAGATGACACCTCACAGGGATACATTTATTCAGCCTCCCAACGTTTACCTCAAAATGTTTCATAGTTGAAGTGTCCGCAGTACCGCTGTTATGGTTTATGATCGAACTTGATAGGGCGAAATGTTTACGCTTTCCCAAGCTATATGCCAGCCTAATTCTGATAGTAACATAAGTGATTACAAAACATGGAGCAAGCAGATGTCAGGGATGTTATGCTGGGGAGTGCAAGCTGTGGGCTTTGCAGCCGTCACTTCCCACGACCTAAACATCATTATACTCTAATTCATCATCTCCACGATTCGGCGCTGATGGTGATTAGCACTTAAAAGGCAAGAGATGTTTTGTGCACTAAACCCACCCTACCTGACTGTGGATTCTGCAAAGGGGAGTTGGCCTTTGAAGTCAGACTGGGGGAGAAGAGGGGAGCAGGAGAAAACGAATTCTTATGTGCTTGGATGTAGCGTTCCCCTCTGGGGATAACAGGGAATATTCATGGCAACACTTGTTTCAAGTTTGTTGATTTAGCCATTATTTGATTTTTGTTTTTACCCTTCCATGCTTTTCTTTTCAAATGTTTCTACACTTGCAAATGTTTGCTCAAGAAAATGCTGTGATTACCTCTGTAGACCTGAATAATACCCTTGTCATCATTTTGCCTGCCAGCAGGCTCCAGTGCTTTTTAGGTCTTTTTTTGTTTTAAAAGAAATATTATCGTGTTATACAGCTTTGTTTTAAATCTTTGTGGTAATATTGTGAAACCGTGGTATTTTTTATTCAAAGCTATCATACTGTTGAAAAATCTCATAGGACCTATGTCTAACTAAAACATTGTTGTGCAAGACATAGGTCATTGTCTCGACATCCCATTTCCAGTTTCCATCAAGCCAGGTAGTAAGCACATCAAATATAGGAAAGAATGTGTTCTGGTTAGTGAGACCAAATTTGAACCTATGAGCTTACATGCAAAATGTTATTTGTGGAGGAAAACTCTAACACTGCACAGTTTTGTGAACACACCAGTCCCATAATGAAACATGGTGGTGGCAGCATCGTGCTGTAGGGATTTGTTTTTTCAGCCGGTAGAAGAAAGCTTGCCAGAGATGATGGGTAGTAGGATGGAACTAGAAACAGTGCAATACAGGAAAAAAACTTGTGAGAATCCACAAAATAGTTTTTACTGGGGTGGAGGTTCCCCTTCCAACAGGAATGGTTTTGATCAAACAAAATATGTTAAAACGGGCGCTGCACAGTGGCACAGTTGATAGCATTGTTGCCTTGAAGCAAGAAGCCTCTAGGTTTGAATCCCAGCCAGGGAGTTTGCATGTTTTCCCCATGCATGCGTGGGTTCTCTCTGGGTACTCCTGCTTCCTCCAAAAACATGACTGTTAGGTTAATTGGTCTCTCTACAATGCCCTTAGGTGTGAATGGGTGTGTGCATGGTTGTTTTGTCCTCTGTGTTGCCCTCTGATGGGCTGGCGACCTGTCTAGGGTGTACCCCGCCTGTCTCCCGTAGACTGGTGGAGACAGTCACCAGCTCCCCCATGACAATGTACAGAAGAAGTGGGTATAGAAAATGGATGTATAGATGTTAAAATGGCCTAAACAAAGCACAGACCCTAATCTAACTGAGAATCTGCAAAATTCAAACGTTCAGCAATTTGGATGAAACTAACTTTTCATTGTATTACTTTTGAAAGCATCCTGGTTTTCATTTTCTGTAGTTTAAAACCACATAATCCTCTACTCAGATTACATATGCTGTGGATGCCCTCAAAGCCCTTCTCACGACGAACTGTAATTTTATGTTTGAAAATTGGGCAGAACAATGGGGGGATTCTGACCTACTTTAAATGTTAATGTGCCCAAGGATTCCAGCATGGTCTCTATGTATTATTATGCCCACTGCACGGCCTCGACATGTAGTTGTCACATCTGTAACACATGCTGAAATTTACAGGTTTTAAGGATCTTGGGATGCACATTTTTAACTTGGTGAATTATTCACTGTTAGCACTTCCACACCTTGAACTTGATTTGTGCAGTTTAATTAAAACATTCCACTTGTTCCACTCAATGAACTCACAGACGAAGAAAAAAATGGCCTTGGACCTGTGTAGTACCTCTTTAAATTGGAGTACATCTGGAAAGCAAAAGGAAAAACCTTTTCTAGCACAGAGGTCACACACTTTTACTGCCAATAGGAATTTCTTGTTTTTCAGACTTTTTTGTTTTTTGGTGACTCATTATAGTAAAATGGAGGCGTCAAAATGACACGTTATTGTGTGGTTTCACCAAGAAATCAGCAGAGGCAGAAGAAGCTCCTTCTTGTGTGTTTAAAAACAGAAGGGTCCTTTGGTCCACAACTTTGCTTCGGTATTTTGCAAACTGTGTCCAGGGCCTTGCATAGGAATTCACCCCTTGAATGTTTTTTACATTCTGTCACATTACAACTACAAACTATGTGTTTTATTGGGTTACAATGTAGAATACCAACAGGTAGCAAAACAGAGTGAAAGAAAAAGGATACAATAATATCTAAATGAAAATATCAGAAAATTGTGACATTCATCTGTATAATGCCACTTAGCGCCAATAGTTTACAAAATATCTTTCTCCGTAATTGCAGCTGTGAGTCTTGACTGGCACAGGGAGAAACTCTAAACTTTTTGCCCATTCTTCTTTGCACGGTAGCTCTTCAAATCTCAGATTGGACAGGGAGAATCTGTGAACATCAATTTTTGCCACAAGTCCTCATTTGGATTTAAGTCTGGGCAGTGGACAGCTCTGGACGTTGACTTGGTCTCTATAACACATGATTATTTGAACTATGCTATTCTGTTATAACACTGGCTGTGTGTAAATGATTATTGTCCTGCTTGAAGGTGAACCTCCACACCTTGTCTTCCCATTAACTCTGACCTGCTTACCTTTCCCTCTTGAAGGAAAACATCCCCACAGCATGATGACACCACCACCATGTTTTAAAATGGCTATTGTGTGTTGAGAGTGATGTGCAGAAGACATTACATTTTTATATACCTCTCAGGGTGTCACAGAACACTTGCATGTATACTAAGAAGTCTTCTGCAGCCTCTTATAGGTTTTCTTCCATGTTTGGCCCTGTAATTTACCCAGATCCCTATTTTTTAAATCTCTGGCCCATTTCTCTGTCCTTGCACATAAAAAAACATCACCACATCATAATTTTGCCACAGCAATTTTTAAAAGGCCAAAAAATAATATTAAAATCCTAATATTTAGTGTCCCTTTTAAACACCTGAATTGATTTTCTTCCATTACAGTTATGCACTACTTTAGGGTCCGATTATGTTTTTAAAAATCCAGTAAAGCCATGCTCATATTTATGGTTGTGATGTGACAAAAACGTGTAAAAGTTCTAGGAATATACATACTACAATAATACATGACATACAGGTCCTTCTCAAACAATTAGCATATTGTGATAAAGTTAATTATTTTCCATAATGTCATGATGAAAATGTAACCATCATATATTTTAGATTCATTGCACACTAACTGAAATATTTCAGGTCTTTTATTGTCTTAATACGGATGATTTTGGCATACAGCTCATGGAAACCCAAAATTCCTATCTCACAAAATTAGCATATCATTAAAAGGGTCTCTAAACGAGCTATGAACCTAATCATCTGAATCAACGAGTTAACTCTAAACACCTGCAAAAGATTCCTGAGGCCTTTAAAACTCCCAGCCTGGTTCATCACTCAAAACCCCAATCATGGGTAAGACTGCCGACCTGACTGCTGTCCAGAAGGCCACTATTGACACCCTCAAGTAAGAGGGTAAGACACAGAAAGAAATTTCTGAAAGAATAGGCTGTTCCCAGAGTGCTGTATCAAGGCACCTCAGTGGGAAGTCTGTGGGAAGGAAAAAGTGTGGCAGAAAACGCTGCACAACGAGAAGAGGTGACCGGATCCTGAGGAAGATTGTGGAGAAGGGCCGATTCCAGACCTTGGGGGACCTGCGGAAGCAGTGGACTGAGTCTGGAGTAGAAACATCCAGAGCCACCGTGCACAGGCGTGTGCAGGAAATGGGCTAAAGGTGCCGCATTCCCCAGTCCTGGGCTACAGAGAAGCAGCACTGGACTGTTGCTCAGTGGTCCAAAGTACTTTTTTCGGATGAAAGAAAATTCTGCATGTCATTCGGAAATCAAGGTGCCAGAGTCTGGAGGAAGACTGGGGAGAAGGAAATGCCAAAATGCCAGAAGTCCAGTGTCAAGTACCCACAGTCAGTGATGGTCTGGGGTGCCGTGTCAGCTGCTGGTGTTGGTCCACTGTGTTTTATCAAGGGCAGGGTCAATGCAGCTAGCTATCAGGAGATTTTGGAGCACTTCATGCTTCCATCTGCTGAAAAGCTTTATGGAGATGAAGATTTCATTTTCAGCACGACCTGGCACCTGCTCACAGTGCCAAAACCACTGGTAAATGGTTTACTGACCATGGTATCACTGTGCTCAATTGGCCTGCCAACTCTCCTGACCTGAACCCCATAGAGAATCTGTGGGATATTGTGAAGAGAACGTTGAGAGACTCAAGACCCAACACTCTGGATGAGCTAAAGGCCGCTATCGAAGCATCCTGGGCCTCCATAAGACCTCAGCAGTGCCACAGGCTGATTGCCTCCATGCCACGCCGCATTGAAGCAGTCACTTCTGCAAAAGGATTACCGACCAAGTATTGAGTGCATAACTGTACATGATTATTTGAAGGTTGACGTTTTTTGTATTAAAAACACTTTTCTTTTATTGATCGGATGAAATATGCTAATTTTGTGAGATAGGAATTTTGGGTTTTCATGAGCTGTATGCCACAATCATCCGTATTAAGACAATAAAAGACCTGAAATATTTCAGTTAGTGTGCAATGAATCTAAAATATATGAATGTTACATTTTCTTCATGACATTATAGAAAATAATTAACTTTATCACAATATGCTAATTTTTTGAGAAGGACCTGTAGGTGCAAAGCTTTTGTCTTGAACAAAACATCTGTTCTGATTTTAGGCACTAGACATACAGTAGTTGCAGGTGGTCAGACATTTCAAGGAACATCCATCTCATCCTCCTCCTTTTTTCATGCAAAGAAGAGAGTTACAACAAAAGAACTGTCAAACCCCGGTCTGCTCTCTGCGTGAGCCCTGAATACAAGAAACTTCAGAGGAGAGGATCAGTCCGGGAACCAAAAAAGGATGCTGTCATGCATGCCGCCTGCTGTCATTTTGGAGGGGCATGGCAAGAATGCAGCCACAACCCGGAGGACTTCTTCTCAAAAAGCCTCACTGATGAGAGGATGAGCTACTGCAGGAGGACTCCTGTCTTTTGATCTAAAAAATAACCTACTAATAATTTCCCCTGCAACATTAAGAGCCTTGAAGATTGAGGAGATACAGAGCAAGGCTCATTTTAAAAAGGATCACTCTGTCTGGTGTTAAGACCAGAAGATTACTTATTGCATATGGTAAAATGAAAGCTAGGGTGGCAACACTGCTGCAGGTCTACAGGGGAGGACTGACTTTGAATACAGGATGAAGGGACTTCTGTATGACCTGTATTTCCTGCATTCTTACTGTATGTTATTGTTAAATGCCACACTATTTACCAGAAGCACTCTAATCACTGCATTGTGTGGCCTTGCCACCGACTTCTAAACGCCCTTTCCCTTCTCCTGCTCGCTCCCCCGGCTGTTGCCTCTCAGGGCAAAAGGGAAAGTGCGGCACTTATTGTAAGTTAATGGATCATAAATTGAAACTGAAAGTTCAGTGAAAGTGCACCATTCAAATGCACAAACACACACTGATACCCACTGCTCGCCTTGAGATTTCTCTCCAAGCCTCTGACCTCGGTGTTCCTCATTTGTTATGAACTGCTTTGAGGTCGTCTTTTATGAATTACTGGCATGAATTTATGGTCCAATAAGTTTTGGAGCATTTACACTGTGTTCTATCCTATATGTCCTTTACTGTGAATGTTAAAAATGGGGGTTAATCTCTGGAGTTTTTTTCTTAATGGACTGCTGCAATGGACTGTTTTTTTCTCTTAGGTGGTGAGGTCATCTTATTTTGATTTGTAAGAGCTGTAGTTCTTATGACTTTTTAAAGCTGATTCTGATTATTTTGTGTCTATGAAACATGCATTTAGCTTTTTCTATGTAGGACACAGTATACGGTGATTCTGCAATTGGAACAAAGTGTGCTTGATGATGTCATCCCTCAGCTTTCCTGTAGTTTCAATAAATGGTCCTGGCAAAAATCTTTTTTTTATTGCTTGTATAGATTATTAAATTTTTTTGAGAAACTGAAATTTTAATTTTTATTAGTTGTAGGCCATAATAATGTAAACAAACAAACTATATATTTAGTGATCTGTATATTAATGACTGTCTAAATTAAGTGAAATAAAATTACTTTTGTATGATTACATTCATAAGATGTGCCTATAGTGCTGCACCTAACTTTACCATGGCCACATGAAGTAAACAGCTAATGAACATAAGATTAATTTATAGCTTTTTTTTTTTAATCTCCGTTCTTGTAACGCACATCTTTGATAGATTCTCTTTAACTATTTAACAGCTAGCCAGGAACAAAGATGGGGCATTTCAACCAGAATTCTTGTGGAAATAGAAAGGTCTAACTAAACCCTGATTGTTCATTATATCCAACTGCATTTCAGCTTTAGTATCATTTTGATAGTGATAGCTTCCACTGAGGAGCCTCAAGAACATCTACATTCCTGAGCTACATCAGATTAAGCATTTCACCATGAATAATTACATATAAAATATGTTCACTGAGACACTGGAGATTCTTTATTCTCTCACCTCACCACTGCTAATCAATGTTTCATTTTTTGTACAAAGAGGTTAAAGTGTTTGACTAAATGCACATACATATTCAGTGTGCGTTATCATGAAAACAGAGTTCAAGGTCTATTTAGTTTGTCTTTTCCTCGATGGGTACTCTCAGTGTAAATTACCTCCACAGATTCTTGCATTAATGCCTTAAAGGCATGAAGTAAACCATCACGATTATCCTCAGCTCAATTGCTGAGTCATGGAACTGGTAGTGGACCGGACTGCCTGACTGCATCATGGACTGCATTAACTTCTGTGTGGACAACACTGAGCCCCTCATGAATTTATGGCATTTCTCCAATAACAAGCCTTGAATTAACCCTGAAATTAAAGCTCTCCTCAAGGAGAAGAACAGAACATTTATATCAGAAAACAAGGTGGAGCTCAGAGCTGTGCAGAAGGAACTGAGAAGAAAGATCAGGGATGGAAAAAATATTTACAGGCAGAAGATGGAGGACCAGCTGCAGTGGGGGTTGGAAGAGCCTGAAAACAATTTCAGGTCACAACCCAAACTGCCAAGCTGTAGGAGATTTATTGTGGGAGAATGGTGTGAACCAGTTCTTCAACAGGTTTGGTCAGACCCCCGCCCAGGCTCCCCCTGCTGCCAACCCCCCATATCTTCAAGACCTGCCTGTTTTCTTCTCAGAACTTCACACCCTTCAGCTCTAGCCAATGACTTTCTTTAGATTGGGGCAAGATGTCGTTTTGAAAGTTTTAGCCTACTCCATGTTGTCAAACTGGTTCTATTTAAGTGATTTCTTGATTCTACTAGTCAGGCTGGGTGTGATTTGTAAAACTAACAATAAAATAATTGTATTAATCCCAATTAAGAAGGGTGGGGGTGTTAATTTTCACGTAGGGCTTGTTGCATTGTAAAACGTTTTTGTGACATTTTTTATTTCTATTTTAAATTTGCTCTGTTTATTTTTGTCTGATATAAAAATTAGTTTGATCTGAAAGTATGACAAAAAAGTAAAAACAGAATTAATCTGTAAGGGGTTGAATCATTTTTCACAACACTGTCTGTGTTTAAGTGTGGGGCTATCTTCTCTCACCATTGTGCTTTCATAGCTTGAAAACCGATAAAGTGGTGTAGGCGGTTAAAAGAAACAAAACAACTTTCTGTGTAGAGAGATCACTATGTGAAGTTGACTGTGACACTAACCTCATCCAAGACTTCATAAACTGTAAATCCTACAACTGTGTTTCTTGCTTAGCCTCCTAATACGATCATATTCATACAACCTTGTAATTTTCACACCTGGACTTCAGCTAGAGCGATGTATTATCATGGCCACCCTCTCTAACTGGTGAAACACTTATGCACAGAGACACGCTCGCAAGCACATTCCAGAAATAGACATTTGGAGTGATAGCCCGCAGGATGGAGCTGACCGCTGTACCGAAGAACTAACTCTCCCACAGGAATTAGCTTTAATGTAGACTGGTTCAAACATATGCATAAGCACCTATTTTTATCTGTTTTGTAAGACCTTGATTTCTGATTCTCACGGATGGGTGCTTCTTTCAGGTAGACAACGGTTCTAAATATATAAAAGAAAAAAAATAATCTAGTATTTACCAGATTCAGGTTTAAGATCTCACCTCAAGTCTATTTAAACACACAATACCAACCATTGCATTATATCCTAAACTAAAAATGCTGCAAATATTAAACTAAGTACATATTTGCTGCTTCTTTGATGTATTTTTACTCACAATAAATCCCAGAGAGACTTTAGCTTTAATTAACTACATAATTCAGACATCAAGTGCTGTTAATCAGTTGCACGTATTAAATAATCATCAGCAAATGCGACCATATCTATACAAGCAAGAGGTTTGGCTGCTGTTGCATGTGGCAGCACCAGAAATATGCTACAGTGGCCTAGTCAGAGTCAAGACCTCAATGTGAATGAAATGCTGGGACAGGTAGGTATGGGGTTATAGTTTGTTATAAATCTGACAAAGCATCCAGTGAGAGCCTCATTGTGGTAAAAGATACTCAAAAATAACACTTACCCATTATCAAAACGGGTACTGCACAACAACAACTACTTTCAGTACTGCAACTGGACCAATAAACAGTATGCAATAATTTAATTTAATCATAGTTTAAAAGGAAAACTCAGGATTTATTAATAACCAGTGAAAACAAAAAAAACATTCAAACAGTAACATGAACAATCAAAAACGTAATATCAGTTTTGAAGATTTATAGTTATTTTTCAAATTATATGCATACATACTCATTGTAGCCTGGCCTACATAGGATAGATATAATTAGGCCTCTCTAGTTTATTAGGCCACAGCCAGAGAATACTGAAAGCAACAGTTTACTCTTTTAGGGGAAAAAGAACACTTCTCAACACGTGAACCTCCACTGACCTTCACATTGGCTCTATCAGCTTTGCCACCCTGTTCCAAAGGTCTATCATCTTTAACATGGTAGTAATTTAAATGTAACTTCAACCTCTCTTTATTCTATGAATTTCAAACAAAGCAATTTGAAACTGCCAAAAAACACATGAAGCAAAACACCATCCATTGCATTTTTTTAAAAGCTACTAATGACATTGAAAACATAAACATTTAGAATAAATTAGGTAATCTGTCATTTATTTGCTAAAATATCTTAATTCTTCTTAACAATTGTGCAACTGCTATAAATCTAAAATATTTACTATATGTAAATGCATATTGCATATATATATATATATATATATATATATATATATATATATATATATATATATATATATACAAAATTATTGTTACCCCTGGCAGATCTAGTGATTAACATTCTGTAGTGGTCCATATGGAGTCCCGAGTTGAATCTGATAGTCTGTGGAGGGAGTTTAAGATTAGTTTGATGGGGCGTGCCGCATAGTTCAATTCCCAACCCTGGGACATTTGCTGCATGTCTTTTCTCTTTTCTCTCTCTCTGCCCATTTCCTGTCTGTATACTGTGAAATAAAGGCCACTAGTGGGACAAAAATAACAAAAATAGAATATAGTGATGGCAAAGAGGCCTTGCAACCTCAAAGAGCTTATTGCACAACATGCACGGTCAAAAATACCACTGCAGACATGCAAAAAGCTTGTCAGCAATTTACAAAATCATACACTTTGAACAATGTCATGTTTCAGACAATGCTTATGTCACTTTCTGTTAGAAACAAACTTTTTCAATGAAAATAACATCAAATCCAATTTGCCACGTGTGTATATATATATTAAACTCAGATAAATAAATAAATGCAATCAAAGTGTTTATGGTCAAGTTACATTTGAGTGTGTACAAAAATTTTAATTTGCAATCTGTGGTTTAATATCATGTTAGAGACTCCTTTTCCTAGCCACTCTTCAAAATGGGTAAGACAAGAATAAAGGGCATTTAAGTAATGCAGATGTGTGTTGCCCTTCATATGTCAGGAAGTGGCCACAAGAATAGAGCCATTGTCCTACATTGTCCTTGTCTAGTCAGAGAAATAGTTAAAATCTGAGGCTGGATGAAGACCCACATTTATCTTACTGTCTTACCACACAAAGTGAGGAGGACAGTAAGAAAGGTAAAAACATTGTCCTAAGCTCACAAAAATTTATTTTCAGGCTTTTCCACCAATAGAAGTTGAGAGTGCTCTAATACACCAGCCTAATTCTAAACTTCGAACTGTTTTGTTCATACTTGCTTGCATATGAAATGCAAAATATGTGTAAATGCATCGAGTCTTTCATTTTTCTTATTGAGTTCCTAAAACAGACTGAAAGTTTTTAATATATTGTCCTTAGCATAATGGAAACAGGGCACAGAGGTAAAAGGAGGCATTCGCTCTCTGTGTTATCCAACAGGCAGTAATCCCTCTAGCGTTTGTTCCTCTTCCCTTGTAGTTTGAAGGCTCCCCTGGGAGAGAGAACAGGGTGAAATGGAGAGGGGAGCTGGCAAAATAGACAAAAGGGATGCTTTTAGAGCACCAGACCATATAAAGCACCTTTTTCTATTTGATGAAGCAAAAGGGAGAGAGAGAGATTCCTAGGTGCAGCACTTCATAAGAGGGAGATTTGTGAGGCTGAACATCAGTCCATGCATTCAGAGAGACTTGTCTTCACATCTTCTGAAGTCATACCACCCAGACTTAACTGATTGCGTCATAGTCCGAGCTTGGGAGTGATTCTCTCTCATTCTCTCTTTATGATTCTCATTTTCATTCCCATTCTCTCCCACTCTCCCTGTGGATAAATCAGGATGCTGATTTACCCCCTCACCAGTTTCATTGGCATCAGAGATGCACACAGGTTGATGCTGTTGACTTCACAGTTACATATAGCAGCTGGTGTGTGACAGACTGTAACAGATTCTTGATTTATAGTTGTAGTCCAGATCATTGCAATTCTTTTTTTTTCTGAAGTACAAGGTAAACCTTAAACATTTCCATCAAGTGCAAGGCCAAACAGTCAGTGGTGCTGTACTAACAATCTTGGATTAGCATACTTATAATGAGCAAGGACAGCTCTGCTCCACAAATAGTAAATACTACTTTCCTCGCTGACAGTAATTCCATATTCACCTCCGCATTTCCGGATCAGTTGATTTGATTGTAGTCAAACAGGATTTGGAAAACAGCTACCATTTGTTTTGTTTGTTTTTGGTAAACCAACCCCCACACACTCTCTCATCTCGCACATGCTTATGCATAATCTTTGCAATGCACCTGCTACAACACAAAAATTCCTATTTCAAGCACGCTGCAAATCAGACATAAAATGATTGATAGAGGCTAATGTTCCTGATGTTCCCAGGAGACTTCTGACACAGGGTGGGTATCCTTGAAAAGGCCTTGAATCTTCTCTAATTTTAGACAGCTGAATAGAGGCTTTAGGATGGAATTGCTTTCTTTGGACCAGCTAGACCAAGCCTGGGATGCAACCATGAGACTTATACCATTCTCATTTCTTGAAGAACAGTTAAAAAATGGAACTGGAGCAGTGATGTGTAAATGCATGTGTTCAGAGAGTATAATAGGGACAAAGCTTTCATACTGGTGCTTGTTACAGTAAGTAAGTACTCAATCCCCTTTAAACGTTTGCTCATTTTTGCACATTACAACCACAAACTTCAATGTATTTGAATAAATAAATGATAAAAAAGTTTCTTAAGTTTTTTTTTTACAAATGTTTTTTACAAACGTATATTAAGGGTGAACCACCGCCCCACTCTCAAGTCTTTTTTATAATCTATCAGATTCTCTTCCTAAATCACTCTGTATGTAACTCTGTCCAGCTTCCATGTTCCTGCTAAAAAATAGAAACCCCACAGCATGATGCTGCCATTATCTATTTTCACTGTGTAGATGGTGCGTTTAAAGAGATTTGCTGTGTTTCTTTCCACCACGTATATAGGCCTAAATATTCCATTTTGGTTTAATCTGACCAAAGGACTTCCTTCCACATGTATGCTGGGTCAAACTACATGGCCCATGGCGAACTGCAAACTGGGCTTCCTATCCATTTCCTTCCAATTAACAATTAAGTACAAATTGTGATTCTGATATGAGAAAATACCAAGACGTTAAAGGATATACTGTAGATATATTCAGGAGACACTGTATTCATATGTTGAAGCACCTCTGCAGATAAAGGTAAAAAAAAGAAGCTGAAAAAAGGTGTAAGTAATCCATCGTTATCTCTTAAAGAGGAACTTTGCTCTAAATGGCTCCACACATTAGCTTCATGCACTGATACAAACACAACGTGAGAGTCCCACATTGTTTTGGCTACAGGCTACAACTGGTTCTAGCTGGATTTAAAGCTACAGAAGCTTTTTTTCCTGGTCTTCGTTTTCTTAAGCTTATTGTTCAAACCATTTCCCTGGATCATCTGTTGCTTCCTCCCTGAAACTTCTGCTGTTTAAGAAAAAAGTTGTTGCGCATACATTTGTAAAAGGAAGTACAAAATTTTCCATCTTAGTCTTCATTCATTTTTATCCAAAAATTGCATTGTAAAGCGAATAATTAGCCATCTACATCTGCCCTAATAGAACCAACTTGATGCAAATTGTTTTCCATAAAATGACAGTTTTCTGATTGTTTGATGAAACAACATCTAATTTTAAGTCTGAGACGATTGCTTGTGGTTTGCTGCCTTTAACACCACACTGCCGAGGTTTTGCTGGCTCTTTCACTGTGAGTCATGTTTATTTCATGGTTTCTTTTATGGCACTGCTGTTCCCATTTTAACCCCTCACCTCCCTGTGTGCGGCTAAATGTTCTGGCTGTACACAAAAGAGCCAGTTATGGAGGTAATAAATATTAGATGGACTCAGCTTTGACTAGGAATGCCTGCTAATCTTTTTCAAGTTCTGGAGAGGGGCTTTACATCCTTTCCAAAATCATTAGAGGGCTTTTTTTGCTGTCGGTGGCAGTTTTGCTTTAAGTAATATGTAAAAAAATTCTGTTTCAATAATGTTTAAGAAATTATTAACAGACGCTAAAACGTGCATTTTCTCTATTACTTTAAACCTCCAGTGCTTTAACTTTCATTCTATTTGTATATTATTACTGTAAAGCAAATATACTGTACTTCACAAATCTTTATTCTATCATGTCATTTAACTTTTGAACTTCGTTACTTTTCAACTACAGACATCAATGAATTTTCATGGGATTCTCTGATTGGCCAATGCAAAGTTGTACATAATTGTGAAGTGCACGTAAAACAATAAAAGGTTTTTACATTTTTTTACTTAGACATGTATTTACTCTGTAACTCCCTTTAAAGAAGCAGTTTAGAGGTACGTGGTCCTCTTGGAGGAGCCGCTGAGATCCACAGCTTCAATAGGGCCCGGGAAGCCAATCAAAGTTGATGGTTGATGCAAAGATGTATGGAGCTACAGCCAGTATTGCACAGTCAAAGTCCAGACCAAAATTAAATTCACAATCTGTTTGAAGAATTTGATGTTTTGTCAGGATCTGTCTTTGTCTTAGTTTGAGTTTGTGTTTTGTGTCTTGTCTTCCAGTAGTCTCACCCACACCTATTCTGTGTTTCCCTGATTACCTGGTCTTGCTGTTCATTGGTTCTCCCTGTACTCTTTGTTTATATTTATACCCTATTGTTTCTGTTGTTGCCCGCATTGTTCTTGTTGTTTGTCCCGATGTCAAGAAGTGAATGTTCTGGTCAGAAGTTTGTCAGTACAAGCCATTAAAAGAGCGATTTACCAATGATCGTCAGCCTCCCGGTGACTCCTTTCTCTGCATGTTGGTCCTACCACAAACCCGTATGATGACATGTTTACAAATGCATCTCCAACCAGCCTGACTGAGATTAATATATTTTGCAAAAAAAAAAAAAAAAAAAAAACCGGGGGGGGGGGGGGGGGGGGGGGGGGGGCATTTTTGTTTCTAGATGTGAAAAAAGCTTTAACAATCATATAGGATTCTTCAAACATTTAACAATTCTGCTCTACTTCGTGTAAAATTAAGCATTTCCTATTACATAATATTACCTACATATATTCGACTCAGACACGTTTGGGATATTTTGAGAATATAAATTGCTAAGAAACCATTACATGAACTGGATCCTGGTAATTGCAAGAGTTAATTTAAATTTGGCACTCATATTCCCCACGAGGCATGACAAATTTGGAAACTGTGTCAGCCTCAGCAGTAAACATACAGAGGAAAATGTGATGTTCTTGGCATAATGATAGTCAGAAAAATACAGTGAATCCTACTGTACATGGGGATCAAACTCAGTACAGGATGTGATTTTTTTTTTTAAATCCAGTCAATAAAGACTAAAAGAATTGGGGTAATACTTCAGTCGCAGCAGTTTTGAATGTATTTGCCTCTTGAGTGTGATTCCACTGCATTACATGTTAATCGTTTTCGCATCTTGCCTAACTCCCTTTGTGTGTGGAGAAAAACCAAAGAAGGGAATGTAGACTCTACATCAAGACCTATTTCTTGGTGAAATTTCATCGTGAAGCACCATCTGCCACTTTAAATAATGAAAACAGTAGCATGCAGCTTCATGCTCCACAGCTCCATCCACAAGCAGCGTGTGAGCTGACAGAGACTGATGTGTTTAGGTGGAGGCACGGCCAGGCCCCTGACAGCAGAGATAATAGCCAATAAGGCACCGCCACTCCGGATGATTGACAGACTCCATGGAAGGCCTGATTCATGCAGCAAGTCTCTGCTCAAACAATGACAAACACCCACAAAAACAGATGCTTGTTTATGTGTATATATTTGCACACAAAAATCTTTCCAACTGATGACATATTTCCTCATGTACATTAAATGTGTATGGGTACCTAAAGTAATACCTTAGCTGTACTTAAAGTAATATTGATGCTGCCTAAAGAAAAGCAGGTTTTAAAGTTAAACAAAATATGTCAGGCATGCAAAGAGCAACCCACAAACCTACACCTATGAAAGTCAATCAAAGACAGTGATCTGCAGAGTGCTGGAGAATATGAAACCTCTGCAATCCTCACCACCATCACCTTCCATTTTGACTGAGGATGGCAGCTGTCAGGTTGATGCAAAGGTCGACATTCCGGAGACACACTGTCAGAGATGTTCAGATTAGAAATGGAAATAATACAGACTGCTGATGACTTCATTGTTTTCCGCAGTCAGTCATTCAAAACAGGAAGTGCTTAAGTGGTTCCTGAATGCTGTGGTCACAGCTCAAAGTGATTGACAGTGTTAAACTCTGAAGTTTTACAGCCTGAAACTTCCACTTGGAAAACCTTTTACAATTTTATCTGAAACAGCTTATGGTAAAAAGAAAGTGAGCATTCTTAAAACTACGATAATAGAGTTAAGAGAATAAAAAAAAAATCAGGAAGCAGCTTATATTTCCATCATGCCATTGTGTCAGTGGAATAGCAAGACACAATGGCTTAGGAAAATAATGATCTAGAATTGCCTTATTATGTACTGATACTATAGCATACACCATTTGATCACCAGGAAAGGCAGGCTTATGTGTACCACTGCTGCAGAATGGACACAACTGAGGCTCAGATATCACAGCTATGACCCAAAGATAAGACCTAATCTCATGCTGCACCATTCAAAGCCTTTTATCCCTTCAGCATGTGTAATGCCTAAAACTGAAAGTGAAACTGACAGCTTGACCTACTTTCTGATTAATTCTGTTATTAATTATGTGACCACTTGGGGGCACTTAAAGTTGCACTTACATTTAATTCCCAGATTGTCAGTTTATCCTATGAAAGAGTAAAAATTGAAATCAGATGGTGTCTGAAATTATTTCATTGTGATGCAGCAGCAAGTTATGAATCACAACCTTATTCTGAACGCAAGTGGACAAGTGAAAAACCAAAAAAACTATTTACAGCAAATAAACACTATTTGAAAGTAATTTCTTTATGAAAAAGGGAAAACAATCTAGCAAGGACCTGACACGAGACCTATGCGATCATCTACTGTATGCTAAATCTAGCTAACAGCAACAAAGTGTGCTATTTTAGGTATTTGTCATGAATTCAGTTTGGATTGCAAACACATTTTAAAAACACATTCTTTGACTTTACACATTGTTTCTGCTGACTACTTTACTGTTTAATGGTCATCATGTTTTACCGGGACAGTTTTTGTGGTGGCATCACATGCTTCTATTTACATTGTGATGGAGGAAGTCAGACTATAACAAGAAGAATCATCTGGTAAAAACAACTCAAAATGGCATATGTTTGGGACTGAATCAATTACAGAGAAAAGAACATACAGCACAGTAAGCTTAATTAGCATAGCACAATTGTTTTGTGTCATAGTACCTTTGCAAATGGATGCATTTTAGATTCCTGAAATGACATTGACTCCTTGACCTAATGTTTTTAGCATCAAACAGGTGCAGCATCTAGGACTAAAGACATAAGATGGAAATGTCTGGTGGCTCTCAGCATGGAACAGATTTTTTAAATCCTCTGAGAAGAAATTAGCTCTTGTTTTAATGATAATGTCATGTTCAAATAAAGGAACTGTAACTTGGTCAACTTTTATATTTCCAAATACTTAGGGAGTCAAACATATATTTGACACAATATTGTGTTAAATGCCTAGTTTCAAAAGAACACAAAACATTTTTGGATTATCAAAGAACCTATTGCTGCTCGCAATATGAGTTTTAGGTTTCTCTCTGTGCATACCATAAGAATAAACAATAACCTATAACTTGGCACTATAGACATCTTAAAACACATCTCTGGAGGTAAAGGTATTTAAGACAAAGGTGACTAAGTTTTTAATGGTGGAAAAATTGTCTAGAATTAGTTAAATTAGTGAATTTACTGTAGATGATGGATAAGAATATCTAGAGTTTTAATTGTAGTTAAAATAAATCTTATGGTAGATCAGCAGATTTACATAGGAGGCTTCTAGAAAAAAAGGGTGGGGATGCCTCACGTGCTAATAGTATATCAGATCACTTGATTAATCAAGAAGTTATTGGATGCAGTATTAGATTACTAAAATATCTGTGAGATGCAGCACTGTGTTCAACCAAATAAATTGAAGAAAATGCTTCTTCACAATAAGCTAAATGCAAAATAGCTAAGGAACCAATTTAAAATTGGTTCTTTGTGATGTTGGCTTACATTTTTTCATATAACAACCACAAACATTTATTGGGATTTTATGTGATAAACAAAACAAAGTAGTTCAGTTGTGATGTGGAATGAAGATTATGTATTTTAACATATTTACAAATAAAAAATATACAAAAAAGAAAAAAAACACACATTAGTATAATTATTCTGTTAGCATAGATAAAAATATAGATGTTTGTGGTTGTAACGTGACAAAATGTGAAACGTTTCAAGAGGTCTAAATAACTATGCAAGGCCCTTTGTATATCTAAATACAACAGAGGTTCATCCCTTATGTTTCTAATGCCCCAGTGTTTAAAAGGTCAGAATTGAGTGGTTTAATAAACAAAATCCATTGAAATATCCCTTTGAAATTAGCCAGATACTGGACTTAATATGGCATTTTAGAGATTGTAAAAAACTCACTGCTTTAAATAAAAATGGGAGGATTTTGTATTTTTCTTGTTCACATAAAAAACAGTAGACCTTTCACAGTCAATGTACATCAAAAGAGAGATGATTATTCCCAAACATTACTTTCACTAATAACTGTTCAACCTCACCAATAGGTCTCTGCAGTCACAGCATCTCTCCTTTTCTCCCCTTCCGAACTCATCCTCAACCACCTCCTCCTCATTCCAGCATTCGCTCTGCACAATTTCCTCAGCTGATGGAATTGGACCTCAGGCGTCTGCCCCCCTTCTTCAGACACCCTCCATCCCTCTGTCTTTCACTCCCGCCTTTCACCCTCTTCAGTCCCCACCTACCCTTCTGCTGTCACTCCAAACCTTACAGCGCACTCCATAAACTTCACCATCAACAGCAAAATAAGGCGCTTGAGTGGCAGACCTCCCGCACATATTTATACTTCTATGCAGAGAATCTGATGGTGAGTTGCTTGTCACAGTCAGTAGCCAGAGGGATGCCTCCAGCTTTCTTCATACTAATACTGATGAATTAAAAAAGTGACATTTGTCATTCCAAAGATTTCCAATTTACTTTTGCTGTTTACAAGGAAAGAGCTTCACATTATCCTGCTGGCAGCAGAGGCTTTATGACATTTCTAGAAAGCCTGTTCCCTCTTCTATACAGGTCCTTCTCAAAATATTAACATATTGTGATAAAGTTCATTATTTTCCATAATGTCATGATGAAAATTTAACATTCATATATTTTAGATTCATTGCACACTAACTGAAATATTTCAGGTCTTTTATTGTCTTAATACGGATGATTTTGGCATACAGCTCATGAAAACCGAAAATTCCTATCTCACAAAAGTAGCATATTTCATCCGACCAATAAAAGAAATGTGTTTTTAATACAAAAAACGTCAACCTTCAAATAATCATGTACAGTTATGCACTCAATACTTGGTCGGGAATCCTTTGGCAGAAATTACTGCTTCAATGCGGCGTGGCATGGAGGCAATCAGCCTGTGGCACTGCTGAGGTCTTATGGAGGCCCAGGATGCTTCGGTAGCGGCCTTTAGCTCATCCAGAGTGTTGGGTCTTGAGTCTCTCAACGTTCTCTTCACAATATCCCACAGATTCTCTATGGGGTTCAGGTCAGGAGAGTTGGTGGGCCAATTGAGCACAGTGATACCATGGTCAGTAAACCATTTACCAGTGGTTTTGGCACTGTGAGCAGGTGCCAGGTCGTGCTGAAAAACAAAATCTTCATCTCCATAAAGCTTTTCAGCAGATGGAAGCATGAAGTGCTCCATAATCTCCTGATAGCTAGCTGCATTGACCCTGCCCTTGATAAAACACAGTGGACCAACACCAGCAGCTGACACGGCACCCCAGACCATCACTGACTGTGGGTACTTGACACTGGACTTCTGGCATTTTGGCATTTCCTTCTCCCCAGTCTTCCTCCAGACTCTGGCACCTTGATTTCTGAATGACATGCAGAATTTGCTTTCATCCGAAAAAAGTACTTTGGACCACTGAGCGACAGTCCAGTGCTGCTTCTCTGTAGCCCAGGTCAGGCGCTTCTGCCGCTGTTTCTGGTTCAAAAGTGGCTTGACCTGGGGAATGCGGCACCTGTAGCCCATTTCCTGCACACACCTGTGCATGGTGGCTCTGGATGTTTCTACTCCACACTCAGTCCACTGCTTCCGCAGGTCCCCCAAGGTCTAGAATTGGCCCTTCTCCACAATCTTCCTCAGGGTCCGGTCACCTCTTCTCGTTGTGCACCGTTTTCTGCCACACGTTTTCCTTCCCACAGACTTCCCACTGAGGTGCCTTGATACAGCACTGTGGGAACAGCCTATTTGTACAGAAATTTCTTTCTGTGTCTTACCCTCTTGCTTGAGGGTGTCAATAGTGGCCTTCTGGACAGCAGTCAGATCGGCAGTCTTACCCATGATTGGGGTTTTGAGTGATGAATCAGGCTGGGAGTTTTAAAGGCCTCAGGAATCTTTTGCAGGTGTTTAGAGTTAACTCGTTGATTCAGATGATTAGGTTCATAGCTCGTTTAGAGACCCTTTTAATGATATGCTAATTTTGTGAGATAGGAATTTTGGGTTTTCATGAGCTGTATGCCAAAATAATCCGTATTAAGACAATAAAAGACCTGAAATATTTCAGTTAGTGTGCAATGAATCTAAAATATATGAATGTTACATTTTCATCATGACATTATGGAAAATAATGAACTTTATCACAATATGCTAATATTTTGAGAAGGACCAGTATAAGGGGTTATATGTCTTTGTCAGAACAATGTGCCAAAGATCAATGAATCAAATGTCTTAAAAAATGGAAAGAACTAATTCCAAGCACAGAAATGGGATATGCCGTCAAAGGAATTCCAGGTCTACTTGTCACAAAAAATTGGAAAACTGACATTTTATAGAAATCTGATCCATTGTTGATGTAAAAGTATTGATTAGTTCTGCTGTTCTTCAATATTTTGGCACAGATGTACAAGAAATTGTTGGTACCCCTTGGTAAGGACTTTTTAAACACCTTGAAATAAACTCTTCTTTTATTGAAGAAGCATGATAATCTTTAGTTTACGCAGCTGGAAAAACATCTCAAAGGTTTTAACAAACTTACTGCTGGCACACTTGTTGGTACCTCTAACAATCTCTTTAAAAGGCATGCAAATTAAGCATTGATCTATTTATTGTTTGCTTTTTAAGTTGGTCAGAGTATCTAGGAGCTTTTAGTGCATAATCTAGGACTGTCTGTTTACCTGAGTTTAAATATGGTGTGACACAGAGGCCCATTTCTCCTAGCTGCTCTGTAAAATGGGTACGAAAAGAACAATTGCTATTCAAGTTAAGCAGACATGTGTTGAAATACATAAGTCCGGAAATGGCTACAAGAAAATAGCTGTTCATTTAAACTTGCCCATATCTATAGTCAGAATAACAATTAAAAAGGAACTATAAAAAACAAGGCTTAAAGACAAACTAAAATTAACTTGCCATATCACACACTAAGAAGGATGGTAGTGGAGGTAAAAAAAAAAAATCTCCTGGGCAAGTTAGTTTGACCACCTTGTCACTACTGTCTTATTCCTTTATTTTGTATTTAAATCCAACTGACAATCTAGAAATTTAATTTCTAAGGATCCAAATAATTATTAGCAAATGTAAACCAAATGTAGGTCATGCTGTCAGTTTCACTACTACTCCAAAGTAAAAATTGAACCTCTAATTAAAAGGATGGGTTTTACTGAATATATTTTTTTATTGTGAGATTGTGCCTCTGCAATAAAAGTTACACTCATTAGAAGGCTTCTTTCACATTAGGTTTCCAGACGGATAATCACAGGGTTGTCAGGTTGAAGTGCTTTTTTAAAGTTCAAGGTGAATTTATTACTTGTACTTTATTTAAAGTTTTTATATCGAGTCAAACAAGTCAAGTTGTTGCTTTCTGGAGCCTTAATTATTTTCTCTTTACCTAAAGCATAAAGTTCACAGACATTTTACTTTAGTCATGCACTTTTTAAGTAATGTGATAAAGAAAGGTTTTCCAGTTCAATGAATAATGGTTTCTGTACTATGAATACATTGAAACTTCTAAATCTCTTTTTGGAAACATCCACATCTTTTGACTTATTTAAAGCAATCCACCAGGATTATTTAATGATTTACAAAGGTTTTTATTTGAAAATATGTTTTAAGAAAGTTGGATTTCCCTTGATATCTATCATCTAACTTGTATGAAACAGTCCAATAACTAGGTTTATCACTTTTTTCAGTAGAAAGTATTACGTAGGAGTAGTACAGTAACAAATAAAAACGGATCACACAGTCATGACTTGCATGTGAGGACATGCTGATGGTGTGTGTACTTATAACTGAAAATAAGCAATATCTTGGTGTGTTATCCTACTCTGATAAACCAAACCTCAGAAACCTTGGTTTTATTGTTGATTCCGCCAAGTCATTGGAGGATTAATCAGCTAAGAAATATTTCCAAGCTTTGAACTCTGGGGTCAAAAGCTGAATTAGAGATGATTATTCACGCTTTTACTTCATCTCATCTTGATTATTGTAACAGCCTTTTTATGTATTTGAATAATAAGGATCTTAACCGTCTCCAGTCAGTTCAGAATGTTGCTGCAAGGCTTTTAATTTTAGAATTCATTTTAAAGTTTTAGTCCTCACTTTTAGAGCCCTGTGTGGTCAAGCCCCAGCCCATTATCTCTGACCTTCTAGAGCCTTACACCTTTCCTCACAAACTGAGATCCTCCAGTCAAACGATGTTAATGGTTCCACAAACACATTGTAAGACCAGAGGGAATAATCCCTTAGAGCTGTGACCCCCAGATTGTGAAATGCGTTGCCTCCATCTTTTAGCTGTCTTGATTCTGTTGATTCTTTTAAGAAGCAGTTGAAGACTCATTTATTCTTACTGGCTTTTAACTAGTTTTATGCTGCATGATGTTACATGTATGCTGTTTTTATTTTTTCTCTTATGTTTTTATCATCTGTGCTTTTTTAATGCTTTTTTATCATAAAGCACTTTGTGGTTTTTGACTTGTGGAAGGTGCAATACAAATAAAGTTTACTTACCTAACTACTTACTAATTGAGTCATTAATTGGAGGCTGGTGGTGATGGTTGGGGTTGTTTGATAATTGTGGTCATTCATTCAGTAAAAACAAAATCCTCAATCAAACATGGGGCCTTTATTGTAGGATAAAGACAGCAGATATTGTACACTGGTCAGGGTGAATTCCTCTCTGTAAATCACAATAAAATGCCATTCATGACATTGTACATAGGAATAGTGTACAATGATTAAGATGTTGCTTGAAAGTGGAAAAAGTATACAAAGAATTACAGAAAAGTCCTGCTGTTGTAAAATATTAAGATGGGTTGAAGAGGTTACAATTTGCCCAATAAAGAGAAATAATGGAATCTTGTATGGACCAATAAAAGTGCACTATGAAGCATGGTGGCTCAGGCATCATAACATGGGATGTGTCTCTCACTATGGTGTTGAGCTTATATATCACATACCAGTGAGCACGGATCAGTTACAATCCATCAAAAATTTTTACTTGAGCATCCGCACTTAACAAGACGACCCTGTGGATATCAGTAAGTGAGCAACATCTTGGTTCCAGACCAAAAAAAGGGCAACATTATGGATTGGTCCTCCCATTCCCAAAACAATAATCCATCAGAAAACCTGTGGGCTGACATCAAAAATGCTGTTTCTGAGGCAAAACAAAGCAATGAAGAGGAACTGTGGTATGTAATCCTATCGTCCGTGGCTGGAATACCTGTTCACAGGTGAAGGCGTTCGACTTGATGCAACACAGATGTGAAATAGTTCTAACTGTTGGAGTCATCCATTTTGGTCGCACATTTTGACATGTGCAGCTCAACAGACATCACAGCTCTGACGTCACTGGGATTATAAATCCGCCGAAAATAAAGTTTTGTTGCCATTTCCCACGTGTCTCATGGGACGACGCAACGGAGGCGCATATCTGGAGAGTCAAAAATCCATTCCCGGAAGAGCTTGAAAGCTGGAAATGTGTCTGATACAAGAAGGTCAGAAGATTCATACACCGACCGAAGACCACGTGGACACCCGGCGCAGCTGAAAAACCCACAGAGGTTTTATTTCCAAGGAGATGAGTTTCCTCCTTGTTGATTCAGTTGACTAAACGGTTCTTCATATTTTCCCCTCCTGGATGGATGAGAAGTTTACCGTGTTTTTTTTTTTTTTGAGGGGATCATGGATGCGTGATTCCCCCCCTCGTTTTTCTTCAGACGTGACCCAACTGGTGAAGAGAAGAAATCAACGTCAAAGTAATTTCGTTCTTTTCATATTAAACCGGATAGGTGCATTTAGAGGTCTGGGCAGGATGATAGTTAAGGTGATTTAGAATCACCAGTAGTTAATCCAAGGTATCAACTTGTTGCATGCAATACTGATTGAAGTGTTTTATGCTGAGCTGTGTTTAGATTTGCTGCGCAAGCGCTGCTGAACCGTGCGTGTTTCATGTTTTTGTCCAGCTGATCCCAAATCAGCCAGGAGTTAGAAGTTGGACTTTTAAAAGTTTTTCATTCAAAGCAACTGCGGTCTGGGCCTCGCCTGACCATTCCTTTGTTCCAGTTTTATTGCTGGAGTTTTTCCACTGAGTTCCCGCCTCAGAGTTTGATGACTCTTTGTTCAAGATTTGGGGCAATCAGCTGCTAGAGGCTAAAGCGGCGTGGCCCCACTGTTTTATCAGATGATTGCTGCAATCGAGACATCAGAACACTAAGAGGATTTATCTTTCCATTTAACATAAATTGCATATTTTGTCCATAAAACTGCTGATTAACTGCTAGCTAATTGTAATTATTAAAGAGCTTTGAGCCCATAATCACAACACCAGAGGACATCTCTGATTTCTATTCGTAAGTAATGATTTTTGGTTAAGAAATACATTTTTTTCAAATTATGATTTTAAATTATAATTATTGATAAATATTAATTAATCAATAATCATAATTCTTACATAACAGTGGTTATACATCTAAATAGTAAATAGTGATGAACAGAAAAGCTGAATCTGCAGGACGTTTTTAGTTCACACAGCAAGTTTTGGAGCTTTTAAATGAAGAATGAAAAACTCAGTATGCCTTTTCTATGTAGATTTATAACTTGATCAATTTTTTTTGTGCTTTGCTTTGGAAAGCAATGCGCAGTGTTCCCAGAACTGTTGCATGTATAGAAATCAAAGTGTTTAAAGGGATTTTGAGCTTTTTACTTACTTTTTACTCAGTTATTTTTAACATAACTGTAGGAGTGGTAAAAGCGGAGCAAGAGAGACAGATATTCGGTTAACAGGTGCAGTAATTCAGAATCCCAAACCAAGGGGACAGCTCTTCCCTGCTCATCTTAACACACTGTGTCACTTTGTTTCTCCTGAGAGCCTTTGGAAGCGCCCCTATCTCCCCTCCCCTCCATGTGACTCTCCTGCCCTGGCTCTTTCTACTACTCTGTCCCCCAAACTCTCCTTGCTTTTTTTCCATCTCCTTTTCCTCTGCCCTCTTCTTTCCTTCGACTTCTATCTCCAGCTTCCTTTTTGTCCTTGTCTCTTTTGCTTTCTCCGTGTCACTTCTGTTTATGTTTATCTCTCCCGCCGTCTTTGTCACTTTTCCCGAGCCAGTCTGCGCGCGTAGAGATCTGAGGCAGTCTAGGACAGGTCGTCTGCGGAGGCTTCACAAGGTTACATGAAAAACGAGATGAAGAAAGACATGTTGAGGTTACTATTCACTTTCACCTCTTAGATATGTCATTTGACATTTTTGAGTGTGTAATCAGTAGGATCAGTCGGTGCAGTTTTTACAGCATTTGAACTCCTAAAAAATCATGCACACACACACTAGCTACCGTTTTGAATACTGAATGATTTTAATGCTGTATACAAAAACCTTGAAAAGGTTGGCTTGTAACATTTTAACATGCAACATATTCTAGCAAATCTCCCTCTAACATAATCCTGTCTGATAGTGCCGCCTGCATTGAAGAAAGACATCGCCCGTGATGCTCCAAATTCATTTGACATGTTTTGGGTTAACGTTGAGCTTAGAATTGCACTGTTGCATGGTTAGCTTCAGCTCCTCTGCAGAGAAACAGCACAATGCATTCTTTAATTTTGGCTACATCAAGCTAACCATGTTAATTGTAGTCTTACTTCCAAAAGATGAGCTGTGACCTCTTTGTGTATTATGAAACATTAGTGAACGCTGTTGCAGAGAGGCATAAATTCTCAGCTTGTTTTGTGTGTGTGTGACGTCTCGCAAGTTTGCAACCTTGAATGACCTCTGTCCCTGAGGGTATCTCACAAAGGGTTGTAACCTAAAGCAGATGTAAGCTCTCTCTGTTTAGGTCACACACTTGAGGCTTATTCAGCTGCGATTATGGTGCAAACATGCATTTTACGTGTTCAGGGTCTTCATGAGAGAAGTTTCCTAGAGAGCTGTGTGGGCACAGATTGAAAGGAAAAGATCTGTGGATAAAAGTTTTACAGTCTTCCCAAAGATTTTCAATTGGATGTAAGTCTTGACAGCATTTTTGTACGGAGGCCAAAAAGTGCAATGTGTGTCTCATCTGACCAGAGAACAATTTCCACTGACTTCCTTTGGCCATTCTTCCATAAAGTCCAGGTTTTTGAAGTGCGTGGCAGCTAATTGTCTTGTCAGCTGATTCTCCCACCTGTACTTTGAGTCTCTGCAGCTCATCCAGAAATGACTCCTCCAGAAATACCACTGGGGCTCATAGTCTCCCTGTCTAAACTGACAGGCCTGGCAAGCCTTGGATATTGTTTTATAAAATATCCCGACTTTAAACCTCTTTAGCACTTTATCCCTGTCCTGTTGGATTTGTTCCACTGTCTTCATTATGTTGTTTGTTTAATAACGCTGTTTCATACAGGTATAGATTAAATTGCAATAGCAAGGTAACCCCATTTTTGTGTTAAGAAGTTGTAATGTCCTTCTGTGATCTTAAGGAGGTAGAAGGCTACAAACCTTAACTCTGGGAGGTGGCACATCTTCGCAAAGGCCCTCGAGGTCAGATTGGAAAAAAATGCTCAGGCAGCATGGCTGTGTGTAGCAGAGGGGGAGCGGAGGAAAAAGGAAGACGGTAATGAAGGAGCTAATTGCTTCCAGTGGATTTTGAAAACGAATTCCAGCCCCCAGTGCTTAGTCCAGGCAGCACACAAATGGAATATTGATGACCATAGCGAAAATAAGGGGAAGATAACCCCACTATATGATCAATATGAAAGCCACAGATCTGTGTGGAGCATGTCTCAACAGGCAATACATTTCCCCTGGTTTGTATGGATCAGTATACAATTACCCCAGATATGACATTGCTGAGATGCGCAACTATTACCTTATATCAATTTGCACTCTCGTTTAGTCAGAGCGGCGATACTTTATTAATGGTTTGTAATTGCATCGTAATTATTTTAAGGTTTGTAATTCCATCATAATAGTTAATATGGAGTTTAGACGAAAATTCAACTTGGAAGACTCACCTCTACTTCCGGCTCCGTGTAACTACTCCACTACGTTCTCAACTCCAACCAATCAACTTCTGGTCTGCATTCCTCTTCAGCCAATCATCCCTCAAGGCTTCGCTTTAAAAGACCTTCATACGCAGAATCTCCTGCTCTTCAGCTGAGCTTCGACCCTCTTCCACCCCATCTCCACCATCAACCTTTAAGCTCCTTCTGACTGCCTTATCTCCTCAGGCCTCCACTCCACAACCAGTATCAGGATCCCGGGGGGAAGACTTCTCTAATTCTAACCCTAAGATGTTCATTCAAGCTCATGTCATTATCAGCATCCATGTTTTCCACCGAGGTCTGAGTGCCAAAAGAAAACAAACATCAGCTAATGAACTTCTCTAATTGCCATCTCTGTGTTTCTCTGATTTGTGAGTTTTTTTCAGGCTGAAATACATATGTAAAACATGTTGTCGATGGTTATTTATTTTTATTTTGCTGCTGTTTGGAATGAATGGAATAACTGGGATGGATCGGAATCAAGGCTTCGAAAGTGTGGCCTTTTCTGTTATAAACCCACACCTTGGACTTAATCTCATTTGTACATGATGCATTAAATCCCAATTTTAGTGAGGAGATAAGAGCTAACCTTAAAGACTAGCTCAAAGATAAAAGGTGTTTGTATTTGACTGTTTACAGGATTATCTTTACACAAAAATTGAGTATTTTGGCCTGAGGATTGACTCACTGCAATTTTGGCTCTCCAGTTTTGGCTTCAGGTCCTCCCTTAAAGTTTGCCAGCTATGAAGTAAACAAAATGTTACATTAGATTATTATAATCATGTCCCAAGGAATCTTTCTGAACTAAGAAGACCTGTTTTGCAATTTGAGCTGCAGTCCTCAGACGAACTAATTAGAGTAAAGAGGATAGATAAGATGAGTTGCCATGACGATCACCTCTCCTACTTGGGTCAGGTAAGAGCAGCATAGGCTCAGGTTTCTGGCAAAGATGAAAAAGATTTTGATGCTGCAGGTTTGCAAAGACACACAGCTCCTCATTAACTTTGCCTGCCAAAATAAGTGGTATATATATCGGCCAAAAATAATGTAAGTAAATATAAATTGCAGTTTTCAAATGAAAATTTCATATATTAAAGCAAAAAAGCTATCCAAACCAATCTGGCCTTAAATTAAAAAGTAATTATTCCCCTATTAAACTCAATTAGCTCAATGAATTAACTATAATTAGCCACATTTTTTAAGGTGGTTTTTGGAAGTTATCAATATGCCCCAATCTAATAAAATTCAAGAACAGAAGAGAAATAAAGTCATTGACATCTTTCTTTGGGACTCAGGTGAATCCCAGTGAGTGTCATGATTTGAAGGTGTTTTGAGTTTTGTTTTGAGTCATGTTTCTGACCAGTTTAAGGTTTAGTTTTTTACTTGTTCTGTTTATGGAGCATTTTATGTTTTGTTACTTTTGTAAGAATTTCTTTTAGTTAGATTTTGTCCTTGGATTTCTGTTTAGTTCCAGTCATGTTTTGTTTTCACTCTCTCTGTCCACCTGCATATCAGTCTCACTTGTTTCACCTCTGCCATGGTCCATATATACTCTGCTGTTCTCTCATCTTGTGAATACATACTGTTTGCCCAGCTACGCCTGTTTATGGCTGTTTTCATGCCAAGTCTGTCCATTCCTGTTTGCAACGTCAAACCTGCCCATGTTTATTCCCTGCGTTCACCTGCCTGTTGTGAGTTTTCTTTGTAAATTAAATCATTTTCTACTTACCACAGCGTGCTGCTTCCTGCCTGTCTGTGTTCTGGGTTCTAGTCTAAGAGCCTATCCTGACAGTAAGAGCCTTTATCCACAAGTAAACGACCAATGAAACGAGAAATGGTGGTGAACCTTTTAAGCAGTGGCTGGCCTACCAAAATTGCTCCAAGAACACGCTAACGACTCATCACAGTAGTTGCAAAAGAACCTAGAGCACCATACAAAGCATGGGCTCAGATAAATTCAGTGTTCATTATCCAATAACAAAAAAGAGACTAGATAAAAATAACGTGCATTCCAAGGAACCAACTACTGCTCACCAAGCAATGCAAAAGTATGTCTGACAATTCCACAGGAAACATCATGATCATCAAAACCTTAGATGTTCTGTAATTTGACAAGACAAAAAAGGGAGGCACACCTTTTTGGAAGGTTACTAATGGAATAAACCTTAAACCTAAAACACATATCATTTCCCTGTGGCTGAAATAAAACAACCCTGCAAAGATAAGTGGGCCAAAATGCATTTGCACTGACTTTCAGTGAAAGATCCTGTGAATGTCTGATGGCAGTGGTTATTAGCTTTAGGGAGCAAAAACTATTTTTACACAGGGCCGGGTTGGTTTGAAAATCTTTTTTTAGCTTAATAAATGAAATTAACAACTTAATAACTGATTTTTGTATTTACACAGATTATCTTTTTCTGATATACATTTGTTTGATGGTCTGAAAGCTTTATGTGTGACAAAAACAGAAGAAATCTGTAAGGGAGGAAGCACTTTTTTCATAACACAAATTTCTAGAAGGATATTGTCACACCACAGGGTAATTTACTGCCTGTCTCTGGTTTTAGTCGTCTCTACTCCAGATGCATAGTGACGCCAGCTCGGGCATGGAGCCTGTATAACCACATTGTTGAGATAAGCATCAATATTTCATTAGTCTTCGGAAAGACTTTTGGAGAAACGGGTCTGGCAGATGATGATGATGATGGAACTGACATGTCACATATTGAGTAACTGCAACATTATCATTTTGCCTTCGGTGTTCAACACAATTGCTGAAGTTCAATATTACCCGAGTTTAATCAGACGGTTTCTCCATGCCGTTGATGCCTGCTCATTTTCTTAGATTCTGGGGTGAGAATGAGAAGACAAGACTATGCCTTTTCTTCCTTCGATGTATATCCCTCTGTCTCCATTCTCAGTTTTAATAATAGGTTTGTATTTATTCTCCTGGCACAGGAAGGAAGGATTTCGCTGTGCCTATTTTGCCTCCTGTAATATTGCCTTTTGTCTGCCATGTGACAACTTTGGTTTGATACTGCAGGGAGAATTTCTCCATGACTGGAATATACAGCCCATCGTCCCCACAGCCTCGCCGCTCGTCCCACTTGTTTTCCTCGCAGTGTTTACCTTCTCGTTTTTCCATTCATCTGTGTCTTTGCCAGCTGCACAAAACCGCTCTCTCATGTTTACAGACTGACTGATCCAGCACAACAAACGGAAGCATGTCCTAGGTATCCCTTTCATTTCTTTTTTCCCCCATCCTGGGCTCCGTGTTATTTTTCTTTAACCATACAAAAGGAAATGCAGGACACAGTGGAAATGAAATGCCTATTTGAACTTCTATTTTCCTGTGTGCTGGCATGTGACCTTACCATATTTAAATACCATAGCAACACATTGGTTTGGTATGTTAACATGTTTGCATTTGAAGAGTCACATATTGGATGCTGTGTGTTTGCTATGTCAGTTGTCCAGTTTAGCTACAGTGTCACCAGAAGGTATTCACACCCCTTTACTTTTTGTTACGGTACACAATTATTTCCAAAGAGATTTCAGGATTGTTCAAAGATCCAGACAGGGTATCTTATAAGGACAAGACATGTTGTAAAATGAAATAAAACAGATTTATGAAATGAATATGTCACACTCTATTTAAGTGAAAAACCTAAATGTAGGTGGACCTTTATGGATTGGTACTTTATTTCATAATTACGCAGCAGCTACTGAGAAAGAGCAAACACCTCTCTTTTTCTGTTTGAACCTATAGGAACATTTAAGAGCAAAAAGTTTCTCAGTGTCCTTGTTCTTGTCTATGTGTAATGATTTTAAGTCTTTAAATATGATGGGGCCAAACTGTCAGGAATTTTGACAACCATAAACAAAATCCTTATATCAAACATAAAAGGAAAATAAGGTCAATAAATTCAGGCCACTGGAGTTATTTGCTGCCGTTTCTAGGTCCTTGAAATAGGACACAAAGAAGTTACATTTTTCTAAATGTGTTGATGTAAAAGCATGTATCAGTCTTTCAAATCTTTAGACAAAATATAAGGCAATACCTTGGTAAGTAGTCATCACTGAAAAAAGCAAGTCTTGACAACTGAACTACTTTGTTTGATGAATTTAAATGAGCTGTCAAATATATTAAGATTAATAACAAACAAAAAAAAAACGTGTACAAATAGAAAGTTGCAAGAGGTGTGTTTTCTCAAAAGAAACTACTTCCATTTGGTTACTGAGATGGAGAACATTTTAATTCATCCATGTATTAATATTATCAACAAAGTCCAATAGGGGCTCCAAACAACTGTCAGTTTTTAGTTTGAATTGACAAATAGATTTGGATGTCAATAACAAAAAAGTAGAAAGAAGCCCTTTATTTTCCAAAAAAAAAGATTATAATAGCAAAACATATAATGAGAACAAAACAGACCTTAGGATCAAACCTTGAGAAACTCCACATGGAAGACGTATTACTGCTAAACAGGATTAGTCTTTTGTGAAGTAAAAAGCTTCTGTTCTTTAAATCTTCAACCCCCTTCAGTCTTCAATCCCTTTATTCCCACTAACCATCCTGCCTAAACCACTGGAGCTTGTGGTAACATAATACAATGTTCTATGGTGTCAAAGATCAAATTTAGACAAGATTTTTGTGGTCCTATAGTCAAAGGTAAAATTTAGATTATAAAATAATCTTTAAGCAGCTTTAGTGGTGTGGTACATTTTAAACTGAGACTGAAACTTGTATAAATATAATTTTCCCTAAGAATAGTTTACAAATAGATAAAAACTATTTAATCAAGATCCTTTTAAAGAATAGGCAACTTAGAAATTCACTAGAAGTTTAAAAAGATGGAAGGATCTAAATGCTTTTTTTTTTCTTTTTAAAGTGGATTTTAGCACAGAAGGTAATGAATTCATCTAGTCTTAACCAGCCTGGTCCATATTTAAGAAATGCCATGGAAACTGTAAATTTTTTTTCACATATTGTACTTTACAGAAACACTACCCCTCATACCGTCGTCTCTTGACATTTTGTGAAACCAGCATGTTTATTTTTGCCCTCAGGCTTGAGCCCCCACCTCATCTCAGTTTACTCTATGTGCTGATATGAACAAAAAAACACAATCAGGAAGTCACTCTGTAACATCAGAGTGATGTAAAAACTGCAAAATCAGACTAGGTTTGATTTATGCATGCCATTAGCGAGGAATTGTGTTCCATCATAAGTATAATGTCTGTTTAAAAGGCTGTACATGGAACCTAAAACCATGGTCATACAGATTGGATTTTGTGATCTGAACTGAATGATAGGATTTTCGCAGCAGTAATTATGGGGGGCAGTGTATTGTGTGTGTGTTTGTGTGGGTGCATGTACCAGATTTAAAGTCATTTTATATAATGCCACTCCTTGTATAGCACCTTTCTAAAAGTGTTCGTACCCCCTTGAACTTTTTCACTGTTTGCCACATTACCACCAAGCACTGCAATGGGTTTTATTGGGATTTTTATTGGGACAGACCAACACAAAACACTACGTAATTGTGAAGTAGCAAACAAATGATACATGTTTTACAACTAAAGAAATAAAAATGTGGCATACATTTGTATTCGGCCCCCTTTAATCTGATTCCCATAAATAAAGTTCAATACAGCCCAGTGGCTTCAGTTGTCATTTAATTTGCAAATACAGTTGTCTGTGTGTCATTTATTCTGAGTAAAAATGGAGCTGGATTGAGAAAACTGGTGGTGGCAGCTTCATGGTGTGGGAATGTTTTTCTACAGTAGTGATCCAGGAAATCTGGTTAGCGTTGATTGGAAGATTGAGAGGGAGAGTAAGAACCTGTCTTTAAAGGTTCCCATAGGTTCTCATAAAGCACATATGGGCTGATTAAGCTTGGAGCTGGAAAACAAACTAATTAAAATAAGGATGTTACCAAAGTTTCCGCTATAACATGCCGTTATCTAAACATGGGTTTCATTTAATTACAGGTAATAAATATGCTTGTCATTTTTGGAAAATCCTTAAATAAATGCATAAATATTTGTGGCTATGACTATTAAGATGTAGTCAATTTGAGAATGCTCAACAGTCATTTAGATTTTCCTCTCTTGTCATTTCAGCACGTGAGGAGAATGTGGCCACCTTCCGTGGCTCGGAGTACTTCTGCTACGACCTGTCGCAGAACCCCATTCAGAGCAGCAGCGACGAGATCACACTGTCTTTCAAGACGTGGCAGCGAAACGGCCTCCTCCTCCACACAGGGAAGTCCGCCGACTATGTCAATCTGGCCCTGAAAGACGGGGCGGTTTCTCTTGTCATCAACCTCGGTTCTGGGGCCTTCGAGGCCATCGTAGAGCCAGTCAATGGAAAATTCAATGACAACTCCTGGCATGACATCAAAGTGACACGCAACCTGAGACAGGTAATCGGGGGTAACAGTGATGGATGGAGTTTGAGATTTTTTTGTTCTGTAGAGAAGCTGCCTTGAAGAGCTTTGGAGAAGGCTTTAAGAAACTCATCTTTATCTTATTGGTTGTCATTCCATCACAACAGTTTGGAAACATTGAGAAAAGATGTAATTATACTTTTGGTTGTGTTAAAGTCACACAAATTCCTTTTAATTTATATTCATTTGCTTATTTAGCGCATGGTAATTTAGTAATGAATAGACAAAGTAGCACTTATATTGGGGTTAGGGATATGGTTATTACATTAACTGTTAAAAAAATGCTAAGCAAAAAGGAATGGTACGATTTGGATGTAATTTGGTCCACGTACAGACATGTTATGGGTGTATAAATTATCTGATTAGCGTGGACCTGGTATATTTGTAATGACCCCAGCAAACCACCAAAAAGACCTTGCATCATGAGTAGAGGGATAGTTTAATAGCACAATTGTCAAAGAGTTTTCCAGCTAAGTACAACAGCAAATGGAGGTCACCAGACCGCATCATGCTGTGGGGATTCCATTGTTGAGCTGGACAGGAAAACTGGTTAGAGTTATTGGGGCAATCCTGCAAAGAAACCTGTTTAAAGCTGCAAAAGATTGAAGAGTAAGGCAGCTTCAAGCAGTACAACACTGAACATACATTCAGAGCTACAATGGACTGGTGTAAGGCATATTCATGTCTTAGAATAGCCCCATATAATTAAAAATACTGAGTCGGGATCACTGTGACGTCTGTTTGCACTACATGCAACTATGAAATATGACCACACAACCTCCCCTAAACCCACAATATGAAGCATGATGGTAGCAGCAACATGCTGGGGACGGTGGTAATTGCAACATGCTGGGGATGCTATTCTTTGACAAGATAGAAAAGCTGGTCAGAGTTGATAGGAAGAAGCTAAATACACAGCAATCCAAAACAGTTTGATTGCCTTGTATTTAGTTGTTGAAGGTTTGTGTTCTTGTAGAGAAAGACCCTAAACATACAGCCAAAGGTACAAGATAACAGTTTAGTTAAAGGCATTCCCATGTGTTAGAATGGCCCAGTCAAAGTCTAGACCTAAATCCAATTTAGCACTGAAAATTGGGCCGCTGCAACAATTTGCAATATATGTAACTGTGCAGCAAGATGTCGTAGCCTCATTTAATCCCACCAAATGATGGTAGTGAATCTACAAAGCAAATTCTTTGGCTGTTAACTAGATGTTTGAATAACTATGAGATCCTCCGGCTACTACCTGATCACAGCATTTGACAGCTCTTTGAAAGTCAAAGCATGTTTTCAAATCCATCTTTGGTCTATATGTGTACCGGATTAGGTCCAACAAAAACCTCTGGGTGCTAAACTTTTTGCTTGGCAGCATGTTTACAAGTGAGTGAAATGTTCAAATCTCTACTTGATGTGCTCAGACGTTATGTTCAATTTTGTCTATTGGGATAGAGATTATAGTTTCCTATAGTTTAGATATGTCTGATAATGCTTTCGTATTTCTGTACAATTATGTAAGCTGACACTGTTTCTGGATTCTTTCGCTTCCTCCTTGCTTTAATTAGGAAAATGGTTTCTGTTGAGGTGTAGCCGTTAGATTTTAATTTAAAGCCAAGTAGAAAGTTTTTGAGTCATCCATTCCTGCCTTGCTACAATTACTGTTTTATATTTTCCTATTATTTATAATTAGATTGTATTTTGTGGTTCAGTGGAGCTAATATTAATTAGTCGAGTTCTTGTGAGGCTGTACTAACCGACTTAACAGAGCTAGTGGTGCATGAAGGTAACGCTAGCAGTATGTTGGGTTTGTCCATAGTCTCGGTTGACCTTTAGTGTTTCAGGTGAGAAAGCATTTAGTGTTGCTGTCAGAGCAGAACTACAAGTAAGTAGAGCTTTTCTAACCCTCTCTGACAGTAAGCATTGTCCCACAGGTTAGCAAGTAGTCAGAAATTCCCAACAGAGGGTTGGTTAGAGGCTGAGAGCTGAAGCTTGTCGCTTTTCCTCACTGTTTATCTCTCTTTCTCTGTCATTTTCTTTAGTCTTTCAAAGGAACACTTTGTTAGACCAAAGGTGGATGAACACTGCAGGTTTTGTTGGGATGTGAGCCATCCTATGCAAATATCTGACAGGACTTCTGTTAAGCTTTTGTTTTTGCTGGACTCCGGTGTAGGAAATTTGTTCCGGATGGCATGATGGCGCCTAATTACTGCAGCTGATCTCTGACAAACCATGTAGTGTTTATTCCCTGCTATACTAACTCATCCATGATGAAATCCATTTTTCTTTACTACTAACCAATTTCTAACCAACTAATGTACTAACTTCCTAATTCTTCATCATTGCTTTTGTTTTTTGTTTTCTGTCCATCCTTATTAACAACCTTTTTTGTTCACTATTCTGTTGATTTCCTTTCTTCCCCTTTTTCTGGAAAGCAATCAGGCATTGGACACGCTATGGTAAACAAACTACATTGTCTGGTAGATATCATTCTTATTGTCTTTTTTTTGGGTTTGCCGTGTGTCCCCTCCCCCTCTCTTCTTTTATTTGTTCTCTTTGAGTTCCATCCTAGACACTCTTATCAAAAAATGAGGAGATGGGTTTGTATTACCAGGCAATTCTTTCTTCGCTTCTTCTCAATTTCCTCCCTGACCTGCCAACAACCTCCTTCTTTACCCCACAATCCCCCATCCTGTTCTTTTCACTTTGACTTTTACTTTTTTCTCTTTGTTTCTTCCACATTACTACAGATTTCCGACAAGTTAAATAAAAAATAAAAAAAATACTCTTTTGCCTTTAACAGGGCAACTTACTTTGTATGTTAATTTTTCACACAAGTAAGTCCCCATTTTTTGTGAGGACTGTCGTCAAGAACTGACAGAAGCTTACCACAATCTCCAAGTTGGTGACCTCGACACCGAGCCCTAAAAGAGACGCCGGCAAAAAAAATGGCACCCCTTAACCTCAATTGCGGGAGCTCTGACAGTTGTTTCCAACTCACTATGGCGCATGGCATGCACACACCTCATCAATTGACCTGTCATCTACCAAACTCATAGAACCTCAGCTCTGCCACCCAGAATAACCACTAACACTCTAATTCATTCACTCATCCTTCATTTCTCACTGTATCACTCACTCTGCCTTCCCTGTATGTAGTTTTTGTAGCATGCTGGTGAAAAGGTGTTTGTGTGTTTCAATACCCCTGGGCCCATATGCGTAACATTTCAAAGAACAAGCACACTGATCTTGGATTACCGGTCTGGTCCAGTGACACTGACAAAGTAGATAGTAAAGATGCACCGATCAGGCTTTGATATCTATTCTTTTTTTTTTTCTTTGAGTCCTGACTGGTTATTTATTTAATAAAAACTATGAAATATAAAAGAAAAGAAAATGTATTTTATGTTCATTGATAGATGCAGTAGTTATGAATCCATCAGAAAATGAAATTATATTAAAAATACTTCCCACTGTGCTTACAAATTTTGAATTTAAAAGTTTCTTTCAGACTAATTTTTTTGTCTTTATTACAGTTAGGATGCTGAGTAAAAAAGATTACCTTAGTTTGTTTTTAGCATCCATTAAAATGAAATAACACAATGTTAAATTTTTCATCACAGTTTAAAAGGTCTTCCTTAGGAACTAACCCATCTGAACAAACACCATTAGTTAAAAATATTTAGAGCAAATCTGAACGGGATTATGCAATACCTCTTTAAATCACAGCTTGTGATCAGTAATACTTTCTTTTGACAAAACTAAATCGAATTCACAAATGTATTTTAATGTCAGTATAATTATAAATTATCTGTGAAGGCTTTTGGTTTGTTAGAGAACCGAGGTGAACTAACAGCATCGTAAAGTAATACAGCAGGCAGGTCAGGGATGAAATTGTAGGGATGTTTAAAGCAGGATTCAGTTATAAATAATATCCCAAGCTTTGAACATCTCATGGAGTGCTGTTCAATTTATTGCCTGAAAATAGAAAGAGTATGGCACAACTTCAGTCCTACCAGGACATGGCCCTCCAACTAATCTAGGCAAGGAGAGCTCGAATCAGATAAACAGCCAACGTGCCCATAGTAACTCTGGATGAGTTGCAGTTATCCACTGCTCAGATGAAAAAATCTGCAGACAGTATAACTATTAGTTGTGAATCTTACAAGTCTGGTCTTTATAGAAAGCAAGAAGGCAAGAAGAAAGGCGTTGTTCAAAGGAAACCGTAAGTCCCACTTGCAGTTTGCCACAAGCCATGTAGGGGATGCAACAAGCATGTGGAAGAAGGAGGTCTGGTAAGATAAAACTAAAACAGAACTTTTTTGCCTTCATGCAAAATATTATATGAGGTGAAAAACTAACACTAGGCTTCTCCCTGAGCACACCATTCCCACGTTGACACATGGTGATGACAGTATTTTGTTGTGAAGATGCCTTTCTTTAGCTGGGACAGGAAATATGGTCCTAGTTCATATTAGGCTTTTCTCTGGCCAGTGCTGGTTTCGTTGTTTTTTTTTTGGTTTTATTTTGTTTTGTTTTTTCAAGTTCAATTATAACCTGCAGATACATTCATTTTGACAATAGCACATAACAGAAACACAAATGTGTTTCATGTTTTTGATAGACATGGTAGTTTTGAATCAAAAGGAAAATTGAGAAATTATAAGATTATCCCAATTTATGCATCAGTGACCATTAATACCTTCATTTTCCAACTTTTAAAAGTAAGAATGGCAAGGCTTTTTTCAGCATCTAAACCAAGCTAAGTTCCAGAGCATTGGCTCCAGTTTAAAAACCAGGTTAAAATGATCAAAAGGGCAAACAACGTTAAAATAATCCTTCTGGGATTTTTTAATGAGTGTCCATTTAACTGTTAGTAACTCAAAAAGTCTATATATAAAAAGCCACTTAAATATAATAAAAACATAAATCAAAATAAAATGTTTTTTGGGAAATTAATTTTGGTCTTGTAGATAACAAATAAAAAAAAGTCCGAAAACTCATCCAGACTTGGACAATAATGATATCAGATTCTGTACTTTTCTACACAGTTTAAGACTGCAGAGAAACCTTGTATCTTTCTAAGCTTTATCTAATTTTAAGTAAAAGTGCAAAGAATATGGTGTTGGTTGATGCAGGTAGAAACCAACACGTGTGGCAGTTCTTAGTTTTGATGCTATTTATGAAAATGAAAAAAATAAACATATTTGACCTGGCAACAAAGGTCAGTTGGCCAATTGATTGGTGCATCCTTTGCAAAAACATGACACTCGAGCTAAACCTGATCAGAGATCAGCATCTGCTGCTCTACGAATTTGCTCGGATATGGGTTTCAGTATGGCATGATCGTGTGTACCATGTGTGCATGTTCAAGATTTGTATGCCACCATCGAATCACCTTCCATCTCCAGTTAAAGTGTGCTAATTTGCTTTTCTAAGAGTTTTGCCCTTGGTTTGGACATTGATGTGGCGTGAAAAGCCTCCCTTTGTTTTGCATGTGCGTGGATTTACAGATGTAGAGATCCAGAGGATTGTGTGAGACAGTTTGTATGAGTGAAGATGTGCGTTAGACTGTGGACTGTGTATGTGCTTGTCTGCAGTAAGAGATAAATCCCGAAACCTAAGACAAGTGGAATCAATTTGTCCTTGGTTTGAACATTGTACTAACCCTCTCCCAACCTGAAGTTTCAGAATCCAACCTAAGATCCATTCTCTTACCCCCATCAAAGATAAAGAAAATATGCCTGTGTGATATTTTCTTTACCTGTCCTGTGAATCCTTTGGCAAAAATTCCATTAACAAAAATTCTAACCGTCCTCTGGGCCAAAAACTGAAAAAGCTTCAAGGTATTAAATGAAAAAAAAGTTCACAAACCTGAGTTTGAATGCAGACCAAGGAGGGAAATTTGCTTTGTACACAGCACAATAACAAATTCCAGAATGTAATGGCTTGGCTTTGGCTATGTGTTACGCCCCAACAGGTGACAATATCTGTGGATGGCATCCTCACCACCACCGGCTACACTCAGGAGGACTACACCATGCTGGGCTCTGATGACTTCTTCTATGTGGGTGGGAGCCCCAGCACAGCGGACCTGCCAGGATCACCAGTTAGCAACAATTTTATGGGGTGCCTCAAAGAGGTAAGAGACATCCAGATAAATATTGATTGAGCACAGTTGTATTATTACAGTCATAGGTTCCTTAACTTATTTAATGCAGTCACAAAAACAAAGATTCTGGAGCTTCACTGTCATGTAAGCAACTCTTAGCACCCTGTTAATCGGCAAAGCTGTCTTTGAAAGCACAAATACAGTTATTAATACCTTTCCCTCTGAAAGACAAGGGGGAGAAATATAAAATTGAATTACCAATTAAAGCTGCAGAGTTAGCAGAGAAGGAATCAGACTTTCAATATCCCCTCACTTAATCTAATTCATATCACTTACTGCAATTTGTGTGCAAGAAAATACCCCAAAATTGCTTCTGTCACATGCAATTTGCAGAATTGTCTTGAGTGTATGGTTAAAACGCCTCCTCACGGGCAGCAATTTCAAGGAAATATTTGTTTCTGATGAAATAGGGCAAAACAGAAACACTTATATATTCGTTGACTCTTTGAGCTCATGAGTAGTGACAGAGCATGCAATAATTGCTGTTATATTTATATTTTGTTATGATAATGAGGGGTGTGGCTTATCGAGCTGAAAAAAAACACTATCATTTTCAGCACCTAAACTGTTTCAGAAATCATGTTTTTCTTTTAAGTTGGTGTAGAATTTTGCATACTTGTGTGGGCATAATTGATTCTCCATGTGTTAATCAAACTTTGAAAATAAAGACTGTAGAAAAGCTTTTATTTCTGATTTTGTTTCTTGTTATTTGTGAACATATGAATAAAGATAATAGAAATCTATGGTTAAAATGTTTGCCTCTTGAGTTGTACGCTCACTGGACACATTTACCCTGTTCAGTTACTTGTTACCAATAGTGAATCAGCTAATCACACTGCAGCAACTTTAGCATCTAGACATGGTACAGATGATTAGCTGAAGTACAAAGTGAGGATCAGAATGTGGAAGAAAAAGGGTTTAAGTGGCTTTGAATGAAGCCTGATTGTTGGTGCCTGAAAAGGTGGTCTGATTATTTTAGAGAATGCTGCTTCCATGCATTGGCTACTTCCATGGGTTTATAAAGGATGCTCTAGAAAAACAAGTGCAGCAGTTGTGTAGACATAAATGCTTTGATCTCAGCGGTCAGAGGAGATTGGTAAAACTGGTTGAAAATGAAAGGCGACATTTGTTCAATAATCATTTGTTACAAGCATGGTATGTGAAATACCATTTCGGAACATACAATACATTGAACCTTCAAGCTGCAGCAGAGGACAATGATGCGTGCTATTCCTGTTGACTAAGAACAGAAAACTAAGGCTACATTTCACAAAGCCTCTAAAATAATGTCAGACTGGAAAACATTACTAAGTCTCATGAGTCTCAGTTTTTGCTCATATATTTAGATGGTAGGGTTATTTTGGTATAAACAACATAAAACCATTGATCCATCTTGCCATATATCTACATTTAAGGCTTGTGATGGTAGTGTAATGATTTGGGGAGTTTTTTTGTTAGCACACTTCTGGCTCTTTAGAACCAGCTGAGCATTATTTAACATCACTGCCAACCTTAACAATGTTATTCACCATCTCCATCCTTTGACCACAGTGTACCATCTTCTGATGGTTACTTCCAGCAGGATAATGCACCACGTCCCAAAGCACAAATCATTGTAAAGTGTTCTCTAGAAAACAAAAGTGAGTTTGTGGTTCCTCATGGCCTTCACAGTCACCAGATCTCAGTCCAACAGAGCACCATTGGGATGTGGAGGAACAGGAGACATCATACAACTGCATAATGCTTTCATGTCAATATGAACCAAGGTCCCAGAGGAAGCTTACAGACACCTTGTAGAATATTTTCTAATATACGGCATTAATATACGGCACTTATCAAGGCTAGTGCCCGCCGCCCAGTACAAGCCCCCCCACCAACACACACACAGACACAGAGCAACATTTGATAAGTTGGTTTAAGCATGAAGAAATACAATCGATTGTGTAACACACCATCTCCTGTCGTGTAAGAAGTATGTGTGTTGCATATGATTCACCTTTTGTTTTGTATAGCACGCAAGTATTGGTATGAAGCGTGTATATGGCACAGTAAGGCAAAGCATCAAGGTAAAGTCAGTTACTGACCTCAATCTCCTTTTTAACACATATTGATCATTTGACCATCTAGAGTTTATGATATGCTTTTTAGTGGTCATTAGCTGGATTAATATAAAAATAGTACTTACTCTTGCTGTTAGGACCACTTCAAGCATTTAGCATGCTGAGGTGAAAATAATTTCATCATTGTAGACCAAACATCTCTACGGTATAGCATGAGATTAAGTAATTACTGGGTAAATTCTACAATATTAGTAGCAGTGGCATTAACGGCTTATCAGTGTACATATAACGTCTCTAAAATGCTGTGTTCAACCGGCTAAGCTGGAGATTACACTGCTTAGGTATGCTACAGTCTCAGATGTATAGAAAGGCAATGCTAGAGTATTATTTACTTAAATGATTAGTTTCAGTTTCTTGAAGTGAGGTTCTGTGAAGTTATTAATGGCAAAAGGTATCCTACATATAGTAGAAAGACTTCAAAAGACTATGATCTTGTTGAAAAGTAAATGCATTCTTGGAGTGGTGGAAGCTAATAAGCTAAATCAAGCTTCACACGGTCTGTTAGCTGACTTTAGCAATTTAACACAACTCAAACTGAAAATATTCATATCAATGACAACACAATTTCACAAGAAATCCATGTTTCAGTGTGGAGTTACATTCATTGAGCCTGCTGGCTGTATCAATCTGCCAGAACTTATGACTGTAGCTTGTCAGTCCGCTTTACTTCAAACAATAATGGAGTAAACGTTTGAATTTTGCTTCGGAATATCAGTTATGCAACAGCAAAACAGATGGTATGTTTCTGTGTATTCCAGGTCTCATAGTCATTTGAAAATTGCTGCAGCGGAGTCACAAGCAGCTGGTTCGTCTAATCAACTGGTGCGGCAGATTATTAATCCATACATCTTACTTGCTTTTTAGCTTCCACCACTCCAAGGATGTATTTACTTTCTAAATGTTTAGTGCGATGTGACATCTTTCTACCCATAGCTAATAACTTCACTTCCAAATATGTGTATTACACAATACACCCTCTAAAGAATTAATAACACAAACTGTAGAATATTGCCTCGTTTCTATAATTAAAATTCAACAACTACACATAAATCAGTGTTATAAGTACTGTTTTATTTTTGATTGTCTATAAAAGCTCAAAATTATAGATGACTTTTGAGCTGACGGCAAATAGATATTTATTGATGTTTAGGCCTTTTATTACAACTTGTAAATATTTTTGTCCTGCCAGTTGTTATCCTTTGGTTTTCATGTTACTGGAAACAGTTCATCAACCAGTCACTCTAAGAAGGTAGTTTAATATTGGTTCAGGCTTTAGGCTTATTATTGTTGGTTAGGTTAACTGTAGTATGGAGCCAAACTTCGAATAGTTAGCATCTACACAGAGACATTTCACAAAATCTAATGTCGAAACTTTAAGGGGAAGACTAACAAGGTTCAAGACATTAGGGATTTCTGGTAAGGTTTGATATGGGTCACTTAAGAGCAATGGTTCTCAAACTTTTTAGGATGTGGCTGGGTTTAGACAAACATATCCAAGCATTAGAGATCCAAACTTAAAGTATCTCTCCATTCTCCCACCCCAGTTTTTATAAATGTGAACTTTGTATTTATTTAATTTAAAGAAAGAAACAGGTAAGGATAAAAAAAATAAAGTTGATCGTTCTATCAGCCTTTATTTAAAAAAAAATTTGAAGTAAAACAAAACATTTTAAAAACCACAAAAAATACAGATGTTTTGTACAAGAAACCCAACTAATTTAAGTCAATATTGTATAGTTATATTGACTAGACGAAGACAAATGTCACTGTATATACTGATAAAACACTTTGGGTTTCTGAGCTCTGGCAGAAATTCTCCTTTCCATACGCTTTAACAGCAGGTATCCATCTTAATCTACTTCTCTTCTTAGTGTACATGTTCACAACATTCATCCAGCATGAAACGACACACTTTCATATTTACTGAGACAGGTTCTGTACTTGTGCCTTTTCACGTGAGAAAGCACTTGTTACTTTAAAATTACAGAATCAATAATCTTCTTCCCTGCTGCCACCGGAGCTCCAGGATTAAAGCTAGGTGCCGCTTTGTCGCACCCCTTAAGGTCACCATGGAAACACTGATTTGTTGATTGGGTTGCACATAAAAAAGTAGAAGACTAATATAGTGCTAACCGCATTTGTACTGGTACGTTTGCATGTTCTCCACTATCTTTCTACATCTGAGCACCTTATGTTGGCAAATTATCTCAAGCCCAGACACATTGGACAGATAACCTTTGGGAACATATACTTTTGAGTCTTGGAACATATTCTTTATCGGATTTAACTCTAGACTTTGACATTGCTATGCTATCATTTGAACATGCCTTGATCTAGACCTTTCCATTGTAGCTCTGTCTCTATGTTTAGGGTCTTTCTATTTTTGGATGATGATTTATTTTTGCTGAGAAAAAACTGCACATATGTGGACTTTATTTACTAAATGGATCATTTCTGAAGGCAATTGCTGGCTCTAGATGTTAATTAGTATCAAACTAAAACAGGCTCAGGACAAATGCACACCACACTTTTTCAATATTCATTTTCAAACTATTTTGAATACCATGTCCTATTTACAATTGTTTGCTACTTTGTGTAGGTTTGTCACATAAAATTAAGTAAAGTATAAATAAAGTACAAAAGTGAAGTTTGTGATTGTAACTTGACAAAGGCACGAAGAGCTCAAGGATATGAAAACTTTGACACTTTAACTGCTTGTTTATTTGTGGATATTGATAAATTAACAAATTAAAACACATTATGTTTTTTCATCTAATCAATATCTTTTCAAATCCTTAGTTGAACTTTTTATCCTTGGAAAATCATTTTTTTCACTTCCTTATGCATCCTTGAAAGAATAGTTGACTTCTAATACTTGACAGCTTTTGTAGTCAACCCTGATCAAAAAATGAAACATGAAGGAAGTGTTAAGCCAGCACTGTAGAGCAGGTTTGACAGCTGCATGTGTTTTATATTCTCCTCTAGGAGTAGCTAAAACTTGCTATGTGAGGTTCAGGTAAGGTTCCAGTTAGACCCAACTGTATAAACCATACAAGTTTGGGCTAATTGTTTGCATTAGAATCATTCCCCAGTGCTTTAATTTATTCCAAATGATTAATGAAAGTTCTGTGGAGAAGTGATGTGGTTCAGTGTTCTGCTTACTGATGCACAGTACATTCACATGCAAGCGTCCACTCCAGTTTCATACTGCAGCTTTGGTCTATTCACAATTGATCATGTTAAATGTACTTACTGCAAAATATCAACTATAGAGCCCAACAATAAGGGTCCCAACAGGTGCTACAAAACATAAATATGCAAGGATTCACCTATGATATATGAGATATTACGATCAGAAAGGTTCATCAAGCATCTGGTTTGATGAAAATAATTGGCAAAGATCTCATTTAACATTTACAATAGATTTAAAATTGCCTCAAGCTGAATGGATTGAATATTTTTGTTTACATGTGCAGAGAACTCTGGAGTGAGCTGCTTGGTTTTGCATATTTTAAATCACACACTTCAGCAGCTAGTTGTCTGTTTACATATCCAGATGTTAGTGGTAATTTGGAGTCTGGCCTCCAGCAAACTGGGAGATGTGCTGCAAATATTCAATATCCACTCTCCTTCTAGCTGTGCTTTGGCTCCCATTGCTTCCTGGGGGAAATATCTTGCTCTTTAGCAGCTCAATGTTTAACGGTGTTCATTAGGCAGTCACCAACTTTTCCTGGGTTTGCATAGGCATTTTTTTCTATTGTGTGATTGCAATTTTATCTGAAGAAGCGTGACTCAGCATGAGTCAGCCCTTGACATTGTGGATATGATTCACAGCATGCCAGAGTAATGGTGGTACTGCTTGATCCTCGATTGTTCATCATATGTTATTCCATTAGGGTGAAATGATGCTGTCTGCTTCCTGGATTACAACGGATTTTGTACTCTGCCTTTACTGAATTTATTGTTTAATTTCTTCGTGAGGCACATCTTCTGTAATTCTCTGTGCAGTAGGCATGTACAGTATCTCACAAACATTAGTACAACCCCCACATTCTTTTAAATATTTGATTATATCTTTTGATGGGAGAACACTGAAGACATTACCCTGTGATACAATGTAAAGTACTCAGTTCACAGTTGGTAAAACTGTGTAAATTTGCTGTCCCCTCAAGATAAGCAGTTTTCCAACATGATAACGACAGTAAACACACCTCAAAGATGATCACTGCCTTACTAAAGGCAGTGATCGTCTACCAGCTACATCTACCAGGTACATGATGTTGTCATGGAGGAGTGGAAGAGAATCCCAGTGGCAACTTGTGAAGCTCCAGTGAACTCCATGCCCAAGATAGTTAGAGCAGTCCTGAAAAATAATGGTGGTCACACATAATATTGACACTTTGAGCACAAGTTAAGACCATTTCCTTTAAGGGTGTACTTACTTTTGTTGCCAGCAGTTTAGACATTAATGGCTGTTTGCTGGGTGATTGCTTTACATTGTATCAAAATGTCATATCTTCAGTGTTGTCTCATTAAAAAATATCATAAAATATTTACAAAAATGTGAGGGCTGTACTCACCTTTGTGAGATTCTGTATTGGCATGGACACTCTTGGATGTGCAACTATTCATTCTTTCCTGCCCTTTGGACGTAGAATGTCTGTGAACATCAATTTCCAAGTCACAATGCCACAAATTCTCAGTTGTATTTAGGACTGGAATTTAATTAGATCATCTAAAACTCCAATATGCTTTGATGTAAGCCATTCCATTGTAGCTTTGGCTGTTCAGGACAATGAACCTCTGCCCAGCTCTCAATTTTCTCCAGGCCTTTTCTGCACTTTTTTGCAACTTTCCCACAGTGTAATTCTGCCTCATCCCTGTGTTGGGATCAAGTGTTTAGGGTGATGTGGTGTGTCCTTTGGTCTTGATACTGTTGGTTCTCCAACAATGCGTTGAGTTTTTCACACAAAGCTGTACTGAAATGAAATTTCCCACAGATGAGTTCTTTATTAATTTATGACTTCTGAAAAAGAAATCGGCGGCTCTGTGTTTTAGGTGTTATGATCACTTGGTGTGGTGTTCATTTTGTTGTTTTATGCCTGGTTCACACAGCAGGATGTTTATGCTGATTTTTGTCCCGATCTTCCCCTTCTGACATGTCCCGACCATCGTGATGGCTTTTAAGATAATCTTTTGAGATATTCCTGCTGTGTGTGATGTGTTCAGAGTAATCTAGTCTGCTCAGTAGGATGTCAGGAACGTTCTGACTTGAAATCGGAGATATTCAACACTTTGGATTGTCTTGCCCCGATATCTTAGTGTGTGTGGTGTTCCCTGAGGACAAACGAGCATGTAGGCTGTTGAATGTGACGTATAGCCAATCAGAGGCAATGCGACAGAAATACAGAAGGGAATTACTATGAACTCACGTTTGATCTCGAGAGGTTTTGCAAGATTTTCCGTCTGACATCTGAATGTTTGTGAGTAAAATGAACTTCACTTCAGAGGGATTGTTTAGCAGACTGTCCACAGCCCGAAGGAAAAAACAATTTGGAAACTTGTGGGATACATGCCCTGTGTACCCTCGTTCTTCTTGATGGAAGGGTGGAGAAGTGACAATGTCCTGGGTGTAAAGGGTCTTTTAGGATGCCCTTTGCTCACTTGAGCAGGTGAGCTGAGGAGATGTCTTCAATCCGAGCAAAGGGGGGATTCTGATGTTCCACTGTGCTGTTTTGGTAACCCCCCTACAGACTCTTTTTCTCCACTGTTGTGCAGTTGGAGTATCACACTGTGCAGCAGTAGGTCAGTATGGAGTCTATTGTACATCAGTAGATACTGGTCAGCAGCTCCTTGGGCAGACCACACCATCGGAGAGTTCTCAGGAAAAAGTCTCTGCCTGGCCTTTTTTATCAGTTGTTTGGTGTTGAAGCTCCAGGTGAGATTGTTCGAGATGTTGACCCGCAGAAATTTGAATGTGGAGAGGACTGTCCACTTGCTGAGAAGGTGGACATTGCTGGTCTCTGGATGGTTTGCCATCCTTTTCCTGAAGTCAAGGATAATATCCTTTATCTTCTTTGTATTCGGGGTGAGGCCGTTCTCCCTGCACCATGCTGCCACCTTTAGAACCTCTTCCCTATAGGCTCCATCTTCATTGTTGCTTATGAGACCAACAACAGTTGTGTCATCTGTATATTTAAACTTGGTGTTACTGTTGTGGGTAACCTTGCAGTTATGGGTAAACAAGGACATGCTGGGGTCTGTTGGTTAAAAAATCTGTGATCTACCAGCACAATTGTTCTCCTAGTCCCACGGACCACAGAATCTCCACCAACCTGTCAGGGCTGATAGAGCTAACAGTTGAGCCGAAATCTACAAACAGCATCCATACGTAGGAATTTGGCTATTTCAAATGAGTGAGGGCTGTATGTAGAGCCAGTGCAATCATATGCTCAGTGGTTCGGTTTGCATTGTAGGCTAACTGCTGCTGATCCACTTTTTGGGGGACACAGGTTTGATATAATCCAGAAGCAGTCTCTCAAAACATTTCAGAATTACTGGTGTAAGCGCATTTGACCGATATTCCTCGAAGACTTGTGCTGCTGGGGTCTCAGGCACAGGGACAATGGTTGCTTCTTTGAAGCAGGGAGTGACCTGGGAGAGTTGAAGGGACATGTTGAAAATGTCAGTGAACACATGCCCAAGCTGGTCGGCACACTCCCTCAGAATCTGCAAGGTGATTGGCTTCTTACCCACTAGTGGTGTCGTGGGGGGTTGTTTGCCAGAGAGGTGAAGGGTGTGCATTAATAAATTCCCTTTGGTGCCCCATCTTGTCCATCTCCATCACCAAGAACAGTTGCTCTCACAGGTATGTAGCAACCAAACATGCAAAGCATTCAACCAGGTTGGAGGCAGAGTTGAAGCATCGTCTCAAGGATGCAGTGAGGAAACACGGCAGTAGGTGTAATGCCCTCCAAAAATCTGTGCACAACATGCTCCGTTTATCTGGAAAATGTATGCTTGGAAACACTCAGACTTGGCTTGTCAAAGTTTGGCAACGCAGGGAATGCATCAAGTTTACCTGCTCCATCTGTTAAGTGCAGCTTGAGTGCACCCCTGTGAGTAGCTGTTTCGGTGTACTATGGGATTTGTAGTGTGATCGGTCTGAGCACTATATAACCGACTGTTGGGCCATTAATAATAGATATATGAAATTATCTTATGGGTCGGATACAAATGTATGGTGGGCCGAATGTGGCCTGCTTGCCTTGAACTGTCATATTCAGTTATTTATTCAAAGTGGATAAAACGTTTTTCTATCTAAGGAAACCCAGCAGATTGCATCGAGTCAGAGACTTGTAGCAGTCACTCCTCCTGGATGAGCATGTAGCGACAGTGGACAGTCACTGGCGTTGACTTTGCAGCAATCCCTCATACTGAGCATACATGTAGCGACAGTGGAGAGGAAAAACTCCCTTTTAACAGGAAGAAACCTCCAGCAGAACCAGGCTCAGTGTGAGCGGCCATCTGCCACGACCGACTGGGGGTTTGAGAGAACACAGCAGAGACACAAAAAGAACACAGAAGCACTGATCCAGGAGTACTTTCTATGGGAAGCAAAAGTGAATGTTAATGGATGTAGCTCCTTTAGTCGTTTCATCTAGAAAGAAAGAACAGATAAACTTTGAGCCAGTTTTCAAGGTTAGAGTCTGAAAGAGAGCACATATAGTTGGTTACAGTAAAAGCTCAGTCAATTGCTATGTCTAGGAGAGGATCTTTGTGGATCATTGGTAGAGGGTGAGCATTAAGTTGTTGTCAGCAGAAGCTTGGATGATGCCCCTCTCCAGAAAGGTGTCACAGGTAGACACAAAGTCAGGCCAGGTGTAGCTTCAAGGAAGAGAAAGAGAGAACAAAGTTAAAAACTGAAATAACAGCAAATAATGCAAAATTGGAAAGTAGTGTGAGAATGTAGCGAAGAGGGTGAAAGTGGTCATTACGTCCTCCAGCAGCCTAAGCCTATAGCAGCATAACTACAGAGATAGCTCAGGATAAACTAAGCCACTCTAACTATAAGCTTTATCAAAAAGGAAAGTTTTAAGCCTAGCCTTAAAAGTAGACAGGGTGTCTGCCTCACGGACTAAAACTGGGAGCTGGTTCCACAGGAGAGGAGCATGATAACTAAAGGATCTGCCTCCCATTATACTTCTAGAGACTCTAGGAACCACTAGTAAACCTGCAGTCTGAGAACGAAGTGCTCTGTTAGGAACATATGGAACAATCTAATCTCTGATGTATGATGGAGCTAGATCATTAAGGGCTTTATATGTGAGGAGGATAATTTTAAATTCTATTCTGGATTTAACAAGAAGCCAATGAAGGGAAGCTAAAATAGGAGAAATATGATCTCTCTTTTTAATTTTCATCATAACTCTTGCTGCAGCATTTTGAATCAGCTGAAGGCTTTTAACTGCATTTTGTGGACATCCTGATAGTAAAGAATTACAATAGTCCAGCCTTGAAGTAACAAATGCATGGACTAGTTTTCAGCGTAACTTCTGGATAGGATATTTCTAATTTTGGCAATGTTGTGACAAGGTGAAAGAAGGAAATCCTAGAAACCTGTTTAATATGGGATTTAAATGACATGTCCTGGTCAAAAATAACACCAAGGTTTTTGACTTTATTTCTGGAGGTCAATTTAATGCCATCCAGGTTAAGTGATTGACTAAGCAGTTTTTTTTTAAAGACTCCGGTCCAAAGACGACAACTTCTGTCTTGTCTGAATTTAGAAGCAGAAAATTTAAAGTCATCCAAGTTTTTATGTCTTCAAGACATGCTTGTAGTCTGTCTAACTGGTTGGGCTCATCAGGATTTATGGATAAGTAAAGCTGAGTATCATCAGCGTAACGGTGAAAATGTATCCTATGCTGCCTGATAATTTTATGCATTGGAAGCATATACATAGTAAAGAGAACTGGCCCAAGTACTGGACCCTGTGTATACTCCACAATTAACCCTGGAGTTTAATGATGATTTATCATTTACATGAACAAACTGGAATCTGTCAGACAAATATGATTTAAACCAGCCTATCGCTGTTCCCCTGATCCCTACAGCATATTCCAGCCTTTCTAAGAGAATATTGTGATCGACTGCATCAAATGCAGCATTCAGATCTAACAGGACAAATACAGACACAAGTCCATTATCTGAGGCCATAAGAATATCATTAGTGACTTTCAGCAGAGCTGTTTCAGTGCTATGATGAGCTCTGAAGCCTGACTGAAACTCTTCAAACAGGTCATTGCTGTGTAAGTGTTCACACATTTGATTAGCAACTATTTTCTCAAGAATTTTAGAAATTAGATATAGGTCTGTAATTTTTCAAGTTATCTCGATCAAGCGAAGGTTTCTTAAGTAAAGGTTTAATTACAGCTACCTTAAAAGCTTGTGGTACATATCCTTTTACTAAGGATTGATTAATCATATCTAAAATGGGGCTCAGAAGGAACACTTCCTTAAATAATTTGGTTGGGATTGGATCTAACATACAAGTGGAAAGTTTAGATGAAGATAATATTTCTGATAACTCAGGAAGCTTCACAGGATCAAAACAGTCCAAACACAAATCAGGTTCTACAGTTACTTCCAATGTTGTCTCACTTGGTGAGGATGAAGTAATCATCTTCAGGAGTATGTCAAAGATTTTATTTTTAATTGAATAAATTTTATTTAAGAATAATCCCATAAAGTCTATATATATATATATATATATATATATATATATATATATATATATATATATATATATATATATAATATTCTATAAGACAAATCTATAAGACAAAATGTGAATGTTTAGTAGGCATGAGTATTTTTGCAAGGCACTGTAACTTAAGCATGCTTCCTGAGACGATATATGCCTGTGTATTATCTGATTTTTACATGCTGAACTACCTTACTTTCAGTTCATAACAAAGATTGTGGTTTCCTCTGTTTCCACTGCTTTTCAACAAAAGAGATTATTTTCAGTGCCATTACAACCCTTTTACTCGTTTGGTCCTCTTTCACTGACTAGCCATTTAAAGCTAGAAAGGATGCTGTCCACAAACAGCACAGACATGATTGTCCCACCCTCACTCGTCTTTTGCCACATGACGTTTAGGATATTATGTGAATGAAGAGTCAGTGGGCAGCTGTATGCTTCAATCTCTAGTTGAGCCTGCTGTGAAGAACCTTTACCCTCCCCAATCAGTGCCTTTCCATCAGTGCCTTTCTGTCTGACTTCTGTGGAAACACTAGTCATTAATGGCAACTTATGACAAGAGTGTGGGGGTGTCTGGGCCATGTAATGTCATCTCTAACCAAGAATGAGATGCCACATGGAAGAGAGGCAAACACAGGAATGTGATGTATAAGTAGATAATTGAAAAAAAAGAGGATGCCAGAGCACAGGGGAAGACAGCTGCAAGTTAGATGGGGTTGGGGACAAAGAGAAAAATATGGGTCCAACATTAAGTCCTGAACTGAACACCTTTACATTCCATCCAGATCCCTACTTTATAGCTGGTGCATAAGTACCTGGGACCCCGATTTGCCCTTGGTTCACGGCTGTAGCAAAAGTCAATGCGCTGAAGTTATTAAGAGATGGCCTTGTCTGACACTATGAATGAAATTTATTTAATCAATTTAATTAAAAAATTTAAAAATAATCAATGGGTTGCTTGTCTTGGAATATGGAAAGGTTTGAAGTGTCAGAGGAGTTTGTTTCTGTTTTTTTCTGTTTTGAGCAAAATATAAAATTCTATAGTGTTAATGATTCAAACAATCTGCCTGGAGAGTAAATTCAAGCCAGATTTCCCCCCATGCATCCATGTTAGCACATCCGTGCCAATAAACCAAAAAAGGGTAGGATAGACACTTTGATCCATTCATATAGTGATTTCAAGTCAGTGAGTGAGTGTTTCATTTTGACTTTTCCATAGCCTCAGGGTATGGCAGGAGGGTTTTTGACCAATATACATACACAAGAGACATTGCAATTAGCTTAGGAAATGGAGGGCTGCTCTAGCTGCAACCCCCTGCCTCTAAACCATAATGACTGATTACATATTAGAGGCTGTGGGTCAGTTTGCTAATTCACCAATTTGTACCCCTATTTTGTACATATGTGTGACCATTTTGTACCAGGCAATTTCCATATTGTACCTGTTCACAAACCATGTACTTTAGCACTGGGTATCAGATTATTTCTGAATAAAAAGAGGCCAAATAGTTTCATTGCTTTTTGCATTTTTTAAAGAAAGAAAGAAAGCATCTTATTTTGATGCTTACCAAAGTTCCATCATACTATTCCAGATCTGCCCTTTGTTTCAATATCGTATAAGACCCTGTTGGGGTCATCCATTTTGGTCGCACATTTTGACATGCGCAGCTCAACAGATGTCGCAGCTCTGACGTCACTGGGAGTATAAACCAGTTGAGATGGAGAGTTTCGTGGTCATTTCCCGCCTGTCTCACAGGACAGCGCAATGGAGGTGCATATCTGGAAAGACAAAGCTTGCAGGCGAACTTTTGTCCCACAAGGCCATTCCCGGAAGAGCTTGAAAGCTGGAAATCTGTCTGATAAAAGAAGATCAGAGGATTTATTCACCGATCGAAGACCATGCCGACACCCGGCGCAGGTGAAAACCTACAGAGGTTCTATTTTCAAGGAGATGAGTTCTTCCTCCTTGTGTATGCAGTCAACTAACGGTTTTTCATCTTTTCCCCTCCTGGATGGATGAGAAGTTACTGGGTTTTTTTCTTAATCTGATCACGGACGCGTGGTCCCCCTCCTTTTTTGTCAGACCTGATCTATCCTCAACTGGTGGAGAGAAGAAATCAGTAATTTTGTTATTTTCATGTTAAACCGGATAGGTGCATTTAGAGGTCTGGGCAGGATGAGGCATAGTGGAGGTGATTTAGAATCACCAGTAGTTAGTCTAAAGTATTAACGTGTTGCATCAGAATCAGCTTTATTGCCAAGTTCGTACATACAAACAAGGAATTTGACTCTGGTACACTTTGCTCTTTTGTTCTGTTTTTGCATTACAGAATATACAAATTTACAATGTACAATATACACATATATAATAAAAAGGTGCATTTGCAACATCTGTATGCTATTGTTTTGTACTTTATTGAAAGTTCAACAGCGAAACAGCCTGGGGGAAGAAACTGTCTCTGTGGCGGCTGGTTTTAGTAAACAGTGCTCTGTAGTGGCGGCCTGAAGGTAAAACTCTAAACAGTTTATATGCAGGGTGTGTGGGGTCTGCAGAGATTTTTGCAGCTCTTTTTCTGACTCTAGACCTGCATAAGTCCTGGATGGAGGGAAGGTCAGCCCTGATTATTCTCTCTGCATTCCTGATTATTCGTTGCAGTCTGGACCTGTCCTGTTTTGTGGATGAGCCAAACCACACTGAGATGGACGAAGACAGGACAGATTGAATGATGGCAGTGTAGAAGATGACCAGCAGGTTGAACTTCTTGAGTTGCCTCAGGAAGTACAGTCTCTGCTGGGCCTTCTTTCAAACAGTGTCTATGTGTGAAGACCATCTCAGGTCCTCAGAGATGGTGGTTCCTAAGAACCTGAAGTGGCCGATACAGTGTTGTTGAGAATGGTGAGGGGGGTGTATGGGGGTGGTGTTCTCCGAAAGTCTACCACCATTTCCACAGTCTTGAGTGGGTTCAGTTCAAGGTAGTTCTGACCGCAGCAGTGTATCAGCCGATCCACCTGCTGTCTGTATGCAGACTCATCACCATCCTGGATCAGTCCAATGACAGTGGTGTCATCTGAAAACTTAAGGAGTTTACGGACGAGTCCGATGAGGTGCAGTCATTTGTGTACAGGGTGAAGAGGAGTGGGGATAGAACACACCCCTGGGGGGCACCAGTCTGGTATGACTGGTATGATGGTGTTGAAGGCCGAGCTGAAGTCTACAAACAGGATCCTGGCGTACGTCCCTGGGTGGTCGAGGTGTTGCAGGATGTAGTGTAGACCTAAGTTCACAGCATCATCTGCCGACCTGTTTGCTCGGTAAGCAAACTGCAGGGGGTCCTCCAGGGGGCCTGTGATGTCTTTCAGGTGCTTCAACACCAGCCGCTCAAAGGATTTCATGACCACAGACGTCAGTGCTACAGGCCTGTAGTAATTTAATTCTACAATGGTGGGTTTTTTGGGAACCGGGATGATGGTGGATCGTTTGAGGCAGAAGGGACCTCACATTTCTCCAGTGACTTGTTGAAGATCCTTGTGAAGATCGGAGCGAGTTGATTTGCACAGGCTATCAGGCATGATGGGGAGACGTTATCAAGTCATCCAGCTTTCTTTGTTTTCATGCGCTGAAAGAGCCTGTTTACATCTTCCTCGGAGATCTTTAGTGCAGGCAGAGGATCTGAAGGTAGGGGGTTGGTTGTTTTACGGGTCAAATTTGTTCCTGAATGGGATGTGGAGGAGATGATTTGAGGTGTGAATGGCTTCTTGTCATGTCTGCAGTAGAAGCCATTCAGACGGTTGGCCAGGAGACGACTCTGTTCAGGATGGGTGGAGGGGCTCCTATAGGCAGTCAGGTTTCTCAGACCGGTCCATACAGCCGAAGTGTCACCTGTAGAAAGGCTGTTCTTAAGCTTCTCACTGTAGCTTTTTGTGGCTGCTTTGATCTCCTTTGTTAGTCTGTTCCTGGTCTGCCTGTACTGCACCCAATCTCCACTGATGTGAGCTTCTTACTTGTCCCTGCACAGATTCCTGAGATGTGGAGTAAACCATGGCTTGTTATTCCCAAAGGTGCAGAAGGTCTTGGTCTGCACACACATGTCCTCACAGAAACTGATGTATGATGTCACCACATCAGTTAGTTGGTTTAGGTCAGTGGCTGAAGTTTCAAAAACAGTCCAGTCTGTGCATTCAAAGCAGGCCTGTAGCATCTGCTTTGATTCCTCAGTCCACTTCTTAACAGTGTGAACCTTGGGTTTGGAAGCTCTTAGTCTCTGTCTGTAGGTTGGGATGAGGTGGATTAGATAATGCATGCAATACTGATTGAAGTATTTTATGCTGAGCTGTGTTTTGATTTGCTGCTCAACGCTGCTGAATCGTGCGTGGTTAATGTTTTGTCCGGCTAATCCCAAATCAGTCAGGAGTTAGGAGTTGGACTTTTAAAAGTTTTCCATTCAAAGCAAATGCGGTCTGGGCCTCGTGGTCTGACCATTCTTTGTTCCAGTTTTATTGCTGGAGATTTTCCACTGAGTTCCCGCCTCAGAGTTTATGACTCTTTGTTCAAGATTTGGGGTAATCAGCTGGTTGTGACTAAAGGGGCGTGGCCCCACCATTTTATCAGCTGACCGCTGCAATCGAGACATCAGAACACCAGGAGGATTTCTCTTTCCATTTAACCCAAATTGCACATTTTGTCCATAAAACTACTGGTTTGATCTTCATACACACTAAATGCATATATATTTTTCTTTTATTATTATTGTGAGGTAGTCATTTTTATGCACTTTGTGTAGAATAGGGTTAGGGTCCCTAACTAACCCTTGTTAGTTAGGTGAAGGTTTTTGGACCAGAATAATGGTATATCAGGATTATTTGGCTTCAATAAATCTTCATATATATAATTAAGAGAAGCGTTTGTGTTTATTTCATGCAAAAGTGATTTATCTGTCAAAACAAGGTAGAAGTTCCCCCACCTTTGGTGAAGCGGTTAAATAAACAGTGACAGTTTGTGGTCTTGGTTAATAATTTGTAATTATTAAAGAGCTTTAAGCCCATAATCACAACACCAGAGGACATCGCTGATTTCTTCGTAAGTAATGATTTTTGGTTAAGAAACAAATTATTTTCAAATTATGCTGTTAAATTTGAATTCTTGATGAATATTAATTAATCAATAATCATAATCCTTACAACGCAATATTCAAACAATGTTCCAATATTGCCTTACTCAGTGTCTTAGCCAGAAGATTTTTACTGGGGTGGCCAAAATATGACACAAAGCAAGAAGGGTGTCGCCAAGAATGGAGGAACTTTTATAAATGATATGCAATACAGAAGCCCATCCCTTGCAGCTCCATAACCCGTAACAGCAATAGCCAGGTTTAGAAAATAGCTCAATTGCTAATATAACATTTGAACAACATGAGAAGATGTTTTAAGCATAACTTATATCACAAAGTATTAGAAGTTCCAACTGTTGAATAAAGTTGAAACCAGCCGAATCTCTCCCATTCAGGTGTTACACCACCAGCCCTAATGTCACTCTGGTTGGAAACATACCTACACCTACAGGTCCTTCTCAAAATATTAGCATATTGTGATAAAGTTCATTACTTTCCATAATGTCATGATGAAAATTTAACATTCATATATTTTAGATTCATTGCACACTAATTGAAATATTTTAGGTCTTTTATTGTCTTAATACGGATGATTGTGGCCTACAGCTCAGGAAAACCCAAAATTCCTATCTCACAAAATTAGCATATTTCATCCGACCAATAAAAGAAAAGTGTTTTTATTACAAAAAACGTCAACCTTCAAATAATCATGTAAAGTTATGCACTCAATACTTGGTTGGGAATCCTTTTGCAGAAATGACTGCTTCAATACGGCGTGGCATGGAGGCAATCAGCCTGTGGCACTGCTGAGGTCTTATGGAGGCCCAGGATGCTTCGATAGCGGCCTTTAGCTCATCCAGAGTGTTGGGTCTTGAGTCTTTCAACGTTCTCTTCACAATATCCCACAGATTCTCTATGGGGTTCAGGTCAGGAGAGTTGGCAGGCCAATTGAGCACAGTGATACCATGGTCAGTAAACCATTTACCAGTGGTTTTGGCACTGTGAGCAGGTGCCAGGTTGTGCTGAAAAATGAAATCTTCATCTCCATAAAGCTTTTCAGCAGATGGAAGCATGAAGTGCTCCAAAATCTCCTGATAGCTAGCTGCATTGACCCTGCCCTTGATAAAACACAGTGGACCAACACCAGCAGCTGACACGGCACCCCAGACCATCACTGACTGTGGGTACTTGACACTGGACTTCTGGCATTTTGGCATTTCCTTCTCCCCAGTCTTCCTCCAGACTCTGGCACCTTGATTTCCGAATGACATGCAGAATTTGCTTTCATCTGAAAAAAGTACTTTGGACCACTGAGCAACAGTCCAGTGCTGCTTCTCTGTAGCCCAGGTCAGGCGCTTCTGCCGCTGTTTCTGGTTCAAAAGTGGCTTGACCTGGGGAATGCGTCACCTGTAGCCCATTTCCTGCACGTGCCTGTGCACGGTGGCTCTGGATGTTTCTACTCCAGACTCAGTCCACTGCTTCCGCAGGTCCCCCAAGGTCTGGAATCGGCCCTTCTCCACAATCTTCCTCAGGGTCCGGTCACCTCTTCTCGTTGTGCAGCGTTTTCTGCCACACTTTTTCCTTCCCACTGACTTCCCACTGAGGTGCCTTGATACAGCACTCTGGGAACAGCCTATTCATTCAGAAATTTCTCTCTGTGTCTTACCCTCTTCCATGAGGATGTCTATAGTGGCCTTCTGGACAGCAGTCAGGTCGGCAGTCTTACCCATGATTGGGGTTTTGAGTGATGAACCAGGCTGGGAGTTTTAAAGGCCTCAGGAATCTTTTGCAGGTGTTTAGAGTTAACTTGTTGATTCAGATGATTAGGTTCATAGCTCGTTTAGAGACCCTTTTAATGATATGCTAATTTTGTGAGATAGGAATTTTGGGTTTTCATGAGCTGTATGCCAAAATCATCCGTATTAAGACAATAAAAGACCTGAAATATTTCAGTTAGTGTGCAATGAATCTAAAATATATGAATGTTAAATTTTCATCATGACATTATGGAAAATAATTAACTTTATCACAATATGCTAATTTGTTGAGAAGGACCTGTATATTATCAGAATTACAATAGCCAGTGTTGTCCGGAGGGGCTAAAAAAATGCTATGTTTACAGCACATTAGCAAGCTAGCCGGGCTAATGTCTTTTGGGACTGGACAACATTTTCAAACAGTCATAGGGAAAGTATACAATTGAATAAAGCCACTTACCAATCCACAGAAGACTTTGGGCAGAACAGAAGTTGAGGTTGGCACTTTCTACTTCCTCATAAAGTTGTACAGTGTGATCACTGCAACACTAACCATGAGGTCTTGAGCCCTGAATTTCGAGACCCACAAAGCGTAAACGGATGTATAGCTGACTGGCAATCAGCTCAGTTAGCTTTGAATGCACTATCCCTATGACTACTTGTAATTCATATCCGAACCCAGATCCACAAGTGGCGTTAACTGTCTGCTGTGATTGATAGGTGCATTGTAGTTATTAAAGGCAACCTATCAGATCCAGGGTGGCCACAGGGGTGGCCAATCAGATTTTAGGGGTGTCACTGGCCACCCCTGGCCACTACCTAGAATCACTGTTGGCCTTACTAAACATTAAACAATCTAGCATACCTAATTCTATCACCAGATAAACAGGTCAGGCACTGATTAACTTGTTTTCTTTTTGGACTTATGCCACATCTCTCTCTTACTATGTATCCAAATACTGAAGCAGTCATAACATTACCTATCTTATGCTATGCTACGTTGTCTGACAGCTCGACCTTGAATAAATATTTGACCACTTGGGGACACTCACTGGTATTTTATTCCCAGATGCACAGTTGATCTTTCAATATAGAAAAATGAGAATATGACATCACAGCACAAGTACAGTTCTCCATCTTGACACAGCAGAACACTGTGTATTTCACACCCTTGATCCCAATACACATGTGCTATTCAGAATAGGAGCACATCAAAAGGCAGACACTAATTACAAAGACATGTCAGGACTTGATGTTCTACAAATATCTTTCATTTTCTCACCTTTAGAACTGCAAAACAAGTGATTTTCAATGTGCCAACATACATAAGATAGAAAACTATGTGACAGCAACTTACCTTTTGCTGTTAAAGACAAAAATGGTTTAAATATAAACAAAAGTAAATTTTGTCTGTTGCTTCAGAGGAATCCTGTTCAAACCCAGCCTTACATTCATTATATCCATGTGATGTTGAACTAATATTATGTTAGCCTTTTAACATGACCCTAAAACACTATGTGTCAATGTTTTATTGTATAATTACTCTACCCAATATATAATTTTGTACTCTGGATAACTAATGGAAATTTAAAAAAAGCAAATTAATGCTTTTTCAAGTTTTAGTAAACATAGCTTTTCAAACTGAGTAAAGGTGATGTGCATCATAACTGCACTATGCAGTAAAGATATTGTACTTTTTACACCTAATGTGTAAAAGAAAAAGAGCAAACAAAACACTGCAAAGCTCTTGGGCATCCGGGATATTATTCCCAGAAAGAAGCAGTAACGCTGTAATTCGGCCAGCAGCTAAAGGGTAAAAGTATATCATGAAGTGATTTGCTCAGAACAAAAGTGATTTTTTGGTAATTTACAAAGATGACAAGTTGAATTTGTTTCCAATCACGCTGTCCTCTCTGGGGGTTGGTTAATCCAATTCAGTATGAATAAATAAGCAGATGCTGTTTGAAAACCTTGTTCCAGATCTAGGAAACACTTGCATTTTCTTGTAGATGCAGGAGAAAATCTAAATATTGTATATTAAGTATTTCAGAGATGACACAACAGAGTATCATAACTGACGGGGTAAACAAAATGGGATTTTTTTGTTTAGTTTTTTTTTTTTTTTATCACAGAAATTTAAAAAAGGACAAACAGCAGCTGGGATTCTGAAGGATGTGGAGGTCCAGGGGGGGGGGGGTCGGAGCTGTAGAGGGTAAAGGGTTTTGTTTTGAGCTGCAGAGCAGCAGCCTCAGCAGCATTCACAGTGAGTTCATGGACAAGTTAATGTGACAGATCGAATAGGACACTTTGCTCTGTGTGTGTGGATTTGGGGTTGGGATGGGGGTGCTAACCATGTCGTGAAGAATAGTGCATCATGTTGCAATGCTGAAGCTGCCTGCTTGGACAAACTTAGCTCCAGTGTATTTATTTTGTTGCATTAAAGGCTCATTTCACACAAATCACAAAAATACTCCCCTGCTGTGTTACAGGGACACTGCTTTGTGATCTATTTACACTCACCGGCCACTTTATTAGGTACATCTGTCCAACTGCTTGTTAACGCAAATTTATAATCATCCAATAACATGGCAACAACTCAATGCATTTAGGCATGTAGACATGGTCAAGACAATCTGCTGCAGTTCAAACCAACCATCAGAATGGGAAAGAAAGGTGATTTAAGTGACTTTGAACATGGAATGGTTGTTGGTGCTGGTCTGAGTATTTCAGGAACTGCTGATCTACTGAGCATTTCACGCACAAATGCCTTGTTGATGCCAGAGGTCAGAGGAGAATGGTCAGACTGGTTCGAGCTGAAAGAAAGGCAACAGTAACTTAAATAACCAAGGTATGCAGAAGAGCATCTCTGAATGCACAACACGTCGAACTTTGAGGCGGATGGGCTACAGCAGCATGTTGCAAGACACTATATACTATATATATTTACCTAGTTTAGAAACAATACACCTCAAATATTAGGCAGGATGAGTTTCTATCATTTTTGGTGTTTTTTTAATTTTTTTATTGCTGTTCAGATGCCAATCTGTGCATCTGAACGATTTGTCTCCTCTGCAGACCCTCACTTTTTGTGCTCATATGCTCTGTTCATTTCGGTGCTATTACATTGCTCCTTCATTAACACTGAGGTTAAATCAGCAACAGACAGCAGCTGCAGCCTTGGCCAAAAGAGGCATGAGCACTGATCTGAAGCAGATTAGGTTGGAGGTAGTGTAGTGGGCCTGCATGCACTTTAACCTTCCCTCTCCTTTCCTTTCCTTTCCTTTCCTTTCCTTTCCTTTCCTTTCCTTTCCTTTCCTTTCCTTTCCTTTCCTTTCCTTTCCTTTCCTTTCCTTTCCTTTCCTTTCTTTTCCTTTCCTTTCCTTTCCTTTCCTTTCCTTCCCTTCCCTTCCCTTCGCTTCCCTTCCCTTCACCTCGCCTTGCCTCTCTCCTTGTAGCCTCACCAAGGCTCGATCAATGCACTGTCCGCAGAGATGCTAGATCTTGGCTTTATGGAGTCGTTATGAATGGACCTCATAAGGCTGTTGATAACTTAAAGGATAGTGTAGCTGAGCACAGCTATAGCAAAGTAGAAGATGAGGTGCATACAAGCTACTCTGTGCTTCTTTTATAACATTGTTTTGATTGTATTATTAATCAGACTGCAACAGGCCGGATAAAATCATAATCCCAAAGCAGAAATGGGATGCTTGATTAGTATATATCACAACAACATGGCTGTATCTGTGCTTGCAAAGATTTTTCACAGCAAACCTGAAGGCTTTTGGAGTAAATAAGCAGCCTGTTAGAAGATCTGTATTATAGGGAATTTACTGTTCATACATATTCTCTCCATGTCTTTAAAATATTGCCAAGTGTGTCTCAAAAATAAAGACAGAGTGCCTCTGAGCAGGTTTGCTTGATTTACATCTAAGACATGTACAGTGACCATCACAGTGCTGTAAGAAAAAAGTTATGCTTAGTAAATGAGAAGCATTATAGCTTCTCTCTTTCTCTTTTCATGTAATATTCATTTTCTTCTCCTACCCAAGGGAGGTCTGAAAGTGTGCTGGAAGTGGAGTACAAGGTATTATGCAAGATATGTGTTTCAAGAGAGATGGGTAACCCGGGCTTCAGACTTGACCTACAAAGCTAACGCAACATTTGTGTGAAATCCTATTGATGAATTGGCAGTGTGATTTGAGTGATTGCTCGGTTAATTGTGATGCAACAGCAGATACTTAAAGCTGTGCCTTCATTTTCTCTCAGAGCGAGGGGTTAGCTGAAAGCAAACAGACATAACGAGCAGAAACAAATCATATTAGCACGCTCAGAAGCCGCATAGTCATAAGGGTGGTTGTATATTTAAATCTGCATCCTGTAGAGCTGAAAGGATCAAGAGAATTACATCAACATGTGTTTACAAAAAATGCGTTTTATTGACTGGCAATAAAAATGGCAGTTAATTAGACATATTACAGAATGTAGCTGTCTAACAAAATAAAAAAATAAACATATTTTATCAAGTCCACAAAATAATCTTTTCTCACTGTTGCCACAGGTGGCACTTTGCAGTACTTAGTTGGTTTATGTGTAAAGGATTTTATTTCAAGAAAGATTGCAAGAAAGAAATTTATATATTTACATATAAATATATCACCACTAATATAAACTCGAAAGTTCAATTCAATTCAATTCAGTTTTATTTATATAGCGCCAATTCACAACACATGTTGTCTCAAGGCACTTCACAACAGTCAGGTACATACATTCCAATTAATCCTAACAATTGAACAGTGCAGTCGGAGTTAGCTGTTTATTCAAATTGGATAAAAAGTTTTTCTATCTAAGGAAACCCAGCAGACTGCATCCAGTCAGTGACTTGCAGCATTCCCTCCTCCCGGATGAGCATGTAGAGACAGTGGACAGTCACTGGCGTTGACTTTGCAGCAATCCCTCATACTGAGCATGCATGTAGCGACAGTGGAGAGGAAAAACTCCCTTTAAACAGGAAGAAACCTCCAGCAGAACCAGGCTCAGTGTGAGCGGCCATCTGCCACGACCGACTGTGGGTTTGAAAGAACAGAGCAGAGACACAAAAAGAACACAGAAGCACTGATCCAGAAGTACTTTCTATGGGAAGGAAAAGTAAATGTTAATGGATGTAGCTCCTTTAGTCGTTTCACCTAGAAAGAAAGAACAGATAAACTCTGAGCCAGTTTTCAAGGTTAGAGTCTGAAAGAGAGCACATATAATTAGTTACAGTAAAAGCTCAGTCAATTTCCATGTCTAGGAGAGAGAAAGGGTTAAACACTAAAAGACAGGGCTATGTGGATCATCGGTAGAGGGTGAGCATTAAGTTGTTGCCAGCAGAAGCTCGGACGATTCCCCTCTCCAGAAAGGTGTCACAGGCAGACACAGAGCCAGGCCAGGAGTAGCTTCTAGGAAGAGAAAAGAGAGAACAAGGTTAAAAGCTGAAATAACAGCAAACAATGCAAAATTGGAGAGTAGTGTGAGAATGTAGCGAAGAGGGTGAAATTGGTCGTTATGTCCTCCAGCAGCCTAAGCCTATAGCAGCATAACTACACAGATAGTTTCAGTTCAGATTATTTAGTTAAATGGCGCTTATTTACAACTATGTCGTCTCAAGGCACCTCGCAAAGGGTCCCACTGATGGTCATTGTTATACTAAAAACCACAATGATTGGGATACCTCCCTCTGTCAGACTGATTATAACCATTGGAAAAGAGAATTGGTCATACAGGTAGCAGAAATGGAGGGTGTGCTTGCACCTCAACCATAACTGAGCCGGTTTAGGCTAAACCTGACTCCCCCTTACTCCAACCAACAGGGAGGGAAGAAGACGGAGGTAAAAAATAAGGAAGATATCTCAGGATAAACTAAGCCACTCTAACTATAAGCTTTATCAAAAAGGAAAGTTTTAAGCCTAGCCTTAAAAGTAGACAGGGTGTCTGCCTCACAGACTAAAGCTGGGAGCTGGTTCCACAGGAGAGGAGCCTGATAACTAAAGGATCTGCCTCCCATTCTACTTCTAGAGACTCTAGGAACCACCAGTAAACCTGCAGTCTGAGAACGAAGTGCTCTGTTAGGAACATATGGAACAATCAGATCTCTGATGTATGATGGAGCTAGATCATTAAGGGCTTTATATGTGAGGAGGAGAATTTTAAATTCTATTCTGGACTTAACAGGGAGGCAATGAAGGAAGCTAAAATAGGAGAAATATGATCTCTCTTTTTAATTTTCATCAGAACTCTTGCTGCAGCATTTTGAATCAGCTGAAGGCTTTTAACTGCATTTTGTGGACATCCTGATAGTAAAGAATTACAATAGTCCAGCCTTGAAGTAACAAATGCATGGACTAGATTTTCAGCGTCACTCCTAGATAGGATATTTCTAATTTTGGCAATATTCCGGAGATGAAAGAAGGAAATCCTAGAAACCTGTTTAATATGGGATTTAAATGACAACTTCTGTCTTGTCTGAATTTAGAAGCAAAAAATTTAACGTCATCCAAGTTTTTATATCTTCAAGACATGCTTGTAGTCTATCTAACTGGTTGGGCTCATCAGGATTTATGGATAAGTAAAGCTGAGTATCATCAGCATAACAGTAAAAATTTATCCCATGCTGCCTAATAAGTTGACCTATTGGAAGCATATATATAGTAAAGAGAATTGGCCTAAGTACTGAGCCCTGTGGTACTCCACAATTAACCCTGGAGTTTAAAGATGATGTATCATTTACATGAACAAACTAGAATCTGTCAGACAGATAAGATTTAAACCAGCCTATTGCTGTTCCCCTGATCCCTACCGCATATTCCAGCCTTTCTAAGATAATTTTGTGATTGACTGTATCAAATGCAGCACTGAGATCTAACAGAACCAGAACAGACACAAGTCCATTATCTGAGGCCATAAGAATATCATTAGTGACTTTCAGCAGAGCTGTTTCAGTGCTATGATGAGCTCTGAAACCTGACTGAAACTCTTCAAACAGGTCATTGCTGTATAAATGCTCACACATTTGATTAGCAACAATTTTCTCAAGAATTTTAGATAAGAATGGAAGATTGGATATAGGTCTGTAATTTTTCAAGTCATCTCGATCAAGCGAAGGTTTCTTAAGTAAAGGTTTAATTACAGCTAACTTAAAAGCCTGTGGTACATATCCATTTACTAAAGATAAATTAATCATATCTAAAATGGGGCTGGTAATCAGAGGGAACACTTCCTTAAATAATTTGGTTGGGATTGGGTCTAACATACAAGTTGAAGGTTTAGATGAAGCTAATATTTCTGATAACTCAGGAAGCTTCACAGGATCAAAACAGTCCAAACACAAATCAGGTTCTGCACTTTTTTCCAATGTTGTCTCACTTGCTGAGGATGAAGTAATCATCTTCGGGAGTATGTCAAAGATTTTATTTTTAATAGAATCAATTTTATTTAAGAAGAAACCCATAAAGTCATGGCTGCTAAGAGCTAAGGGAATGGATGGCTCAACGGAACTATGACTCTGTGTAAGTTTAGCAACTGTGCTAAAGAGAAACCTAGGATTATTCTTGTTCTCTTCTATTAATGATGAGAAATAAGCTGTTCTAGCTTGGCGAAGTGTCTTTTTATACAACAGTAGGCTATTTTTCCAGATTAAGTAGGAATCCTCTAGGTGTGTAGAGTGCCATTTTCTCTCCAATTTTCTAACATTGTGCTTTAAAGTACGCAGCTCTGAATTAAACCAAGGAGCTAGCCTCCTATTAATGATTACCTTCTTTTTCAAGGGGGCTGCATTGTCTAATGCATCACGCAATGATGAAGAAACACTATGAACAAAATAATCAATTTGTGAATGGGCAGTAACAGAATTATTGCTCTTCACTGTGCTTTTCAGTGATAATGAGGAAATTAAAAGTGGAACAGATTCTTTAAAGGTTGTTACAGCATCGCCTGATAATGATCTACTATAATGAAATTTTCTTTCAGGTGTGGAGTACTCGGTTAAATTAAACTCAAAGGTTATTAAGAAATGGTCAGACAGGACAGGGTTATGAGAGAATATTGTTATGTCTTTACACTCAATGCCATATGTCAGCACAAGGTCCAGAGAATGAAGACAAAGGTGGGTAGGTTTGTTAATGTTTTGATCAAAGCCAATTGAGTCTAAGATAGCATTAAACGCTATATTTAGGATATCACTTTCAGCGTCTACATGAATGTTAAAATCCCCCATTATAATAACTTTATCTGTATTTAACACTAAATCAGATAAAAGGTCTGAAAGCTGATCTAAAAATTGAGAGTAAGGGCCTGGTGGATGGTACAAAACAACATACAGAAGAGGTTTTAGTGCTTTGCAATTTGGATGAGGAAAACTAAGGATTAAATATTCAAAAGAGTTGTAGCTATTGATTGGTCTGGGGCTAATCAATAAATTTGACTGAAAGATGGTTGCTACTCCTCCTCCTCGCCCAGTAATTCGAGGAATGTGAAAATTTAAATAATTAGTAGGATTTGACTCATTAATAATAACATAATCCTCTTGCTGCAGCCAGGTTTCTGTGAGGCAAAGTAAATCAATCTAATTGTCACAAATCAGGTCACTAACTAGCAATGTCTTTGAAGAGAGATATCTTATGTTCAGTAAGCCACATTTAATTGTTTTATTTTTCTTTTCGATCTGAGTTGTGTTTATTTTTATTAGATTTTCCTGATTTCCTCCTTTTAGATTATTTTTTAATCTATTCAATTTTGGCTGTGGGCGAGACACTGTCTTAATAGGGTAATGGGTGGGTAGCAGTACAGAAGCTGCAGAGAGGAGTGTTAAACTACGACCCTGCTTCCTGGTCTGAACCCTGGGTTGTCAGAGTTTTGGAGAACTAATAAATTCGGCCAGATTCCTAAAAAGAAGAGCAGCTCCATCCAAAGTGGGATGGATCCCGTCTCTCCGGATCAGACCAGGTTTTCCCCAAAATGTTCGCCAGTTATCAATGTAACCCACATTGTTTTCTGGACACCACCTAGACAGCCAGCGGTTGAATGACAGCATGCGGCTAAAGGTTCTGTTATAAATTTATGATCCCCCTACCTAAATCTTGCTTAAGTCTAACTTTTTTGCCAAAGCTGACCCCTCCCTCAATTAAACCATGATGAAATGTTGCAATATCTAGGACCAACAGTTTCAGGTCTGCAATAACTATTAGTTGTGAGTTGAGCGGTCAGTGAATCTGATTCATGTTCAGAACATCTCACACATTTTGGATTTGGTTCAAGATCAGGAAAATCTGGAGGCCAAACAAGGGTGGAAGATCCTACTAAAACAGTTTCCTTCAGTTGTAAAGTCCAGCTTTATTTAAATTTGACAATGTGCATCAGTGATTATGTGTGAATCTTTTAAACGTTTAGACTATTTTAAATTTTGTATCTAGTGGTAGGCTAATTGTATAACACTTAAAATACAAACATAAACTAATTCCGTTTTGTGACTTCTCTTGGCCCAGATATGATTTGTTGGTGGTTCACCAGCTCATTCGCCCTATGTAATTTCACAGTTTGGGATTTGTGGTTTATTTTTAAAAAGGGACTGCGAACTTTGGTCATCCTTTAAAGTCAAATGGCACTAGACTTAGCAGCCATGAACCGTGTAAGAGCATAGTCCTGTGAGCCAATCACAACTACTCTCTTAAGTACCCAAAGCTGTTTATTTGAATCCAATCATGAGTATCCTGATTGTTTGATAGCATGAGGTAAGGTGCTTGGAGTTTTTAATATTTTCTGAGGTTCTACCAAGATGGCCAGGCAGCAGAGGCATGGCCATCTGCTCAAAATAATTACTGGCGGCACACCTGGCGGCATGTTAAGGTAAATTACAGAGACAAAGAGGTTGTTGTGGAGCCAGTCAAAAACATTAAAAGCACATTAGAACCACCACTGTTTGTCTCATCATATAAAGTTTGTCAATTAGAAACATTTGACACACATTACATATATTGTGCTGAAGCGACAGGACAGTTTACTTGTGGTCAGCCTTGGATAATTTTTTCTGAAGCATTAACATTTCTGAGTGGAACAGGTGTAAAATAGATTACTCGGCGTGAAGTTGGGGCATCAGTCTGCAAAAAAGGGCATATTGTTTTGTTGTGCGGCTAACACCACCAACGTAGGCTGCCCTGAACTGTTCCACAGGTTTCCAAATTGTATCCCAGGACCAAAAACACCCTACAATAGTGCAAAGCAGTGGATTCTGCGACTTTAAGGGGTTGGTAAATGTTTAGGGAACAAAGACATGTTTTTTCACATGAGTTAAAGGGCTAAAGGTTTAACTTAAGACCTAAGTAAGTAATATTTTGATGCACTATCTGGTCTGATACCTCTTTATATAAACAAGCATGAACTCTCCCAATAAAGTGGCTCTTCTATTGAAATTAGATGTCAAATGTCAACCTTTAGTCCCCACTTGCATGAATAATTCTTTCACTGACTATGGAAAATTTATGTTTGGTTCTCTTTGAGTGCTTGTCCAATCTAAATGCTTCTAGGTAGGTGCAGTAATGAACATGCAATCCTACTGTTCAGTCCGGTTTTGCTTTCATTATAAGTTCCCATTCTTCAACTTTCATCAAACCAAAATGAAGAGCAGAAAAATACATCCTGCTCATTTCCAAGTGCTTCTTTATTGACAAGGTTTTGGTCAAAAGTTAATGTCTAATTGGTGTGAGTACTGCATTAAGACTCTGTGTAGTGGGGGATAGAGCATGAGAATGAAGGGATTATGAGATAAGTACTCAGGGCCCACTAATGTTTACTGATGTATAAGTGGATCCATTTCTGAATTATTTTGCGCCAAGTTTATCTTGTGTAGCTTAAAATCCAGCTGCTTTGCTTTGTTTAGTTATTCATTCCATTTTCTTTTTTTTTTTATAATTGCATGCTGATACATTGGTATTGGCTGAAAATGTGTACATAGATGGTATTTTCTGCAAGCAGTTTTTTTATGATGAGGTGTGTTTCAGTAACAAGACTCTTGTTGGAAACTTTTACTGAAACAACTACAATATATATTGTTTTATTTTCTTGGAAATCAAATCAATTTGGAGTCATTTGTAGTCTGCACCATTATAAATCAAGAAGGCATAACAGACTGCATTTGCAAAACATGATGTTTTGCTCATATGGTCCTTTGTATATGGTGCAAGTGAAACATTTTTCACTATTCCATATTACTTTTTAGGGTTGCATTATTTTCCAAAAACATTCACTTTAATTAAATCCAAAGACAATAATTGGAAAAGAATAAGGAATCCACACAGAGTCAAAATTACACATACAAGCTCCAGTTATTACAATACCGCTCTGATATTTGGATAAATGTGTCTTGGCAAATTGCAGGGAAATAGTACTGTTTAATTAAATTGACTGGCTTATCCAGTCTTTTTAATTGCCACATTATCCAAGATTCAACCATCTATCTAAAGATGTTATGTAAAATAAAACAATTGGAGGTATTCTGCCTCTTTTATTATTTTACTCACTCTGTGCAATGTACCAGTCCATTGGCAACTAAACAGACCCTCAGCATGATGATACCACCACCATACTTTACAGTTATAATACTTCTCTTTGAAAACCTCACTTTGACTTTTGTAAACATACTCTGTGCCACTTTAGCCAAATAGCCCAACCTTTGACCTACAGTAAAACCTTTTTCTGGAAAGAATTTGGATTGTGCATTAGGGCAATTTAAGATTTTAGTAGTGCTTGAAGACTGAAGGTCTCTGGAACGCATAATTCTTTTTTTTTATTTTCACCCTGTCAGTTAATGCGAATTTAAAACTATATTCACTACAGGCAATGATACTGGTGTTTCAGCAGTTTCTCATTCATGATTTGTGTTTTGGTTTCTTGTTTGTAGTAGTATATCCTAATCATCTTAGAGACAGCCGAGTGCCCTAGCAGGACAAGGATCCTAAACACACATCCAAACTGGTTTTTGGAAGACACAAATTCATTTTATGGAATAGCCTTCCCAAAAAACAACCTTAGTCCTGTGGAAAAATTGTGGACTATGCCTAAAAGCCTGTTCTGTGAAAGAAATTAGGTCTACCAATTCAGAAAAGCATGATCAAAATATCCAGATAGGATTGAGCCTAAAGCTTGTTGATTCAGTTCAGTACAACTTTGTTGTCCACTAGGTAGACATAGTTTTTGACCTCTCCAAGTGCAATTAAAGATACCGTTACAAAATACACCCGCAACACTGCAGATCCACACAGCATAATAAACAATAACACAAAAATGGCAAAAAATAATAATAATATTAATTTGACCTTTTACAGGTAGTCTGCAATACTTTATATATAGTTCAAATGTACCAATATACACATCATTGCCAAAGAGAATTTAGATTATTATAAAATGCTTGCTTTAATGTTTAAGATCTTTCTATATTGCTTACCTCCTCTTCCTTATTTCTCCTTCTGTCTCCAATGGCTCCAGGCTCATGAGTCCTCCTTAGTTGGGGGTCACCTGTGTTGATCTAATGTCAAATCTTCCAGGATTATCAGTAATCCCACAGCAGTAAAATCTGTTTGCTGACAGCTGTGCTCCTACTAACAGTGTTGTCGCTTCCTGTACAAACTCTGCCCTACATACACCAGAAAAAGCCTGACTTCTTTCTGACAAAAAGGAGAAAAAATATTAATTTTCTGCATCGGTGGATTCTAATTTGATGCTGTTTTTCTCCCTTTCTTCTGTGGTGTTTTGTTGTATTTGACTTGCACGTGATGCTGATTTCTTCTCTGAATGATTATGGGGTTGGTGTGAATTTATTGTGAGTAAACAGCAATATTACCCCAGAGTCATGAATCTCCCATGGGCCTTCACTATCAATTCAAAAACTCTTTTTTTTTTCATTTTCGCCCTGCAAAGAATGACTCACCAATAATTTTGCCATCACTTCTCACACTTCACTCAGTCAGTAGATGTTCAATCGAACAGAAATTCACTCCTGCATTTGTTTACAATCTCTTTTTCCATCTTGAATAAATTGAAGCCGAAATAGAAAATCACTGAGACAAACAAATACTTAAAGATATTACTTTTATCGATCCGGCTGTCCCTGCATCTGCAATGTGTAATAATACCAGAGCATGGTTCCATAATATAACAGTTTGAAAGGGAGTTCAATTCATTTATAGAGTAAGATTACATTTTCACTCATGACTGCACAACAAGATTATCAAAGGAAAATGCTCTAACACAAGTTTTGCTTGACGGTTTTCTCCTTGCTTGTCGTGCATGTGCTAAAATCTTTTTAAGTTTCTCTTTTGTTTTTCTCTTCCACCCTCAGGTAGTGTACAAGAACAATGATATCCGTCTGGAGCTCTCTCGCCTGGCCCGCATTGTTGACCCTAAGATGAAACTCCAAGGAGACGTCGTTTTCAAATGTGAAAATGTTCCCACGCTTGACCCCATCAACTTTGAGACCCCTGACTCCTTTCTTGCCTTGCCGAAGTGGAACACAAAACGCGTTGGCTCCATCTCCTTCGACTTCCGCACCTCAGAGCCCAACGGCTTGATACTTTTCACCCACGGTAAAGCCCAGAACCGACGTGATGCGAAGGGCCAGAAGAACAACAAGGTGGACTTCTTTGCGGTGGAGCTGCTGGATGGAGGGCTTTACTTACTTCTGGACATGGGCTCTGGAACCATCAAAGTTAGGGCCACCCAGGCTAAGATCAACGATGGAGCATGGCACCACGTGGACATCCAGAGGGATGGTCGCTCTGGTAAGGATGGAGAAAACAAGGAACATGGAATACAATAAGAACATTTTGTTGTTTTTAGTCTAATTTTAACCACTTTGCCACTATTTGTAAAAGTCTTAAATTCTGATCAACTCAGCTCCTTAGAAAAGCACAGAAGACTTGTTAATGTCTCCATTTTTCTCTCTTTTTTGTTTCTGCTCTTCTAAAAACTCAGGAAAATCCATTTATTTATGAATACTTTTTGTTGTTTTGCAGTTTTCAGTATTTAATTTTCCAAAAAAAAGTCTGGTAAATAAAAATGTCATGCTATAAGCTTGAGTGAAAATACTATAGTTTCACAATATAACGGTATTCACATAAGAATTTACAATATAAATAACCATCATGATTGACATCAACTCAATACCAGTGATCTCACTCTTTCCAGATTTTAACTTTCTGTATTTTTAGTAACCAGAAATCCTTCCAAACACTCAAATTTCTCTCTATTGTAAGCGAGGGGAAAACTGTAGTTGCCTTCTTTCAGCCAGCTGACCATCAGAGCAACAGGTGGGGGAGGGACTACATTACTTTTTGACAATCAGTACCTCTTCTGAAATCTCATTAAAATAACTTTAAACCATAGTGTGATGGAGAAATATAACGTTTTAAAACTTTGTAACTTGATACCGTTAACAGTATCATGCCTAAATTAAAGTAGATACTCAGTTGAAGCATTTGATGGCATTTGTAAAATAATTAGAGTTTGCCATGTATGCAAAGGTTATCAACAAATCAAGCAAACAAAATCAATTAAGCGCCTATGACATCATAGGTTCCTGTGAGTATAGGCATGTTTTCATCAAACCTTTTCCATGAGCCTGGGGAGTTTCTGGGTAAACATGAACTCCAGAAAAAGGTCCTGGTAAGAAGGTGGTGTTGATTTATTTTACAGGAACTTTCGAATGAAGGGTTGTGGATGGAGACTGCTGAGTTTCTGTCATTTTAGTCACTAAAGCTCACACGTTCTATTAACTTTAACTGTGATACATTTTAGATCGTCGCCTACCTGTGGCAAAACCGGGAGAACGTTTTTCAGAAGAAGTATTTTGTGGTTTCAAACCCTTTATGCTGTGGGTCACAGATAGTACCAACCACAATCCATGTGGATCATTAACAGATTTTTAAGAAATGACACTTTACTGCTGCTGCTTTTTGCACATGGTTAATGCTTCTTGTAGAGACTTTATTTATTAAATATATGTGAATATTACAAACTTTCTCTGTCTTTGAAAGGGATTATAAAACTATTTTACAGTGAATACTCGGTACATTGAACACAAGTTTGTGGCTAAAACACCTTAGCAGTTTCTCCTCTCCTTTTATCTCAGAAAAAAACATTAAGGTATTATCAGCATAATCCAAAATTTATTACAGGTAAACTTTTCCATGGAGTTTATACTTTCTTGCAATGTGTAGTCGCTGTGACTGAATCCCTGGTTGTAGTTTTATTACTAAAAATCACTGCTTTTATATCCACGATAAAGGTGCAAGCAATAAACGAGACCTTGGTCAACATAGCTGCAGTGGGAGGAGTTCCCGCTCAGCATCAAGGGTCGTGTATAAGGCTCCACAGTGGAAACAAGAATGAAAGCACAGCCAGGATAAATGAAAGGTCTGAAACAACCAGTTAAGGAAAAAAATGTTTCAGGTCTCATAGTAGAAATCCACTTTTTGTCTTTTAGCATTAACGTGTTGGTATCTCCAGACTCAACTGTTGAGTTTAACAGGCCAGCTGTGGAAGGAAGCATGCTGAAATAATCACCTCGCTGCATATTAAGGCTGATTGATTGGTCACTGCAAGAGCCGTGAGGATTTATTTGTACTTCTCCAAAAACATACTCTAGTTACTGGTAAGCCAGAAAAACATAACATTTTGCTTCATATGCAGATACTGCTGCATCTCTGAGGGGTAGGGGTGCCGTCAGATAAGAAGCCAATCCACAACTAGACAAATTCACTGAGTGCCATAACAAATCGATTTATTGCCATCATAGTTTAACTATTAGCATATAACAAAATGTGACATTTTCTGCGATCACAACTGAAGATAGATTAGTGAGAAAAATGTTAAAACTGATAAAACACAAAACAGATAAAAATATATGTGTAATAATAATAAAGGGCATATCAAACACTTTGTAGGGACACTCCATTGAGCCTTTTTACTCTACTCATTATGTGTCTGTTGTTTGCCATGTTTCATACAAGGGTTGCATTTTTCTCACATGTACTTTCTCTTAATAATTCAAACCAGTGGAATATTATTACTGCAGTATGTCTAAATAAAACATTGATCAAGGTGAGCAGTGGACTACACTGATATGTAAAAAAGAAAAACAGAAGCTTTAGATGGAGGGCACATACTTTAAAACATGCTGTAATTTTACAAATTTCACCCTGAAAATAATTTAAAAAAAATGTGTTGCCGGTAAATATTATATCTAAAACTAAAAAGGAGTAAAGATGACTCTTTCTGTCTGTTTGATAAAGCATTCTGTTGGATAGCTCTGACTATGCAAAGTTAACCTAACCACACCTGTGCGTCTTGCAGAGAAACCAAAGTAGTTTTTCTGTGCACACAAAGGTCACCTTTTTGATTCTTCCTTAAACATTTTTTAAAGACAAAGTTCCAGAGGTTTTTTTTCACATATAGTACCTAAAGTGATGACCATATGTTTTAGCAAGAACTCAAATGTTGTGTTTTGTGACTTGGATAGTTTTTGTTTTGTTTAATTTAGCAATTTTCTAATGTGTTAAGATCAAATTAAATTAAAGCAAAGCAAATAGTCAGTGATGCTTCTTCTTCATGACTTTTGCAATTCAATCTGTCGTGCTGGATCACAGATTTTTGTCCCAATCCTGACTGACCAATTCAATTTATTCTAGTTGCTTCCTGTTTGATTCGGTTTAATTAAATTTGATACAACTCAGTTTAATAGAGTGAATTCACAAACAGTACTAAGGCATATGCTTTACGGCCTTGGGGTTGAGAGGACAGGGGAAGGGGCAAAAATATAAGTATTTTTCATAAAAATAAAAACAGAATAAAAAATGGTATCAGCAATAATTGCAAATAGTGCATAAACAGAGAGTGGAGGGAAAGTCAGTATCTATGGAGGTAATAAAAGAAAACCTATTCACTCTGACTATAGGCGTTATTCAAATTGAACGTTTCAAGGTAAGTGTTAAAAGTAGAAGTGACGTTTGTGTTAAACACCAAAATTGTGAACTAGTACTTGTCATACTGGTGCTGGGAGTTGATCACAGTTTGATGGTTTTTGCTTATCCACTTGCTTTATGAGAACTGACCACCTCTCAGTGGGCTTCAGACCTAGGTCTTTTCCTAATCATGGGGTAATGTTAGGATCTTTAAACCACTTTATATTCTGTATCTCAAATAGAAGCTGGTGCCAGTGCTTATTACTTTCATTTTTGAAGCCATTTATGGATCTGAAAATGATTCAATATTCTTAGCAGCACTTATGTATACATAATTGGCTTAGACTGATTGACTTAGACAGGCCCCTGCCCTCTGTTTCTGTGAAGTCACAGAGTTACTGTGACTTCACCTTCTCTGACCTGCATAAAAATGGAGACATATGTATACATATGAAGCCATTTCAATGAAAAGCAAAGGTGGCTTTTCTTTGGAGTTAACAGTTACTAAGACAAAGGATTCAAGCACACCTGCTCCTGTTTTATAGCAAACTACTTTAGATTAACTCTTTCCTAGACAGGCCTGTACGTATGATATTACACTGACTTTGGTTAGCTGTCATTTCTTTTTTATTAGTTAAAAACTATCCTGAAAATGTTACCCTGAAAATGTAAAAAAGCAAAAATCAACTTTTTAGCTAACAAAGTGCTTCTGCAATTAATCAATATTAATCTGATCACTTTTTACAGCCGTCTAAACACCTATCTCTAACCCTACCCTATAACCCCTAACCAACAGCAAATGAAGGTTACAGACACAGCATTTGCTACATTGTCAAACCTTTCAACCATTGCTGCACATTAAGTTGTATGAAATTTGGGAAACATATTCTTTAGCATGGGACTCAGTAATGTAATCATGCACTAGTTTGTTTTTATCATTTTTGAACTCACAAACTTAGAATGTTATAAAACTTTAATAGAAATATATTTCAAAAATGATTTATTGCCAGGATAAAGTTATCTTCTCTAAATAGCTATGAAGCCCCTTTTTTACTGGCTTGCTTCCATCTGTAAGTTCTCTGACCTCAAAACATGGCTAAATACACAGAAAATGTTTGAAGAAGATTTTATTGGTGAATGGGGTTAGAAACCTTTCTTGCCTTAAGCTCCAGAGTCAATACAATGTCTGCATTAGGTGAGATCCTCCAGAGAACGCGCTTGTGTTAGTCGCCGTGTTATATATCAGCTTGGAGCAGCCAATTTAACCATGTGTCAGAGCTCGCTGCTTTGATTAATCACCGGCACAGCCCCCGAGTGCGATAGCGGAGCAGAAAGTTGGATTTCCTTGCTGAGAAAAAAAAGGAATCAGACAGATAAATGTACCGGACCGAAAGATGGTTAAGAATAGGCATAATCACACTTGTGGCATGAGTGAAATGTTAATAAGGAGTCTGGGTGAATTAAATTTTATGTCTACAAAGAGCTAGGATTTCTGCCAGGCTGCAAGATTAATATAACATAATATTTGGGGACTCATATTTCACAGTTTTCATGCAAGCTCATACTGGACTGTGAGGGAAAAATGGCTCTTTTTTATCTTGTAGAAAATATGTTTTCAACCACAGTGGAGGCTGAAGAATATATACTTTATAGCAAAAGCTATCGATATGGGTAGAGTTAGCCACCTAGATAATGTATCTGTTTCTAAGACCTGGTAAAATATTTAAGGTGGCAATTAAGATTTATAAATACAAGGTTGCTACCATAAAGGCATTAAATACAGGGCATTGAAAAGGAATTTGTCTCCTTAGAGATTTTCTTTGCTGACAGCCTGAATAATACAAAAAGCTGTCTTTAAACAGTTATTTCATTTATTAAAGGGAAAGGCTATCCAAACTAATCTGTCCCAATGTGACAAAATAAAAAATGCATTATTTGTGAAATTACAATTAACTGTGAATATGCATCTTTTTTGGAAAACTGTGTTATATTTCACTAGCCACAGCCACATCCAATTATTGCTGGACCAGTCAAATCAAGAAATAACTTCAGTAGAACCTGTCTGACAACATTAAGTAGGCTAAAAGATCTCAAAATGCAACACATCATGCTCCAATCTAAAGGAAGTCAAGAACAAAAGAGTCATAGTCATTGACATCTGTTCAGTCTAGAAAGGGTTTAAAGTGAGCTTCACAAAAGAGCCCAGAAAAAAAACATCTAAACCACAGCAAGCCTCACTCTCCTCAGTTAAGGTCAGTGTTCGTGATTCAACAATAGGAGGGAGATTTGGCAAAAATGGCGGCCATTGGAGAGTTTCAAGATCAAAAACACTGGGCAAAAAAACCCACAAAGGCCCATTTCCCATTTGGTAAAAAACATCTTCCAAAAGTTTGGGAACTATTCTGTAGACTAACGAGACAAATCTGGAATTTTTTTGAAGATGTGTAGCCTGTTTCAGCTGGAGGAAAACTAGCTTAGCATTTAGGAAAACTAACATAGTTTTGACTGCCAGAGCTCGCTGCTTTGATTAATCACCAAACATGGTGGAGGCAGTATCATGACCTGGGCCTGCTTTGCTGCTTCAGGACCTAGATGACATGCTGTAAATGATGGAATCACAAACTTTGCTTTTTACCAGAAAATCCTGGGGAGAAATGTCAACTTAAGGCCAAATGCACTTGGGTTATACAGTAGAACAATGATCAGAAACCCAGCAAGTCCACTGCTGAATGTCTCCAAAAAACTAAAGGTTTTCAAATGACCTAGTCACATCCAATGTATTACTCACTGCAGTTGACATAAACGGTTGTGGTAGTTGTTCCTGCCATTTGTTGCACAATTAGGTAGTTATGATTATTACCTCCGCCAAGGGTGTTATGTTTTAGTTGGCATTTGACTGCACGTCAGTTTGCAAAAACATTTTAAAAAAAAGGATTTTGATGAAATTTTCAGACAATGTGCATATTTGGATAAGGGACAGATGATTAGATTTTGGTGGATCCTAGATGTTTTTTGAAGGATTCTTTATCATTGCCAGACCATGGTGCAACAACTTGGAATTCCCACATGGTTCCTCACCCTGTTAGCTGCTGGCATGCAGTGACCAGAAGTCATCCAGTATAGCTCATCAGCATAGAAAAAAGCTGACATATCTCAATGACATGTAATTGTGACAGAAAAGCAAAATTAGAAGAAATCATTAAGGACCAGATAATTTGTCACACCACTGTATGCATTTTTTAGCTCCTCTTCGGAACTTTCTTGCACAAATATTAAAGATACAATGAACTAGTCTATTTTTTACACTAACAAATGTACACTAACACTAAAATACACAGCCGGGTAATGAAGTATATATTTCCACTGCAGACTTTCACAAAATGCAGTCTTTTGAAGCACACCAAAGAAAACTAATTGGCTGAGGAAAAAAAAATGAATCTATAAATAAATTGTTACAATGTGAACTTACTGTAAATTCAAACCCTAATGTGTAATTATTATTTATTGTTCTTATGTTTTTCTCCAACAGATTTTTTTTCTCTCTGTGCTATTACTCATTAGAGGTTCCCTGAAGGAGAGTATCAGAAAGTCAAAGCAATTCAGGGAGCCAGATATGAGTTTGCATCTTCATCTCAGAGCACAACATTGTTCTCTGCTTTCAGAATCTTTTACAACTCTGCTAGAAGGCTAGCTCTGCTTTGTCTGAATTTTGTGGCAAAATATTCACAACTTTCACCTCTGCCCTTACGTTGGTGTATTGAAATATGACAGTCTATGACAGAAATATGACAGAAGCTCTACTTATTTTAAGTAAACAGGGAGTAAAGACTTGGCAAAAGCCAGCTGTTGGGGTAGCAAGCAAACTAGCACGCAACACTTGATTTAAGAAGCAATAAGAAGCAAAAAGCAATAAATATAATGTTCCTAAACCTAATATTGGCTTCACTTTCCCCCAGGCATCATCTCGGTAAACAGCCGAAGAACCCCTTTCACAGCCAGTGGTGAAAACGAGATCTTGGACTTGGAAGGGGACCTTTACTTGGGAGGCCTGCCAGACAGCCGAGTGGGTTTGATGCTCCCCACCGAGCTCTGGACCGCTATGCTCGACTATGGCTATGTGGGCTGCATCCGGGACCTGTTTATTGATGGACGCAGCAAGGACATCCGGCTGATAGCTCAGTCGCAGAACGCAACGGGCATCAAGTCGTCATGCAGCAAGATGACGGGGAAGCAGTGCGACAGCAGCCCATGCAAGAACAGTGGGGTGTGTAAGGAGGGATGGAACCGGTTTATCTGTGACTGCACTGGAACGGGCTTCTGGGATAGTACTTGTGAGAAAGGTCAGTCTTCTTTATACCTCATTCTTCATAAACTCAGTGAATTTTCCATCTTTTAGAGATCAACCTTAGAATTCTTCCAGTTTTTACCAGGGGGTTTATTGGTTTCTCACTTAGGAAAACTAGATAAAGATAACACACATTTTTTTACATGCTTAAAACAAATTGGTGTTTTTGTTAGGGCTGCATCAATCAGAGATTTGTGGGCGGTTTTTGATTTCTGTCTTTCATAAAGCTTTTACCTACTGGATTGCTTATAGCTGATCCAAGGTTCTCCTGAAGAACGATAATTAACAGCATTTAAAATATTGTTTTCTAGCATTTCTGCCATTATGGTCATAATGGTCATTATTTATATTAGTATCAGAGGCATTACCATGTGTGTGTAAAAGTGAAGGATTTTGCACATTTTAAGCAAAGACACAATGAACACAGTTTACATTTTAATGGTACATAGCATCTTACGTTAGCAATTTGCACCATCAAAATTTTTTAGTCCCTAAAACATGAAGACAAAAATGGTTGTAGAATACTACCTGAGTAGGAAGCCCTTCCCAGAAGATGTGTTGTGAAGATGAGTTGTGAACAAGCTGTGTGGCTGCACGAAAAGAGTGATGTAATTCTTCTTTTGCAGCTCTGGGAGAGACAACACATTTAGTTGTATTTTATACAGGCTGTTGGTGGCTGCTCCCAACAAACTTCGTTTTGTGGTATGTGTTTCACATGTGAGGGTATTTTTCATGGGTCACAAAGCACCTCAGTCTGGATTTTAAATATCCATCTAATACTAACGTGGCAATGGGTTAAAGGTTTCTAAAACACCTTATTATGTTTAAGGCCAGTCAGTCAGTCAGTCACTGACTGACTGACTGATGTTTAAGGCACTACTACATAATTGAGATTGGTGTTATTTTAAGATGGTAGGAATCGTACTTTGTCTCTGATTGGCGTAAACAGGCCCCTGTCCTCTGTTTCTGTGAAGTCACAGAGTTACTGTGACTTCACCTTCTCTGACCTTCCCCTGTAATGTAGTTTATTTTTAAATGTAAGATTTTAGAGGTTCTCATACACCAGATGAAGAAAAACTTCTGACCAATTGATGTCTCAAGAAAAAGCAGTGATAACTTCTATACCAGGCCTCAGGAAGAGAATGATGTCATTTTTTTCTCACTGTCTTGCGAGAGAGAACAAATTTCTCAGTTCTTGCAGAGTATGTGCAGGCCTTATACTAGTAGGCAACTTTCCTGACATATGTTCGACCTCGCTATTATCTGGTGAGGTCTACTCTGGGTCAATTCACTGCTTCAACAATTTAATGATACCTCCCCAAGGTTGCTACTAATTGACATCCTGCAGCAGACGGCTTTTTTCTATGCTTAAAAAAGTCAGGTACTAAGCAACCAAAGCTACAAAAGTATGTAACATTGAGGCCTAACATATGCAATGGTTTTTACATAGATTTTTTTATTTTTTTGACATTCTTTCTCACTCATCGCATCGTGATTGTAACAATTTACCATCACTATTTTAATTTTTGACTTACTGACTGAATGCACGCTTGTTTAAAAACAATGTCATTTCAAAGAAAATGTAATTTCTCTACTTTGTTTTTCTAAAGCCGGGTCTTTGTGAAATGCCAAATCACGAAAACAAGAACCAAAGTTAACAAACGGTGCTTGAAAAAATCTGCATTTAGTGTCAGATACTCCATGTCCATGAATTTGAAAGATCCCAGAAAAGTTGTTAAATGGCCTCATTTTTTTGTGTGCAAAAAATCAATAAATACAGTTATAATTTGACTATCATTCATGATTTTTATATAAAGATTAAGATTTTTGCATTTAAATGTCCAGAATATTTTATATTTTAAAAACAGCAAAAACAAATCTAGAAAATTGTCTGAAAAATAATGACATTTTGAAATGACAAATGTGTATGAACCCTGTTTTTTTACATTCTTAAATGCTACACTGGAAAAAGCAAGGTCTGAGAAATCTTCCTTTATTGACAACATCCACACAAAAGAGTTTTTTTTTTCAAGGATTGGAAAATAATTTGTGTTAAAGACGAAAATCAGCCAATTCAGATGACCAACTGATTTCTTGGTTAATCTTGGTTCTTGGTTAATCCCTGCAGTGTTTGCGCATTTTACATGTTGTAAAATATGTAAAGTTGAACCAAAAATAAATGTCCTACTTCCTCAAATCTGGTGGAGACTTGTCAGAGATGTAGCTGGACTCCACTAGCAATGGCTTTTCTACCGAAGTGGACAATGTTCTGTTTTAGCAAAACGCCAGAAGTGTGACTCAGGATACTTCCCTCATATTATTTATGGAAGCTATGCTGAAAGATTTAATAGGATTTCACTTTTCTTTGCCAAGTTTTTTTTTGTCAATTGTGACACTTGTTCGGAGAGGTTGAAGTTTCTGCTGGTGAAATGGGCTCTTCTTGTCTCAGTTTTAAGAGATTGACTCCATACATTTTTTATGAAGCAGAGGAGATGGGGACACTCCATACTATGGGAGAGTGTGTTATCAGGATATTGTTCAGATTGTTCCTAGCTTTTTACAGAGATTTGCATGGTTCAGCAGAGGTCTCAGAGCCCTCTCAGAAGAGCCTGAGGCTTGTGAAGAATCTTGCTTGTATGACAACAAATGAGCATCTGGAGAGCAGACTGTTGAAGCAAATGGTGACAGTAGGTGGAGAGAGGATAATTTATCATTAACAGACTCGGTGGCGAATATCAAAATGTACAATCTGGAACACTGCATTTTAAATACACACAACAAAGGACTGACTAAGTCCTTCTTCGCATTGTTCTCAGAAACCTGACTGAGAGTCAGGTATCACAAAATTGGTCAAAATAGACATGTAACTCCAGAGGAATGTTAAGGCATAGCCAACTTTAAGAATGTTTTCATTACAACTACAGTATGTACAGGGGTTGGACAATAAAACTGAAACACCTGGTTTTAGACCACAATAATTTATTAGTATGATGTAAGGCCTCCTTTTGCGGCCAATACAGCATCAATTCGTCTTGGGAATGACATATACAAGTCCTGCACAGTGGTCAGAGGGATTTTAAGCCATTCTACTTGCAGGATAGTGGCCAGGTCACTACGTGATACTGGTGGAGGAAAACGTTTCCTGACTCGGTCCTCCAAAACACCCCAAAGTGGCTCAATAATATTTAGATCTGGTGACTGTGCAGGCCATGGGAGATGTTCAACTTCACATTCATGTTCATTAAACCATTAAACCAATCTTTCACCAGTCTTGCTGTGTGTATTGGGGCATTGTCATCCTGATACACGGCACTGCCTTCAGGATACAATGTTTGAACCATTGGATGCACATGGTCCTCAAGAATGGTTTGGTAGTCCTTGGCAGTGACGCGCCCATCTAGCACAAGTATTGGACCAAGGGAATGCCATGATATGGCAGCCCAAACCATCACTGATCCACCCCCATGCTTCACTCTGGGCATGCAACAGTCTGGGTGGTACGCTTCTTTGGGGGTTCTTCACACCGTAACTCTCCCGGATGTGGGGAAAACAGTATAGGTGGACTCATCAGAGAACAATACATGTTTCACATTGTCCACAGCCCAAGATTTGCGCTCCTTGCACCATTGATACCAACGTTTGGCATTGGCATGAGTGACCAAAGGTTTGGCTATAGCAGCCCGGCCGTGTATATTGACCCTATGGAGCTCCCGATGGACAGTTCTGGTGGAAACAGGAGAGTTGAGGTGCACATTTAATTCTGCCGTGATTTGGGCAGCCGTGGTTTTATGTTTTTTGGATACAATCCGGGTTAGCACCCGAACATCCCTTTCAGACAGCTTCCTCTTGCGTCCACAGTTAATCCTGTTGGATGTGGTTCGTCCTTCTTGGTGGTATGCAGACATTACCCTGGATATCGTGGCTCTTGATACATCACAAAGACTTGCTGTCTTGGTCACAGATGCGCCAGCAAGACGTGCACCAACAATTTGTCCTCTTTTGAAATCTGGTATGTCACCCATAATGTTGTGTGCATTGAGCAAAACTGTGCTCTTCCCCTGCTAATTGAACCTTCACACTCTGCTCTTACTGGTGCAATGTGCAATCAATGAAGACTAGCTACCAGGCTGGTCCAATTTAGCCATGAAACCTCCCACACTAAAATGACAGGTGTTTCAGTTTCATTGTCCAACCCCTGTAGACAGCATGGTTGCAAAAACAGAAATTTCAGAAGGAGTCGAGTTCATGAGTTTCCCTTGTCAGAATAAATTACCCTTGGCTCAGCTTGCTCATTTCTTGTTTTGTCTATAATATTTTAGATACGGAGAAATGGATGGAGGAGGCAGTGATATACTGGCTCTGATGATGCACAACAACACTGAAAGAAATGCACCAGGGTGCCTTGTCTTCCACCCAAAGGAAGAAAAACATAAAGTTTTATGCCCCTACCACTACATACCCTCACATTATTCTTCTGTTGTGCCATTCTATTTCCTCCCACACATCGGCCTCTGAATGGTCATATATCTGTTTTCAATGAGAACTGTTGCCAGTGGGTGATAACCCATAGGACAGCGAGTCTGCCTTTGACTTCTGGAGCTGGAGAACAAAAGTTTCGATAGATAGATAGATAGATAGATAGATAGATAGATAGATAGATAGATAGATAGATAGATAGATAGATAGATAGATAGATAGATAGATAGATAGATAGATAGATAGATAGATAGATAGATAGATAGATAGATAGATAGATAGATAGATAGATAGATAGATAGATAGATAGATAGATAGATAGATAGATAGATAGATAGATAGATAGATAGATAGATAGATAGATAGATAGATAGATAGATAGATAGATAGATAGATAGATAGATAGATAGATAGATAGATAGATAGATAGATAGATAGATAGATAGATAGATAGATAGATAGATAGATAGATAGATAGATAGATAGATAGATAGATAGATAGATAGAGAGAGAGCGAGAGAGAGAGAGAGAGAATATAAGCACTATAATAATAGCTGGAGAACAAAAGTTTTGATAGATAGATAGATAGATAGATAGATAGATAGATAGATAGATAGATAGATAGATAGATAGATAGATAGATAGATAGATAGATAGATAGATAGATAGATAGATAGATAGATAGATAGATAGATAGATAGATAGATAGATAGATAGATAGATAGATAGATAGATAGATAGATAGATAGATAGATAGATAGATAGATAGATAGATAGATAGATAGATAGATAGATAGATAGATAGATAGATAGATAGATAGATAGATAGATAGATAGATAGATAGATAGATAGATAGATAGATAGATAGATAGATAGATAGAGAGAGAGAGAGAGAGAGAGACAGAGAGAGAATATAAGCATATAAGCACTATAATAATTGCTAATAGTTTGAACTGACAACAACAGTTTCTGGAGCAGAAAATGCTTAATGTGAGGAAAAGAGTCAAAGATGACTAATTTCAATACCAGTGAGAAGTTTAAATGAAGTTTCCAAAAAGGAAACTGTATTAATTATTTATTCCTGCTGAATCCTGCTGAATCTACTATGAACCAAATGCAATACTATTTTGGTTTAACATGGTTCTGAAATGTCTATTCTCAGTTCATACATTGTTTGTTGTAGTTAAACAATGGATGGCTTGTTGTTGATGTGAATGAGACATGAGAACTTATAATTTTGATTTCAGTCTCCACACTAAAATAAATAGAACACTTCCCTGTAGCGTCAAGTCCTGACGGCAGAGTTTCTTCTGATTGGTAAATAATTGGAACGCATTCACGGTTCTGAAGAGTGAGCTTGAATTGGTCACACAGCCAGGCTTAAGCACCTGCACAGCTAAAACGGATCCTACTAGATGCCAGCCAAAAGAACCCTACAAACAAAATTATAAGTTCTCATGTCTCATTCACATCAACAACAAGCCATCCATTTTTTAACTACAACAAACAAGGTATGAACTGAGAATAGACATTTCAGAACCATGTTAAACCAAAATAGTATTGCATTTGGTTCATAGTAGATTCAGCAGGATTCAGCAGGAATAAATAATTAATACAGTTTCCTTTTTGGAAACTTTATTTAAACTTCTCACTGGTATCGAAATTAGTCATCTTTGACTCTTTTCCTCACATTAAGCATTTTCTGCTCCAGAAACTGTTGTTGTCAGTTCAAACTATTAGCAATTATTATAGTGCTTTTATTGATCAAAACAAAAAGATTAAAGTTTAGATGTCCAACCGGCCGATAAGCATAAAATCACCAACCACTTTTTCTGTGGATCTTTAGTTAGAATAATGGTTAAAATATTCCACTATAAAATGGAAGGCAATATATAATTTATGTCATTTTATAACTTGTTTTGCAGACATTCCATACTCCATGTTAACACTGTAAGTTGTAATAGACATGGACTCCAATTTATTGAACTCATACAATACTTAAGTGCCAAATATAAAGCAATATGGAAGTGTTATTTTCATGTTGCATCCTGTCATCGTAGTTCGTACTTTTAAATGGAAAAATACCTCTTTTAGTTATCACCATACTGACACACAATCTTTATCCAATTGTCTTTCAAAACTGCATAAAACTGAGTTGAATAAACATTCTTCTGACCCTTACCAGATGTAATAGAAGAAGCTGCCTAGGTCTTCTTTCCTTCCCCTGCCTTCCACATGCTCATTTTGGAAGATCAGTAATCATTAAAGGTGTCCTGATCTGCTCAGTGGTCTTGTCTCAACAGACTGAACTACCTTCTGTTTGCACAGATACACCACAGCTCAATACCAACACCATATCACTTTGCTCCTCTCATTCTCCCCCACAGTAGAGAGAGGCCATCAAGCATGTGTAGAAATCTCATCTCAGGCTGAAAGTGTCAGTGATCTTTTTTTTATTTTTCATTTAACACCCAAAGCCTGTGACCACTAGTATAGAATTAAAATAGAATCAGTAAAGTGAGAGCTTCATTTGAAGCTACCACAATGAAGACTCTCATAGGTTGTTGGTCTTATTTTCTGACACTAACATCGAATTAATTGAAGCTTAAATTATTCATTGTTTCTTATTTGATATTTGGCAAAATCACCTAGCCTCATAATAACCCTCAAAAGGCAAGGCAAGTCAAGTTTAGTTTGCACATTTCAGCTACAAGACTATTCAAAGTGCTTTGCATAGTAATGGCATAATAAAGGAAACTAAAGAAAAGTTGGACAACAGACTGAAATTAATGATGTTTAACAGTCAAAGGCATCTCGAAACAAATGGGTTTTTACCTTTGATTTAAAAGAACTTCGCGATTCAGCATTTTTGCAGTTTTCAGGAAGTTTGTTCCAAATTAGTGAAGCATAAAAACTAAATGCTGTTTCTCCATGTTTGGTTCTGATTCTATGAATATGGAGTAGACTTGAACCAGAAGACCTCAGTGGTCTAGAAGGCTGATACAATGGGCAACAAATCTTTAATGTAATTCAATACCCAGTCATTCAGTGCTTTATAAACTAACAGAGGTATTTTAAGTCTATTCTCTGAGATACAGGGAGCCAGTGTGAGGACTTTAGAACTAGAGTGATGTGCTCTAATTTCTTAGTTTTAGTGAGGACGTGGGATGTGGATCAGCTGTAGCTGTCTGAGTAGAGCTGACCCATGACGAGTCGAGTAGAGTAGGTACTAATGGAAAAGGGCCGATAGTTGCCTGGGGACAATGTAATGTAGTTGTTTTTTTTGCTCAAAACCAATCGTTATGTGTCATGCCACAAACATCCCAACATCAGATCTGCAAACAGCATATTTGCCAGCTTTTACGACCACTAAATATGCAGTGCACTTGTGAATATGATTTGTCAATTTCATTCCTGCCTTTTGATAATATTTTACCCTTCAGTATGACAAGAACCCTTTGATTTGAGATGTTGCACATGACACAGCATGTGATATGTTTTCTTTTCAAAAGGAGTGTGCCCTTTGGAGTGACTTGAAATCTTCAAGTCATGCTGGTAGAACAGCTCTTTCTCCTTGTGCTGCATGCTTTTCAGGAGACCCCAAAGCTCCCAGGTGACAATATCAAACAGCCACAGAGATGTATTCACACATGGCACATACGCTTGATCTCACTTATGCTATACAGCACATTTGTAGCTGAGGGCAACACTTGTGCTTGTGTGATGAGGGTAAAATGATGAGATCAATGCTCTCCCTATGGCTGTAACAAATGTTAGGAATTTACATTACAATGTTTGGCCTTTAGTGGTGAATTGCTGAAAGAATAGAATATTAATGTTTGTTTGTCTGTTTGTAGTCTGAAGCAGTTTGGGATCATTCGAACACCTTTCTGTGATGTTATTTGTTTTAAATGGATTTCACCCCAGGAGACTTTAGATGTATTTCTTACATGGCATTAGCAGTTTAATCAGCAAACTCTTTGAAGTCAGATCCTATGCCAGCAAGAAAACTGCATGTACTGTACATTGAAAATGTTTCCAAGATTTATTGTAAATAATAAGTTTTATTCATACTATTGGTTGAGCTAAGATTTGATTGTTAAAATCTAAAATATTTGAAACATAAGAAATCAGTTACATTTTTTTAATCTGGTATTGCTAGGTTACCATTTTCTTACCAAACATAAAATGTATATTTATTTTAACACTTTTCCATTTCATTTGTGTTTAGGTTTCTAGTTCACAATAGTTTTATGCATTTCCATAAAATGCATAATGTCTGAAATTTTAATTATGGGGCTGCATACTTTCTCAGCAGTAAGACAGCCGAGCGTGTATGGAAAACTTTCATAAAATGATATCATCTGTACATCAGCAAACTCCTAACTCAAGAATCACTTCAGAAATGAAATCTGATATTCTGCAATAATATAATATAATATAATATAATATAATATAATATAATATAATATAATATACGTAGCAAAAAACATGCACTGTTGTAGAATTATATCCCTTTTCTGCTTCACAGTTGAGTTTATCTTTACTACAATGATATTACGTGCTACTTGTTTCCTCTTACATAACCAGACTTTGGCTACAGCTCTGGTATTTGTTATTTTCCCTTTTTTTATTCCCACGAACATGCTTCTTAAGGCAACTGTTCTATCTTAATATCATTACAAAACCCTCCAGAAAATGTATGTATCTTTCCGGGCTCCAAGTGTTGTATTGTGGCTGTGGATAAATTTTGGAATAGTTGTGGTGGAATTTCTATGGTAGGTAAGCATAGAGTCTGTTGTCTGCTGTGTCAGAAATGGAGAGCGTATCATCACCGAACACTGGGTAAATAACTGGACAGCAGGGAAAGGACCGTGTGTTCACTCCTTTCCTGGGAGCTTCTTTTTAATCAATAAGCTCTACTGTAATGTGTTTGAATAAAGCTAACCTTTATCCACTTATAATTTGAAATGACTTAAAAAGTACAGGCCACTTTTTAGAAAGCTTTGTTTAACCCTAAAGTTTATTTGTAACAACACATCTGGCTCTACAGGACGGCCGTGTTTTTATTTTACACCTTTGTCCTCTATTAACTTGAAATCACCTATGTCTAGTGTTCTTTTTACAAAATATGTTAAATTGTTTAGAATTTTTATTTTCCTTTCCAAATTTACTAAGTACGTATTTTAGGTTTCTCAGTGGAGCTGTGTTTTTCCAGAGGTTGCAAAGAAAACACACCACCTATTTTTCTAAATATGCCTTATGAGTTACTGGTTCATCTTAATAACTGTACTCTCTGGCTACGTTCTGGTGTAATCTGTAGAATTTACCAATAAGGTTCTCCAATGAATCTTGACCATAAGGGATTTTCTATATTCACAATCTGTCTCATATGTTGCATTTAAGCAACAGTAGGTATAGCACTGTAAAGAATAAAATGTGCATTCCAAGCTATTTACATTCTATTATTACACTGCAATATTCCTGTCTGTCTTTCCATCATTCAGCTATATGACTGCTTGTCTCTCACACATGACTAAACTACAGGATACAAAGGTCAGCTATCTATTCGCTAAAGCCATTAACAGAACAGTAGGATTGTGAGTTGATGTGAAGAAGAGTAGATGTGCTTGTATTTGCTCTGAAACAAAACTGCTTTAAATTTATTGGAAAACTGACATGAAAACTGGCAGAGAGTCCAAATGGCTTATATGTTTACTAATATCCATGCCAAACTGTTTGTATAAATGCACTTAAATCTAATTGTTACAACATATGCAATGCTGTGAAAATGTTTTTGCTTTTTCATCACAATGAAATGTTTCAGATCATGTAACAAATTTTAACATGGCTAACAGTTTCCAAAAGCTTTTCAAACCATCCTGGCTTCTGTCAAAAGTAATAATCTGGGTATCTCTCGTATATCAATGTGGAGAAATCTTAGCTCAATCTGCTTTCAGGATTGTTTTCGTTTAGCCATATTAGATGGCGTTTTTGAGTTCAGACTTTGACTAGGCCATTCTAAAAACTTCATTTATGGTTATTTTGAGCCATTCAGATGTGGACTGCCAGGTCTGCTTCAGATCATTGTTCTATTGCATAATACAAGTGCTCTTGAGCTTGAGATTATGAACTGATGGCTGCACATTGTCCATCGTCCATCGGGTTTTCTGGTGGTTCGATGGTTCCAACAATTATGATATGTGGTCCAGAAAGAACAAAGCAGCACCGGACCATCACACAACCACCCAATGTTTAACTGTGGGCATTATGTTCTTTTCATCAAACGGTGTTAGTTTTATGCCAGAAATGGACACACCTTCCAAAATGTTTACTTTTGTCTCATCAATCCCCACATATTTTGCCAAAGGTCTTGGGGGTCATTAATATGTGCTTTTGACAAAGGTGAGACGTGCAGTAGTTTTCTCATTTGAAGTCTTCCCTGGGTCCCCTTTTTACCCAGTCCCTTTCTCACTGCTGACTAATGAACACAAACATTAACAGAAGCAAGGCCTGTGGTGCTTTAGACATCTTTCTGGGTTCTTTTGTATCTTTGTATGTACCCCTTTCTAGACTGATTGATAATAATGACGTTTCTCTTCTGTCCTTGAATTTCTTTCAGTGGATGATGTTTTGCTTTTAAAATATTTTAGCCTACTTCATGCTGTCAGACAGGTGACAGGGTTTGGCAGTAACAAGGTCTGGGTGTGGCTAGTTAAATTTAACTCTACTTTCCAACAAATGTCATAAGCACATTTATTTCATGATGTGAATGGGGCAATTCCTGTTTCACATAGGGATAGGTTGATCTGGGTAGTTCCCCCCCACCCCTTCACCCCCCCCCCCCCCCCCTCACCCAGCCCCCCCCCCCCCCCCCCCCTTAAATTAAATGAATTAATTCATTGGAAACTGCAGTTTGTTTTTACTATGATTATCTTATTGTCTGAAAAAAATGGAAGTTACCCAAAAGCTAAAACAGAAAAAAGTTAAAATGTTGGCAAATACTTTTTCATAGTGGTGTGTTGCCTAGTAAATGGGACCAATTACCACATTTAATGAGGCATTTTTGAGGGCAGAGATATTTTAGAGTAGTGGAAGCAAGTGCTCAAAAGTAAGAGGAATACCTGACAATGTGACCTGCACATGCTGGTTTCAAAAATAACCATAAACCACTCTTGATTTTTCAAACTACATTTTCCTTCTCTCAGCTGTTGTCTATGGAGTCAACAAAAAGTCCCAGGATGATCTCATCATGTTTGTATTGAATGAAGCACAGCAGTGCACGTGAAGTTCCTCCTCTTCTGGTGGGAGCTAAAAAGCTGGCAATTTTCCTGCTCCGTTTACCAGAAGAAAAATGCAACGTGACAGATATTTTAGAGTGTTTGAAATGATCAAAGATGGTAGCAGGTGACAACTAACAGACAACAACAGAGCTGTCTGCTTGCTGTTTTCTGTCTAAAACATCTCTGCCAAGTCAACTATGATGTTGATTTCTGTCTCAAATCGGTTTGTTTACTTTCCTGTTTTTTTTCCTCGTATTTCACATAAATCTGCTCATGTTTCACATCCTACAATTCACTTGTCATCACACTTGTGCTACCCACACACACACACACTCTTGTTTTGCTATATGTAGTGAGGACCATGTGCTGACTCCCATTGACTTCCATTGATTTTCAGTCATTTTCAACCCTTTCTATGCCCTAACTCTGAAAATAACCCTAAACCTAACCAATACCACTGCATGCCTAACCCTAACCTTAACCTAAAGTCAATTCACACTTTAGTCCTAAACCTAGCCATTAGCAAAATAGGTCGTGAGGACCAGCACAATGTCCTCACTTTGGTACAAGTGGTCCTCAATTTGATGGTGGAATTGGGAAAATGGTTCTCACTGTGATGCCAAGACAGGAACACACACTCACTCACGCACACACACACAGATGCTAAAAACGCCAAGCTTTTGTTTGGCATGTCTTGCTAATCCCACCCATGAGACATGACAGGACCTGTGATCAGAGGTCTGCCTTGCTGTCACCCAAACAGATGTGGTGCCAGCATGGGATCTGGGCTATCACTGTGTATGTGTTGCGTGCATATTACCGTTTTATGCACCTGCTGAATGTGATGCATAAAATTAAGTATAATCTCTATTTTTTCCCAGGTATCATTCTTTGGCCTTGATTCTTTGGCATGATTAATATTATTTTATTTATGATAACTGACACTTTCGTATTGTGTGTGTTTGTCTACCACCTGCCCAGGCAGTGCTTCTGCCCTGTTCTTGTGCAAAATACCTGTGCTCTGGCCCTTGTACACCCATTTTGTCTGGGTCGTGACCGGGAGTTTGGGTCGGCCAAAGAAACCTGTCTGCTTGTGATCTGAATTTCAATGCAGCTGCTTGGCTCGGTGCAGCCCCAACAGACTCCAATGGCACAGAGAAGAAAAAAATAGCTGCTGGCTTAAAATGCAACATAGTTTAACTAAATTACCAAGGTTTAAAAAAAATTATAGCTTTTAGCCTCTGTTGCGAGAAAAGAGATCAGAGGATTAAATGAGTTAATCAGGCTTTTGCTTTTTTACTTTTAGACATTGTTGGCTACTGGTATCAAGGTATATTAAGGTTTTACAAAGTTACTGTTTGAAAATTACTTTAATTTTCACTCATACCTTTGCTACAGTTTAAGTTCTTCAAATTAGATGCCAGAGAAAGTGCTGGAGAAATCAGCCCTGCTGGTCAACTGACTGAAAGAAGGCTCTTACACTTTTACCTCACTTACAAGAAAGACAAATTTGGCTGTTGGTAAATATTTCCAGTGTCTGGACATTGTTAAAAATACACTTTTTCCTTTAAATAGCTTCTTGCAACTTGGTGCTTCCTCTTTCTTCCTGTGTAAATAACTCGCTGATACTGAAAGTATCAAACCTTAGGTCTTCTTCCAGATGTGACAACTTCTACACCAAGGAGTGTTACCAGGAAAACTTAATAGTGCTTCTATATGTTATGTTCCCTGTTTTTCACGTTTTTCATTGACTATTTACTGGTCATATCTGTGTTAATACCACGTGTGTTTTCAGTCAGTCAGTCATTTTCTACCGCTTATTCCATAGTGGGTTGCGGGGGAGCTGGTGCCTATCTCCAGCAGTCTACGGGCGAGAGGCGGGGTACACCCTGGACAGGCACTTGTGTTGTATTTATGTAAATTTGATCTTACACTGAGGTTCTCATACCTACTGTTTTGACTAATTCTGCTGTGGCAGCACCATTGATTTGGGATATGTCTAATCGCCCTTGCAGGTTCAGCTTGGTCTGGAACTCTAAAAGTGATACAGAAAAATTATTTTATTCCTAAATAGCCTGCAGTCAGATCCACATAAAGCTAAAGTGAGAGGAAGTCATTACTCTCCCATAATGATAATGTTTCAAGGTGGGCTTTGTCCTCTCTCATCTTTGGCAGACAGCTCGGGGCTTTATTTCTTTTTGATTGTTACATTCAATTACACGAAGATGGTTACTCAAATGTTATTCCCCCATAAGGGGGACTTAACTGCAACAGATTATTCAGGTCATGTTTGAATCTCAGCTCGTAAGAAGTGGCATTAATTCGAGACTACAGGGAGGTGCATTTGATGTCGTGAAGGAAAATGCAGTCCTAAGACTTGGTTCAGCAAGCTAGCCAGTCAGTTGGCAGTCAGACATTAAGTGAAGCTTTTGTGTTTGTGTGTGGTTGTGTTCAAGGGGGTCTCGGAGAGTAGCTTTTAGGGGAATCAGGAAGTTGCTGACAGTTGTGCATTGCAGAGTCCTGTATAGCTGATAAAGTAGCCCAGTTAATCAGGTAAATAGGCCTGTAATGAAGTTCGTTTGTCTGACGGTGTGCCAGCCTAGTGCCAGACGATCCCACTGAGACTCTCCTCTTTCTGGCTCACTGCTGCATGCACATCCACATACACACACCCACAGCACCAGCACCACCATATACACACACACACACAAACCCACTGGAGACAGATTAAATTGTGTCTAATGCATATTGCATTTTCCCTGACAAGATGCCACTGCCCACATACAGTAAGTGCCCGTGTTTTACCGGCTGTCTGTGGATAGTAGAGGTAATGGCTCCAGGCCTGAGCTGATGGCTGGAAGTTTGTCCACCACAGATGAGAGATGACATATTTCGTTACAGAGCAAGCTTCCTATTTCTTGATCAGAGTACATGGTTAAAACTTTATTTACTAGAACGTTTGGTCTGTGCATTCAGTCAAAATCTGATTCAAAATTGTTTAGTCTTAAAATGGCACGATGCATGGCGAAGTATCTTGCGACACATACGAAAGCCCCAGTCTTTGACGCAGCCGTTCTGGGTTCGTGTCCTGACGCCGGAGACATATGCTGCATGTCTTACCTCTCTCTCCACCACACTTTCTGTCTGCCTACATTGGAAAAATACCAAAAATAAAGGCCATTAAGGCTCCAAAAAGAATTTTAAGGGGAACACATGCACATTTTTCCAACTTTTTGCGTTTTCTAACATTTTAGTGTGTCTCATTGGCGTCATGCAGAGACTCAAATGCAGTTCACCAGCTTTATAACTCTAGGCTCACTTTTCTCCATGTTCGATTATAATGGCATTAAAATAGTAGGTTGCCACCAGCTCTTACAGTTTAATCACAGATAGTAATTGTAGATTAGAGAGACGTGGTGACATTGAAGCTCACCGCCTTATGAGATCTAGGAACCTGGAAGTAACCTAAACTTCTCTTATCTCGAGTTGCTAGAACAGAATCTACAGTCACTTGAAAAGAAAAAAAACTTCTGTGATTTGTGGGGGAAAAATAAACGCTTAGTGTTGTCATCTCGTTTTGCACATCTAAAGTCCAACTTCAAAGGAACAATACCATGTAATTAACTGCGCTTTATCACTGCAGCAAGGTGTGATGATCATTTAGAGTCAATGTTAACGCTGAAGATGTGCGTGCTAATCATCACCTATTGTGTTTTTTTGCTGTCTGGTGTGTGAATATTTAGAAAGTATTGAAAACTTACAGGAATGAGTGCAGAACTGTGGCCCTAAGGTTGGGGTCTGCCTCTAAAACACCACAACATCCAATCTGATAAGCTGTGGATCATCTTCCTAAAGGCCTTTTGTATTTTGTTGGGCTTGGTTTCTCAGATATGCTAAATGTCCTCTTCCAGCAGTGGTATTGATGTTTCAAATGCTTGTCTAAATGCCTATTCTTCGCACAAAAAGAAAAAAAAAACATTTTAATCATTTTTAATCCTTAAACCTTTTAATAGTCTGTACATAATTAAGACTTTGCACAGATCATTTTTAATGGTTCCATATATTACAATGTGTAGGTTTGGACTCCACAGGACTGCAGCTAAAATAATAGTCCATGTGTATTTGATGTAGTTTTGTATAAACAAAATAATAAATTTAAAATATTATAGAAATATTGTAATATTGTTTATTATTGGAAACATTTTGGATGGAAGTTACCTGTGCATTTTTTTTTTTTTTACGAACAATGAGACCTCTGCATCGTACGCAGAAATTAAAAGCATGCATGAAACCTTTGTCTGGTTGATTACAACACTTCGGGGACAGGATTTGTCAGAATTTGTCAGAATTTTAGGTAGGTACAAGCAAGCCCAAAAGTATTTATATCCCCAGTAGATTGAAATCTAAATTAATCTTTACATTTTACTGACATTTCTTCTGACTGGAATGCTTTGGACTGGCCCAGTTTAAATAGGATAAGAAAACTGAGGAGGGAGCAACAGATTAGGGTGATGTCAAGCAGGGCTTCCTACCTCAAAGATTTGGAGCTCATCACCAAACATAAATTGTCATAATACGATACCAGTGGAAACATGCAAAAAGATAGTTTGAGCAGTTAGTACTAATTTTGGCAAAAAACGTTCAGGTGTTAGAAAACCAAAAATTAAGAGGGATTGATTGTTTTATCACAGTAAATGGAAACATACATCTAAATATAGTTATATTCCCATTTTAACTAAGTAAAACACATTATATAGATTAATTCCACATAGACAGATGTTTTGAAGCCTTCATTTCTGTTAATTATTATGATTTTCCTATTACAGCTAATGAAAACACATTTAGGATTAGAATATTACATCAGACCAATACAACAACAATTTTACTACAGAAAGGTGGGCTTAATGAAAACAATGTTTAAAACCTGCTTAAAAGTTGCTATTTTCAAAAGGTACTTTAAATCTGACAGAAAAGCCTCATCTGAACGCATATTGTAATGTACTGAATATGATTGGAAACAATGAAAGGGTTTTCTTAAGAAGAAAAAGGGTTTGAATGCCGTTGTCAGTGTCCAAATAATCTGTGGGGTCAATTGAAGACAGCTGTGGATACAGAATGTGATCACAACATGATAAGATATACAGGTCCTTCTCAAAATATTAGCATATTGTGATAAAGTTAATTATTTTCCATAATGTCATGATGAAAATTTAACATTCATATATTTTAGATTCATTGCACACTAACTGAAATATTTCAGGTCTTTTA